>NC_056747.1:991698049-991823049 GCF_019279795.1 Protopterus annectens
AGAAAGTAAGGCCAGAGATTAGCAATTTGAATTCAGAATGATTAGAAGCATGGCCAATCCAATGGTGACAGTGAGACAGATAGTGGAGAAGATGCTGAAGATGAGGAAGGAGTCCAAATGAGCATTCCCAGACTTGGGAAAGCATATGACAAAGCTGAGGTGGGCAGTCCTGCAATGCACTGAAGTCCCAAAAACACTGATAGAACCCAATGGCACAAATATTAACAGTGTTCAGACTTGCAGAGGAGTTCCCAATGAGCATCAAGGCTCAACTCTGAGCTCACTGTTGTTTATACTAGTGATGGACTAAATTAGCAAACTGGTTGGAGGGGACAAGTCAACAAAGCTGATGTGCGCAGACAATATGACATTACAAGCACATAAGCCATTAGTTTGTGTCCTCTGCTTTCATACACACATTCACTCACATAAGATTTATCTCACTCTCACTCTTTCTCACACACACACACACACACATACACACACACACACACACACACACACACACACACACACACACACACACACACACACACACACACACACACAAACACGCACAGAGAATCTCTGCTTTCATGCACACATGCAGACAGAAATATAAACACACTTCTGCTTTGCTCAATTGATCTCTCTCTCTCTCTCTTTCTCTCTCCCTTACTCACATGAAAGCATACACTCTCACACACACACTTTCTTTTATTTTTTTTTATTTTTTTGTTTTGCACTCACTAAACAGCAAAAGCACTGCTTAGCGAGTGTAAAATAATGGCTCGTTTACTCTGACTCTCACTGACATGCACACATACACTCACACACAGACATAAACACACACACACACACACACACACACACACACACACACACACACACACACACACACACACACATACTTTTTTATTGTTTCTGTCTTCTTTTTTTATAATTTTACACTCGCTAAACAGTAAAAACGCTGCTTAGCGAGTGTAAAATAATGGTGGCCATTCTGTTTTCTCAGTCTAAGCTCCACAGTGGTTTGATATGCTGCCATGAAGTGGAGGACATGTTTTTCACCAGGCATTACTTGTACATTTATATCCTGCTGGAGAACGTTCATTCTCCAGTCAGGATACTGAAGTACTGACGTACAGTTTGCCCATTGTCTAATCTGTATTAATCAACTTATACATGTTGTCAGTCCTTTTTTTTTTAGTAAATTGTCTGCATTACAATCTGTTGATGATATAAAGGAGGGGGGATAGAATTCACAATATACATACAGAAATGGGTAAAAGACCACCACTGATAAGGAGATATTCCCCATATGCAGTAATAATATGGATAAAAAGGAACCAGACACAGTGAACTATAGATATGGATGCAATGAAACTACATCTGTAGTGTTATTTCTGAGTAACCTGCAATATCTGTAGCATGTTAATGGAAACCAATGACTTCTGAGGATATCCACAAGTTTACAGATAGTTTCTGATGCTTAGTAATATAGTAGTAGCTGTTAGCGCATGCAGTCTGATAGAAACAACACGAGGATGTTCATTGCTTATTGTGTTGATATGTTGCTATGAGTGTATAGCAGTTCATTTTAATATGCTGACATTTTTCTGCACTGTTTCTTTATAACTTCCATTATGTGTGCTGTATACCATATTATGAGAGTAACATTTGTTATGATGTATATCACTGACTATGGTTGTATATGACAGCCATCTGACATTCTTGGAGTGCACATGCTCATTCTGTTTGGAAGTGCATGTAACTGTGGAACACCACTACTATGGCACATAGGTTGTATGGTTGTCCCTCACTTGTTATGACATCCATTCCCATAGGTTCAAAAGGTCTATATCAGCTTATCAAAAGCTGATAACATCAAATGCTAGTTGATCGACCACAAAAGGTCGAGCAACCAAAATAGCAAAGACACGGAACAGTGATTTTTTTTCCCAGGGACAAAAGTCTCTAGTCCACAAAAATAAATAAATAAAAATAAAACATAACATAAAGTGGGGGGGGGGGATTTGCCTCCCACCCCTACCGATGTGGGAGGCTGTGCCCCCCACACCCCCCCTACTTAAATATATCAACTCCGAGATCGCACCACAGTGGAGGAAATGGCAAACTTCCAACAACGGCCCAGCGATTTTTTTCCCTGGGAAAAAATTGCTGTTCTGTGTCTTCGCTACTTTGATTGTTCAACCTTTAGAAGTTGATTAACTAGCGTTTGATGTTATCAGCTTTTGATAAGCTGATATGGACCCGGGTTCAAATCCCCCTTGTGACATATGCAACTTTTTAATGGATTCTACATATGATGATGTTGTTACTTCTTATATATTACATATTCAGACATTTTTTTCATATTTATTCTTAGTATCTATTTATAACTGTAATACAAATGAAACTGATTGTTTAGCACAGCTTTGCAATGTAAATGAGAGGTGAGATAGTCAATTGACATACGCTTGTAACATCATCATATCAATATGCGAGCCTCCATATAAAATATAACAGTTGCATAGCACACTGTCTTCCAGATGTCAATCAGAAGTAGGGAATACAATTTCTTGCACAGAGAGAATGAAATTATAATTAAAGTTCCTCCCCAGCATGATTACAGTCTTTGTGGATGGATGGGCAATACTGTCTAGAGGAATGAAGTGCGAGCAGACCTTCCAAACATGATCATTGCTTTGGGCAGTCACAATAGATCCAGTGAGGCCTGTCAGTGATGTTACTCTGTCATGATCCTCAGTGCAGCATACAGACTGCTGCTATGAGAGTGTGAGGAGATGGGACACACTTGCCTCCCCCAGATGAGATAACAGTGCTACTGGCCTCAAATCATAACACCAGAACATATGTTGCCCTCATGCTTAATGTTGACAGGTGTGGATTCTGATTACATCATAGCTGTTGTCCTGTACTTACTGACTAGTAGTCCCTCAGGTATTTCACCATGTTGGAAAAAAGCTCTCAGACCACTTAATTTCATATTGCAGCATCACAGACACTACCAGAGTGTGTCGCCATGATATTAGTAATGAGAGATCTGCTGAGCACACCACCTGACATCCCTTTCTTTTGATGTACAGTTCTGTATCAGGTACAGCAAGTGTTTTAAATGGAAAGTGGGTGCAGTCTATTGCACTGAAGATACATGTGAAATTGGCTATAGCACAGAACTGTTGCATGGAAATTTTTTAATCCATGACTGTTGCAGGGAAGTAGATGTAGCCATCCACCTTGGTGCACATTGCGACCAGGAAATGCAAAGGAATTTGAATGGCATCTGCCTGGGATACTCCTAAGGTATCTCCCTTATGTTGCTGACATATTCCAGGCCAGTATACCTAGACTCCGAAAAAATTTTGTTAACGAGTTGTAAAAGTTAAAAAAAAAACATAAAAAATGTGTGTGCATGTGTGTGTGTGTGTGTGTGTGTGTGTGTGTGTGTGTGTGTGTGTGTGCGTGCGTGCGTGTGTGCGTGTGTGTGTGCGTGTGCGTGTGTGTGTGTGTGTGTGTGTGTGTGTGTGTGTGTGTGTGTGTGTGTGTGTGTGTGTGTGTGTATACAAATGTGAAGAGTGAAAGTGAATGAGCAGTGGCAGCAACAGTTAAGAACTTTGCATATCTCTTGACCTCTTAGCTAAAGGGAACGTTGGGGGAAATTCTTCATTTGATGTCAGTGAAGTGCTTGGGCCAACATGGACAAACTACTGAATGTGTCTTTGGGGAAATGTTTCATTTGGCATCAGTGAAGTGCTTGTGCATACATGGAAAAACTACTGAAGGGATCATTGGGTGGGAATGTTCCATTTGGTGTCAGAGAAGTGCTTGGGTATACATGGAAAAGTACTTAAAGGATGACGGGGGAAAAGTTTGATTTGCTGTTAGTAAAGTACTTGTGCAGATATGGACAAACTACTAAAAAGGCTCATGGGGAAAATGTTTCTTTTGGTGTGAGTAAAAGTGCTTGTACAGAAATGGACATACTATTGAAATGATCATTGGGGAGAATGTTATTTGATGCCAGTGAATGACTTCAGCAATACTGGACCAACTAGAGAAGGGTTCATTTGAGGAAATTATTCATTCTCTCATCACTGAAGTCTTTGTGCATTTTGCTGGGAAATGTTTCATTTGGTGTCAGTGATATGGTTGCGCAGTCACACACAAATTACTGAAGGGATTGTTTTGAGGAGATGTTCCTTTTGGTGTCAGAGGTTATGGACACACACATGGAGAAACTGCTGAATGGATCATTGGGGAAATGTTCCATTTGGTGTCACTGAAGTTCTTGTGCAGGCATGGACAAACTACTGAAGGGACTGTTGAGGGAAATATTTCATTTGGTGTCAGTGAAGTGCTTTTGCAGGCATGGACAAACTATGAAATGAATCACTGGGGGAAATATTTCATTTGATGTTCATGAAATGCTTGGGCCTACATGGGCAAACTACTGGATGTGTATTTGAGAGAAGTGTTTAATTTGATTTTAGTAAAAGTGCTTGTCCCGGGATCACTGGGAAAAGTGTTCTATTTGATGACAGTTGGCTGCTTATGGTGACATAGACAAATGACTCATGGGATCATTGTGGGAAATGTTTCATTTGGTGTCAGTAAAGTCCTTGTGCAGGCAAGGACAAACTGCTGAATGGATCACTGGAGAAAATGTTTCTTTTGGCATCAATGAAGTGCTAAAGCCTGCTTTAGATTACTTATTGAGTATGCTATACCTGTGTCATGGGATTATGAATGAAAACAAGCTTATTCTGGAGGACCAGAATCTTCATATTACCTGCATGCTAATTTATATCCAAAATGGCATAGTCATAAAGTAATCAATATTACCGCCTTGCATTACTTATGTCCCCGGTGCAGTTCTAAACGGTGGCACTTTATCTAATTATTTACAATCTGCCTGTGAATTTTGATACTGCATTTCCTCCCACATGCAATGACATAATGTGTGGTAAAATTGCACTTCTTCACTTGCTTTTACTGCATTGTGTGTCCATGTGTCTGGCTGTTCATTGGAACCCTGTTAATGATAAGCTCCATATCTACTATGCCTCTGCAATTAGGTTAAGTGGGTATTGAGGAAATAATGAATGATTTTTGGCATTGTGGGATGTCTGACCACCTCTCAGTACTTGAAGCATCACTGTTGGCTTACACTATACTTATTTTTTCCACATGCCACATAATTTGGGAGAGCCTTCAGAAAAAGAAATCTTTCCCAAATGAAAATAAATAGCTTTATGTAAATTGTAGGTCATGGTCATTAAGGTACTGGGGGACATTTTTATGGTAGTCTCACACTTGAATCATTATCCAGGCATCTTCTCCAATTCTTAGATAAGTACTAGGTGAGCAATTAGGATAGGAGGAGATGAGATAACAATGGTGATGTTTACCCAATTGACAGGAAAGACCCCAGGAAGAGATGGTATTCCTGTGAAAGTCTGGAAGTTAGAAGGGAAAACTGATAAAGATCTGGAAGGTTTTGTTTAACAGTATTTTGAGATGAGGAGAAGTACCACCATCCTTGAAGAGAGCGGACACAGCTGTAATACCTAAAGGGGGTAAAGATCTGTCAGATCCAGCTTCATACATACCCATTGCAATGCTAAACCATTATTATAAAGTGTTTATGTCTATAATGGATAATGATTGACAAAAGTGATGCCAAAAATTGATAGATATGGATCAGTGTAGTTTTGTGGAGGGGAGGCAAACTTTTGACAACATTAATAGAATGCTAATGATCCAAAGGGAAGCAGAATGTAAGAAAATACCACTGTTGTTTGTCTTGATTCAGAGAAAGCATATGACAGAGTAGGCTGGGACTTTAGGAGAAAGCAATGGAAGCATTTTCATTCCCCTGATAAAATATGTTTGATTGATGATGCAGTGGTGCAGAGGTAGCATTGTTGCCTCCCAGCAAGAGGTTCTCTGGTTCAATTCTTTGCTGGAGTACCTTCTATGTGGAGTCTAAATACCCTCCCTGCATTTTTGTGAGTTTCCTCTGGGTGATCTGGTTTCCTCCCACATTTCAAAGACATGCGACTGGAGTGTTTCTCCCTGGGCCTCTCCCTGAACTTTACACAGACAAGTCTTGAGCATACTCAGAATTACACATTGTTCAAGGTAAACGTTGCAGAATATAAACAAAGAAACACTGGGATTGTCCCTTTAACATATTCCAAACTCTGCCACTAAATCTGCATTCTGCATGCACTATTCCCAATCCCCTTTCAAGCAGGAAAGCACTATGTTGCCTAAAATCATCCACCATCACTAGATTTTCAGCATCAGTGAAGGGTGGTCTTTAAGGATTGACATGCCTGGGTGGCATACTCCTAGGTGTCCTAAAAGACAACAGAAGGATAATATACATAAGTATCATATAACTACAAAATAACTGTTCCCATGTAAAGCAGAAAAGGTAGCACCTCAGTAGTACCCAGTGGATAAACATAAAACAGTCTGGAGATGTGAAATACAAACAACAGTGGATGCAAAAAAGGAGAGTAACAGTAGCAACATATCCTTGTTTGTGTCATAACAGAAATGCAGCTTTGGTCCCCCTAAAAAGAACTGGCAAATGACACATTTTTCTAACAAACCATGTTCGAAATGCTAAAAGTGCTATGAAATGAACTGTCCCTGAAGCATTTGTACATATTTATCACAGAGCATTCCATTTTAAGGCATTGACAAACATGTATACCTTTGAAATGCCTTGACAAACAAGCCCATGGCATCAGTACACTTCTAACTAATGCATACATAAAAAAGTGTAAAAGCCTTTGCTTCAGACTTTTCTTAATTACATTCCAACATATGCAGTATGTAGCTGACAAAATGCAAGCATACCCTCTGAGGTTCAGCAATCCTATCCCAAAGTAATAGCCTCTCTTCAGTTTTCTCCACATAAACACGTCTCCTCACCTTCAGTTTGTCTAGCCACACAGATGCTTTTTTATATGGTGTATATTCAGAGCTGTTAGCATGGTGAAGATGCAAATGAGGTGAGAACAGATTAGAATTGCTGAATTCCAAATAATTGGATCCACGCAGGAGATGTAAATATAGTGCAGGTACTCCCTCAGTGTTTGTTTTTAATGAATTACAACTGTGATTAATCACTGGTTTTGAGAAGGAAATCACAACAACATTGTAGGCTGCCTTACATCTAGTGGGTATGTCAGATTGGACTTACAAAGTGTTAGATGTATGGTTGGAAGTGTACTGTAAGTAAGCAGCACACAATTCACAGGGAGTGTTCATTAACATCCAACATCTCCTTCATTTGTTGGCAACTGCATATGATATTATTTTGAGTTAATACCCTCATACATTTTAAGGCCAGTGATATAGAATGGCTTACAGACAGCATGTCTCAGACTACTGGTCAGATAAGTGAATAATGGCCAACAAACATAGATAGGTAAGACAGAGCTGTATATTTGCAAGCAATAATCATAACTGGTTGTGTGATTACTTAGACCACTACATGCAAAATAATAAATGTACAAATAAAATGTGTATGGTTTCATATTACTGTAGATAATGTTGCAGCTGGTAGTGTGCAGAATGATATCAGTTCCATGCTGCAAAGCTGTTTGTGTAGCAAAGAGGGATAAGGAAGCCATCCTGTGTTCTGAAGGTTCATTGCAGTGAAAGTTCAAATCCAGCTCTATATATACATATCACATGTGAACTAACATATTATAGTGTGTATGCCGTAGACTTGTTTTCCTCACTTTAACTACTTGTCTCTTTTTTTCTTTTTTTCCTTTTGTGTCTTGTTTTTTCAAAATTTTTTTACATGTTTTTTGGAGGGGGCCAGTTTTTGCATGATGCCATACTTAGTGCAATCATGGGAATGAAGGAAATGAATAGTGGATTTGGCTGTGCTTATCTCATTTGCATGAGGCACGGCAGTGTGCAAACTGGACAACTAGATCAGTCATGTAGCAGAAGAGACCCAAAGAACCAAAAATAGAAATAGGATACATTCAATTAATTCTGTTGAGCAGAGGGCAAACCTGCTAAGTGGTATTGCACAGTGGTTAACACAGAGACCTTAAGAATGATAAGTAAGTTAGGGTATGTCATGTCCCATGGCAGCAGATGTACATATAGGGCTGGAGTACAGATGACACTGGATTGTACTGTTGTGACAGTGCAGATTATACCAATGAACTGAAACATAAGCATTATTTCAATGTTCTTGTGGCAATAGGTGTAAGTATAGAACTGCCATACACATAGTCCTGGGTTCTAATATAGGATAGTCCATACACTTTTACTTTTTTTCCACTTCCCATTATAGTCAGTCTCACTTATAACACTTTAGATAGTGGAACGGATATGAATTATATGTATGAGTGATGAGACACCCATTATTGTGTTTTCAGATGTATGACTGAGGATATACTGTGTCCTATATTTCTGTATGTATAATTCTGCTATCTGGACTTGCAATGGCTTCACATTTGCCTAAGACATATACGCAACTGAATCTATATCCAATAACCTTATTAGATCACACACATACATGTGTAACAGCTCACACTGTCACCTGTATTTATGTGCAATTCCTATGTCTGAACAGCACTTCTTCTGTGGCAAAGATGGAAAATCAATGCTGTGGAAGAAAATGTTTTGTCCATTATGCCTAGGTTTGGATCCCACAGTGTAAAAATGAATGTTCTCAGTGTGTAAAGGTGAAAACATATGTATGGAGTTTTGCATGTCTGCAAAACTAACTCATCTAACAGCTACCTTCCAATTTCCAATATATTTTTCCAGGATATATTAGTAGATATCCCTCAAACTAAGGCCAAGTGACAGATTATCATTCCAATTGCAATTATTTCATTCATCACTGCTTGTCACTGCTGCTTTTCACTTATTGTGCAAACATGTTGCTTGGGTTTGTGCACTATAAGTAAATATGATATCAGACCCATTATCAAGTATAATTCCCCCTTTGGCATGTACCCTGCCAAGCACATGCAGCAGTTGGGGAGACCACAGAGGTTCCTGACCAAAAAAATCCAGAGTCTCAAACACCTATCCTATAAAGATAGGCTAAAAGCCCTGTCCCTCTACTCAGTCTCATACAGACTGCTCAGAGGTGACCTGTGTTGGCATACAAAGCCATTTCATACTTAGCCATGATGGAGATGCTGCATATTTGTAAGATAAACTCTACTCTCACAACCCACATGCAAGGCCTTAACCTGGTCTGTGACATTAATAGAACTTGTTGGTGGGATAGATTTGTGTCCCAGCGACTCCCCTGTCTGTGGAGTAGACTCCCTCTCCATGTCAAGCAGAGCACCTCTCTAGCCCCCTTTAAGAAGAGCCTGGATGACTGGATGGGAAACAGAAAATATACCCCTTGGATCCCACCTGTGTCCCTACTGGACAAGGGAAACAGATGCTGACTTTGAGGAAACATTGGTGAAATTCTTGGCTGGGCTTATAAGGGCCTCCGGGCCAATAGCCTAGTATCATCCTATGAACCTATGAACCTATAACTGGAATTGGTGGAAAAGCATCAGTCTCCATTTCTCTAGGTCTGCTGGTAGACATGGCTGGTGTTAATGGGAAGGTGCCAGGTTTAGGGCAGAGATGCGGGCTGTCCAAGAGTACAGGATATTTATTGGACGCCTGGTAAAGCACCACAGCCAAAGGCTTCTGTAGGGGGACCATTCTGGTTTCCAGTACAAATATGAGATGTGGAATAGTTTAGCCCAGGTTGTTTCCAGTGCCCCTGGTATCACACACACAGGAGAGCAATGTAGGCATCATTTTAATGACCTACAGAGGAGAACCAGAGATAATCTCAACCTTTGTTTGGAGGAAGACTGCAGACATCCCACAACTGTATAGGTATCAACTAAATAAAGTACTTGCAAGACTTAGAAAGATTAATATAGGCAAGACCGGTATGCATATTGGTCTAGTGTTATTTTCTGTTCTTTCCACTAATAATCATTACTACTACTCAACAGAAAAAAATAACAATAAAAGTCCAGCATTCGCACCTCAGTTTATTGTAAAAGATGAGTGCTTTCGCTTTCAATTCAGACTTCATTAGATAAATTCAAACATTTAAAAATAGTTTAAATACTTGCGGTTCATATCACATGATTAAATCATATGCTTTGATTCGCTGCCTTGTATCACAATAAAACCAAATGGACCACAATGTTACAAGACATTTAAAAAACTGTACTAATATCCATCAAGTAAATACAAAAATGGAGACAAAAAACATTTAATTACCTTTCATAAGCTCTCATCTTTAAAATGCTACTAATGGATATAACCTCATTTAATCCTGGTTGCAGTGAAGAATTTAAATAGACTTGCCACCACAATTCACATTGCACTAAAATAGTACCCCCATAGATTAGCCCTAGGACTCTGTTCTACTTTTTCTTATATAGGTCCATCAGAGTGGGGTCTGACAATGCTCTGTATGCCAGGCATAGGTCTCCCGTCAAAAGCCTGTAAGAGACAGCATACAGGGATAGGGCCTTGAGGCGGTCTGCACAGGACATATTACTTATGCCCTGCATTCTTTTTGTGAAGAAACTCTGTGGACGTTCCAGTTGTATGACATGTCTGGTTACATACATACCAAAGGGGGCATTGTACTCAATGATAGCTCTGATGAATGCCAAATAGAGTGTAACAATTACTTCATTGGACTTAGATGCCATACCTTTATTTATAAGCTGTGCAGCATAGAATGATTTCCTCACCACTGTAGACACATAATGATCAAAGGTTAGATTACTATCTATATGTGTCCTTAAGTCCCTGACTACTGGTTCAACTCTAATGGGGAGGGTGTTGTCAATATGATAGTCATCAGGGATGGATGACGTCCCAAAGGATGCTATTATGCATTTTTTGGCATTCAGTTTTAGTCCATGAATCTGACACCAGTTGTTTGTCTGTGTCAGCCCCTCCTGGAAAATATTTGTGTCAGAGTGAGATTCAATGGCAGCTCCTAATTTGCAATAATCTGCAAATTTAGTCATCCAGAGACCACTGACATTTGCCTTGACATCTGAAAAGTAATGCCAAAAAAGACTGGTCCAAGGACTGATCCCTAATGGACACTACTTGTGACTGACCACTTTGTAGAGGTGGACTCCCCAATTCTAAATTCCTGAGTCCTGTCTGTGAGCCAGTTGGCTATCTACCGGGTGACATATGGGTTTTTACCTAAACTCGTGAGTTTATCAACAATGCCCAAGTGAGGGCAAATGCTTTGGCCAGATGAAGGTAGGCAGTGTGAACGATTTAAAGTCCATCTGGCCTTTTGCAGCCACCTTTTTCTGATGGTATGGATGACTACTCAAATAATGCAAGAATTGGCTTGAATAAGTTGTTTTCCTATATACACTAAATGTCAAACCTTTATTTATACTATTATATCCACCAAAGACCAGAAAACTGTTTAGTACCAGAAACGACCAAGAATAGTACCTCCAAGTTCTTTTATTTGAACAGCAAATATAAAATATCATAAAACTGAAAAGCACAGAAATAAATTTCTCTAAAATATCTTTATTTTTAATATATTTGGATAATTTTACATCAGAGTAGGATATTGAATCTCTGCTTGTAATGTATGTGAATTTCAAAAAGTTTGTTGAATTATTTTTGTTGAATTATTAATATATTCAATAAATTCTGATATTTTACATGCATCAACCCATGCTACGAATATATCATCTAAAAAGAGTATGTATACACTCCAGCATGAGTTTTATTTACTACTGAATACAAATTTATTTTCCCAAGCTGCCATTATGACCTTCACATAAAATGGTCCACATGCTGCGCCCATAGGTATACCATTTCATTGTTGGAAATAATGCCACTCAAAGTATATATAATTATTATATAAAACAATTTCCATGAGTTGACTTACATAATAAATTTTATCCTGCTCTATATATAATACACCTGTCATGAATTCTGTGAACCACGTTAATCTTTGTAGATGCGGGATTCAACTAAATAAATTGTGAACATCAATAGTGATAAATACAACATTTTCAAATAATCTAAGTTGTTACATTTCTGTAAGAAATTCCATGAATCTTTTATGAGATATTCAATGTTCATGACCTCATTTTTTAATTTAAAGACAATATAATGTGCTAAAAACCTTGTTTTGGATGTACCAGCATCCCCTATTGGTCTAAGTGGTAGATTTTGAATTTGTTTTTGGATTTTTGGCACTCCATAAATCATTAGTATCCTTGGTTATGTCACATTCATAAACTTGTAATCAGAAGGGCTGATCTGTCCCTGCATGAACATATCATATAGATAAATATCATTTTTATATGCTATACTGATTTCTTTTAAAGAGGCCTCACTGTATGTAACATCATATAAAATGTTAAACATTGATTGCACATAGTCATACCAGTTCATAATCACAAGTCCACTGCTCTTATCAGGGTGCATAAATCACAGATTATTACTAGTTATCATATCTTTAATCATATCCCATCGAACTGTTTCAATATTGTGCCACTTTAATAATGGAAGCTTATGTAATTCATGTCTAATGTCCATTTCACAGATTTGTTCATACATACTTAAAGTTGATGCATGTCTGGATTGGGGTCTATATTAAAATCCCAAAAGGCCTTAACAGAAAATGTATGTACAACGACACATAAATGTTGATTTACATAAACAGCGAAACACGTAATCGGCAAAAATCACAATGCAGACCGTGTTACGTCAAGCAAGCGCACTTCACATGTACGTTCACATGAACATACAAAATTGAAATTAACCCACTTTTGCAGGGGGCCAAGTCCCCCTGCACCCCCCCATGTGGGGAGCTGTGCCCACCACATCCCACTACTTAAATATATCAACTCTGAGACCGCACTACAGTGGGGAAAAGGATATATTTCCTTATCCCCATGATCATGCTGCGGGCTTAACAAACACTTTCGCCGATGTGATTTTCTCTGATTACTTGTTTTGCTGTTTATGTATATCGACGTTTATGTGTCGATGTACATACATTTGCTGTTAAGGCCTTTTGGGATTTTAATATAGAGCCCTGGATTGCATATACTGGGCATCCATAATTCAATGTTACTTGTATCGTATCTGATATTACCCATAAGCATGTTAATATTAAGTTTTCTAATGTGCAACCTTAATTCAGTTATTATTTTAGATATATCAGCATGTCTTGATGGCACAAATTTAAAACCTTTACTGAATAGTTCTGCATGTGCCATTGCAATATTGTAATTACTATAATTATAAATTTTTAAATTATTAGCTGCATTAGGAGTAATAGAGCACAAATCTAAGAAAGTCACCTGTTCATCATGTTCCTGTTGGCCCTTGAGTCAGGTGTATTTCCCCATTCAACTGTTGAATGTAGTATAAGTGTTCAAGTTCAGGTGTCCATTCACAGATGGGTTGTTCATTCTTTTGTTCCAGATTCAATCTGATCATTGTAGAGGGGGTTACTTTAAAGTGTCATTGTTATCATGTTGTATCCAGTTTTCGTATGGCTCATGTTAGCTCATTTGAGCTTCCTCTTGCACTAATGAAAGTTGCTCCAACCTATTTGCCTATTGGAGGTGATGGATATGCACATCTTTCCTTGTAATCCTTGCTGTTGCATTTGAACTTTTTAGTTTTATACTGTTGTATACTGTTGCACTCTCTATCTTCTTCGTGAAAAATAGCAATGCATTTTATTTTTTACTCCTTGTATAATAGATCCTGTGTTATTAAACTCTCTAAAGTCTGATACCATCCTTGCTGCTCATTACCATCTGCCATTTTTACAACTGCTCATTTCTGATGGTATGAACGACTACTTGAATAATGCAAGAATTAGTCTGAATAAGTTATTTTCCTATATGCACTAGATGTCAAACCTTTATTTATAGTATCTTTAGATAATTTTACATCTAAGTAGGATATCAAATCTCCACTTGCATTGTATATGAATTTCAAAAGTTTTTTTTTGAATTATCAATGTATTCAATAAATTATTATATTTTACATGCATCATCTACCCATGCTATGAATATATCATCTATAAAGTGTGCGTATATATTCCAGAATGACTTATACTTACTACTGAATACAAATTTATTCTCCCAAGCTGTCATTATGACATTTGCATACAATAGCCCACACATTGCGCTCATATCTATACCTTTTCTTTGTTGGAAATAATGCCCCTCAAAGTAGATATAATTATTATTATATAAAACAATTTCCATGAGTTGACTTAAGGTATTAACTTTATCCTTCCTATATGTAATACATCTGTCATGAATTCTGTGAACCATGTTAATCCTTGTAGATGCGGGATGCAACTAAATAAATCTTGATCATCAATAGTGATAAATACAACATTTTCCGCATTATCTAAGTTGTTACATTTCTGTAAGAAATTTCATGAATCTTTTATGAGATATTTAATGTTCATGACTTCATTTTTTAATTTAAAGTTAATATAACATGCAATAAAGCTAATTTTGGATGTGCCAGAATCTCCTGTTTGTCTTAGTGGTGGATTCTGAATTTATTTCTGGATTTGTGGCACTCCAAAAATCATTGGTATCCTTGGTTGTATTGCATTCATAAATTTGTAATCAGAGAGGCTGATCTGTCCCTGCATGAGCATATCATATAAGTAAACATCAATTTTTAATATGATATACTGATTTTGTTTAAAGAGGCCTCACTGTACATATCTTCATATAAAATTATAAACATTGCTTGCATATAGTCATACTGTTTCATAATCACAAGACCACCGACATTATTAAGGAACATAAATTGCAGATTATTACTAGTTCTCATATCTTTAATCATATCCCATTTAATTTTTCCATACTGTGCTACTGAAATAATGGATATTTATGTAATTGATGTCTAATGTCCATTTCACATATTCATTCATACATGCTCAAAGTTGGATGCATATCCAGATTGTATGTACTGGGCATCCATAATTCACTTTAACTTGTATCATAATTGCTATAACCCATAAGCATGTTAATATTAAGTTTCCTAATGAACAACTTTAATTCAGCTATTATTTTAGTTATATTGGCACTTCTTGATGGCACATATGTAAAACCTTTACTGGATAGTTCTGCATGTGCTGTTGTAATATTGTAATTAATATAATTATAAAGTTTAAAATCATTAGTTGCATTAGGAATAAGAGAACAGCAATCTAAGATAGTCACCTGTGCATCATATTCCTGTTGTTCCTTTTGCCCTTGCATCTGGTATGGTTCCCCATTCAATTATTGAATGCAGTATAAATGTTCAAGCTCAGGTGGTCATTCATTGATGGATTGTTCATTCTCTTGTTCTGGATTCGATTGGAATGTCATAGAGGGGGATACTCTAAAGGGTAGTTGTTATGATGTACCTGGTCTTCATATGGCTCATGTTGGCCCATTTAAGCTTCCTCTTGGGCTAATGAATGTTGCTCCAACCTATTTTGCCCTATTGGAGGTGGTGGATATGCACATCCTTCCACGTAATACTAGCAGTCTCATTCTAACTTCTTAATTTTACTCTGTTGTATACTGTTGCACTATTTCATGAAAAATAGCAATGTATTTCATTTTATACTCATTGTATAATAGGTCCTGTGTTATTGAGCTGTTGACCCTTTTACTATCAATATATAACATGTCAATTTCCTTTATGTTGTACTTGATTAACAGCTCCATCAATCTGCAATCATGATGATCAAACGTTGCTATAAGTTCTTGGTGCAACAGAGAGTGGTGAACAAGCCTTATAGGATACTTCCATGTTCTAAGACCTTTAAGGACTCACTGGAGACTCACTAGACCGTGATGGATTCTTTGAAATATTTTTTTCTTGTTATAATGTCCTATATCTTGAAAGTTTCCTCCTATATTGAACAAATTGTTGTTCTAAGTTCAGTAACTTTCCTGGATTAACATTAAATCCCCGAGTTCTAGGGGCTATCCATGAGGTACTATTTTAGAACAAAGTGAATTGTTGTGGTAAATCTATTTAAATTCTTCAGTGCCACCAGGACTAAATGAAGTTATATTCATTAGTAGTATTTTAAAGATGAGAGCTTACGATAGGTAAATAAATGTTTTATGTCTCTATTTTTGTATTCACTTGATAGATACCGTTTTTGAAAATATCTTGCAACATCATGGTCCATTTGGTTTCATTGCAATGCAGGGCAGCAAATAGAAGCAGTTGATTTAATCATCTGATATATACCACAAGTATTTAAAATGTTTTTAAATGTTTGAGTTTATCTGATGAAGTCTGAATTATAAGATGAAAGTTGTTATCTTTTACAATAAACCAAGGTGTGAACTCTGGTCTTCTATTTTTTCTTTTCTGTTCTTTCCCCAGCTGCCAGGGATCAGGAGTTCAATGCCCAGACCCATGAGGCTAGACTGGAGAGACTGAGGGAAACAAGTGGTATGTATGCAGCAGAAGAGAAGTGTTATTGTAGCCTTAAAAGTTACAGACACTTTTTTTGGTATTTTATAGAGTTGTATCAAATGGAGCATGCATATTGCAACTGTAAAAGCAAGTATGCATGCATTATCCTGTAGCACAAACCAATTGTAAGAGTCCAATATTAGACTTTAGTCAGGGCTTTGGGTTCAAATACCACAATTCACAACTATACAATACTGTTATTTCTTGAATAATATGTGCATTAAATTAAAAACTCTATACCAGTGGCACAATTGCCCTCCTGTGAACAGTAGTCTATATAACTGGAACATGAATATGTGCAATATATGTACATTTCAAGGATTACTTTCAGCAATCTGTAGTATAGTGTGTATCTGTTAAGAGGTATACTTAAATGTAACACTTAAGATAATGTTGTTCTTCTTTCGGCTTTTCCTGGTTAGGGGTCGCCACAGCGGAACTCCGATCGGCTAATGATTGGCAGTAGATTTTTATGGTGCTGAGGTGCCAGCCCCATGCCCAACCTTAATCGAAAGCACGCTCATGCATGCATGTATTTTGAATGCCACTCGACCGTGGGAGGACATGCAGACTCCACACAGAAAGTGCTCCAGCCAAGAATCGAACGGGAGAACATAAAACTTAAGATAACAGTGTTATATAATTGTATTAATGCATTGTATCTCACATATGATGATACTAATTTTATCTGTTTTTTCTCTCATCCCAACCCTTATCTCTCTTTTTTATTTTCTTTATTTTTATTTTATTTTGTTTTGCTTTTAAAAATATTTTTTTTTATTTTATTTTTATTTTATTTTTTTCATTTTTATTATGTGTCATCAAAATGTGTCTGTGTCATCCATGTGTACTACATCACTAAATGCTTTACAGCACAGCGAGGTAGGCCAGCCCAAGTGGATCACCCTCCTCCATTCTACAACCTCCAGCATCAATGCCCAGCATATCTGGAAACCAAACTGGCAGCGCTGTCTCTGCTGCCCCTGTACTACATGTACCCTCAGGTAATCCTGCCCCAGTCAGTCAGACAGTCCAGTCCATCAGGGCTTGATTCTCACTGTCTCCAAGACTGATGGCCATGGGCCTGAGTTGTCCCCACCTTCACACCAATCATGGTGTCCCCAAACCTTTTGTGTTCTTTACTGCCCATGTCTCATGTCTTGTTTGTCTTGTCTGTATGCAATTGCTTCCTCACCTACCCAACTTACATGACCCAGCCATACCTACTTTCCTTCCCCCACATTCCTCTCTCTCTCTCTCTCAAATAAAAAAATAAATGGGGACCTGTCCCACAAAGACAATTCCCTGTACATAACTCTCCATTTCGCACGTGTCTTCTTGACACACTTGATTTGTCCCAGTTGGCTATACAACATGATTGCATTGTGGTCACTTCTCTTTGTGGAGGTCCAGATTCAGTTTATATTCTGCACATATTTTCAGTTTACACTTTTAAATGCATAGCTATAGTTATTTCCTACATCCCTCTTGTACATTCCTGTACTGTTTTCCCTTGTTCTTCACTCTGCTTCCTCCCCACTTTACCACTTTCCTATGTTCTCCATTTTAACAACTTTACTCTGGTAAAAAAAATAGAATCACATACAACACACATAAGTAGCAGAACAAGGAATGGATCCCTTCACTTTTTTGACTCCATGCTCGGAGGTGCACATTGTGCACCAATGTACAGCAACAGTAAGTAGTGGCTAAATGTTGTGATTACTTCCATGCAATGCAGCTTAACCCCACTGCGCTGTGCCAACACACAACATCATATATACTATAAAGAATTCATGTCATTGCCTTAGCAATGTTTAATTAAATGTATTTAAAAGTATTAGATACACCCGGATTCAAACCCAGTATCATATGGCCCCAAAAAGAAATGTACCAGTGCATGAACACATGCTGCCACAGAGTCAGTTAAGTAGCTGGCATATTTCATAAAGTCAAAACTAACTGCCAAACTTTTCACTATGTAGCCCATGTTTGCACCCTGCTTAACTATGTGCAAACAGGGAAAAAAATGAAAATGTGCATTTCGCATATGTAAACACTTTGCTAACCATAGCACAAATCTTCTGCTCACAGCACTATGGAAAAGTAAATATTATTATGTATTACTGCTGTTTACTGTCTATTTCCTGCCTATAACATTAAATTACATCTGAAAATATAACAAACTGAATGCCCTATCTAACAATATGTCACATATTTACAATACAGCCACATGTTGCCCCCCCCCCCCCCGGACTGTAACCCTAATGTCTCAGTACTTTTTCCACACATATATCACCTACAATACAGAAAGTAATATCAAATGTCTGATATGCAATGCACATCAGTCTGGTAATATGAAGAACTACAACTGTTGACCCATAAGTCTAAAAAGCTTTATCTGCAAGGCTAGAGAAGGAATCAGTATGGACCTTATCCACAGGGGCATAGGTGACCTTCAGCATAATTGACCCAACCCATTTTGTTTTTGTCAAGGGTAGATATTGCTTATTAAATCTCGTGGACTTCTTTGATACTGACCCAAAAGACCTGGATGAGGGATAAGAGGACATACCACCTAAGCTGAGTTATCCAAGGCAATTGGCACAATTCCTCATTCATGTCTCATAGTGAAAATCTCACATCTGGGAATTAAGCCATACATTACTAGATGGATAGCCAAATGGCTCACATATAGAACATGCACTGTCAAAGTTGGGGACTACACCTCCATCACTAGCCCACTTACCAGTAAAGTACAACAAAGATCTGTGCTGAGCCCTCAACTGTTTGAAAACTATTTCTCTGAAGCTCAGGTGATGGTAGATGGCCTGTGGTTTACCATGTTTGCAGATGACTGTTAACTGGAAGCACTCATATAGAGTCTCCCAATGATTGCAACATATTACAAAAGGGGCTGACAAAGACAAATGATTAGTGTCAAACTTACAGACTGAACCTTAAAGCAAACAATTTCTCATTGTTCCCTTAGGAAATGAAGTACACCTGCTAATTATGATATATGTAGCACTCCTCTAAGGTCAAACACAGTGTTGTGAGACTTAGGAGTACATGCTGATAGCAGTCTACACTTTAACCACTATGTGTCTATAGTGGTGAGACACACATTCTTCATTGCACATCTTATACATATGGACATCACATCCAAGACCAGGATGGTCATAGCTCAGTTGTACTCTACCCTCATTAGACCACTAATTGAGTACAATGCTCCCTTCTGTCTGTACCTCACCAGTCACTTGCAGCAACTGGAGAAAACACAGAGGTTTGTGACTGGGAGAATCCAGGGCCTCCTAATCATGAGATGCATAAAAAGACTGAAAAACCTGTCACTCTACTCAGTATCATGCAGGCTGCTGAGAGGTAACCTATGCCTGGCCTACAGAGCAATCTCAGATCCTGCCCTCCTAAAAATGCTGGACATTTGCAAATCAAATGGGACGAGAATAACTTGCTCCAGGTTTCCCAACCTAGCTTGTGACATAAACATAATATGCTGGGGAGACAGCTATATCCCCATGTGATTGACACTCCTCTGTAATAGGCTCCCACTTTATGTGAAGCAGTGGTCCTCAATGACCCTGTTCAAGTGCAGCCTTCACAACTGGATGGATAATTGTAAAGTCACCCCTGGGGTAACACCTAAGTCCCTCAAGGACAGAGCCACTTGGTGCTGCTCACAAAATCGTTCTGCTAATCATGACCATCTAACCATGCTTAATAAGGGCATTTGTGCTTTTACATAGCTAGGCTTGTAAACACCCTAGGGCCATTAGGCTAGTAACCTCCTATGAACCTAAGGAGCTATGAACCTATGCAGGCCTCCCAACATCTTCTCCCCCACATGGCCTGCTGATGTCATCTACTATAAGTTGACCTACACTCTTATAAAAGTCAGACTTGTGCCTTGGCGCTTGCATAAAGTACTGAGTTCTGTAGTCTGTATAGTTAGATAGAGGTTCTGTTTTCATAGCAGTCAACTGTGTGTGTGTGTGTGTGTGTGCGTGTGTGTGTGTGTGTGTGTGTGTGTGTGTGTGTGTGTGTGTGTGTGTGTGTGTGTGTCTAGACAGAAGAGCAAAAGCATGTATCCTACAGTTTTTGCTCCAATGCCATGGATTGACAGTATTTTGATAATTGCGATGCCTACATCTCCATTTCATCATACAGGCCTCCTAACATTTTCTATCCCACATGGCCTGCTGATGTCATCTACTGTACATTGGCAAGCACTCTTGCAAAACTCAGACTTGCGTTGTAGCACTTGTGTAAAGTACCGAGTTATGTAGTCTGTGTACTTAGCGGGTGTGTATGTGCATGTTCTGACTTGACATTACAGAGTGCATTTTACACCAGCATGTGTGGTGTATGTGTGTGTGTGTGTGTGTGTGTGTGTGTGTGTGTGTGTGTGTGTGTGTGTGTGTGTGTGTGTGTGTGTGTGTGTGTGTGTGTGTGTGTGTGTGCGTGTGTGTGTGCATGTGCGTGTGTGTGTGTGTGTGTGTGTGTGTGTGTGTGTGTGTGTGTGCACGCGCGCGCGCACTCTTGCTTGACATTAATGAGTGCATTTTATACCAGCATGTGGGACATTGTTATTACACTATTCTCTTCAACAGACAATGCTGATGTCAACAGCTATGAAATGTTGTCTGAGACTCTCCAAATTAGACTTGTGCCATGGTGCTTGGATAAAACGTACTTCAATAAGTAGTAGTTCTGTTCTGTGTGTGTGTGTGTGTGTGTGTGTGTGTGTGTGTGTGTGTGTGTGTGTGTGTGTGTGTGTGTGTGTGCGTGTGTGTGCGTGTGTGTGTCTGTGTGTGCATGCCTGTGCTCTTGCTTGACATTAAAGAGAGCATTTTACACCAGCATGTGGGACACTGTTACTACCATATTCTCCTCAACAGACACTGCTGATGTCATCAACTATAAAGTGTTGTCTGAGATATTCCAAGTCAGACTTGTGCCATGGCACTTGTGTAAAGTACTGAGTTTTCTAGTCTATGCACTTAGGTAGGTGTTCTATTCTTACTGCAGTCATCTGGGTATGTGCATGCACACTCGTGCTTGACATCACAGAGAGCATTTTACACCAGTATGTAGGACACAGTTATTATCATATTCTCCTCAACAGATACTGCTGATGTAATTGGCTATAACAGATTTGTAGATACACAATACTCCCACCAGGGCAGGGTCAAAAACTAGCCTGGAAGCCAGGCAGAATTCACCTCATCCTATTGAGACATTGAGACAGATTACAGTGACATGGCTTTTAACCTTGCCACATGCATCATGGCATGGCTTGTAGGCCCTGTGTTTTCTTAATGAGAAAGCCCTGTGATGTCTCCAGCTGCTGCATGTGTCTCCTGAAGGACATGCAAAACAGAGCATTATCTGATGAGGTTTGAGTACAGTTCTGTCATATAATCCTAAGATCTGAATATGATGGTGTGACTTATGCACAACATAGGCTTTCAATGTCAGTGTGGACACTTGGTGGTTGAAGTTCAGTTCGCTATGTATATGTGCTCCTAGTGCTTGCATCACTGGCTTTCAGCATAGCAGAACTGCTGTCAATGCTGTGATTAACATAGAATTCCACTTTTCAGACAGATAACATAAAAAAGACACATATGTGCATTTATATGTAGATTGTGTGCCTTTGTCACCAGTTGTTTGCCTTAGCTCCTCCTGTACTATTTTATTATCATTGGTGATGCAATGATTCCACCCAATATGCAAGAATCAGCAAATTTGGTAAGCCAAAGGCTATATATTTTAGCCTGAACTGTTGTGCAATCGAGTCAAAGCAATGAAGGGCCAAGCACATATCCCTGGGGTTTGCCTATGATGACAGCTCTACTGGTACAGGTTGATTCATCAACTTTCACAGTATGAGTTCTGTCAATGATCCAACTGGTTACCCATCTACTGAAGTAAGGGTTAAACCTCAGCTGGGAGGGTTTCTCAATGATACTTGCATGGGGATTGTATCAACACCCTAGGCCAGATCACATTAGGCAGTATGCACTGTCTTAAAATAAATGAAGAAATACCAAACCAGCAGGCTAAAATCCAGAAACTTTAATATATGCATCCTGAAAAGTGGTAAGCGCTTTCATGGTGACCACACTGCTTCATCAGACAACATTAACTAAGAAATACAAGTCTTCTAAATGGACACTAGTAATATTCCGGCTGTGTGCAACAGATCTGTGTCAGTTGGTAATGCTACATCATGCCTGTTACTTCTGATAGATACCCTCAAAGAGGTCATCGAGGACATGCATGATGACAGCAGTATCATCTTGAGGAACATGAGCAGGTCAAGGCATTAATTAATTTAACACACTCAAAATTCTCAATAGGATTTAATTGTTTGTATAATGTGATTGGTTGTTATTTATTTTAAAAGGCAATGTACCATCCAAATATACTGAACAATACACACTGCAGTATAACAAACCCACCAAAGTGGGAGTTTACACCCCCAACCCCCCCACACACAAACACACACACACACACACACACACACACACACACACACAAACACACACACACACACACACACACACACACACACACCCTACTTATATACACCAACTCCTAGATTGCACTACAGTGGGGAAAAGGGCAAATGTCCACATGTTGGCCAACTAACTCAGTGCCCTGAGAAAAAAAGTTTGCTGATCTGAGAGTTCAATAAAAGGACATTTACTGAAGAGTGGTCGATGAATAGGTATTCGTGGAAATGGAGTTTCAGTGAACTATTGTAGACCCCATTTACATAGCTTCAGGACAGAATGCCAGGACTGGGATTTCACAGTACTCTGCAATGCAGATACACTGTCCTGTACTGTATTTGGATCATATATTTCACATTTATACCTCTCAACTGTCCAGATATTCACAGGATGTCCAGTCACATACCTCTCAACTATACAGATTTTCACAGAATGTCCAGATTTTTGTCTCATATTTTTGGTCCATTTGTCATAAAATTGTAGTTTTCTGGCAAATTAGTAGAAAATCATTAAATACTGACATTAGAAAATAATGACAGATGTTTGAGTTTCAGACTTCATACCTTTCAGAAAATTCATGCTTATTCAAAACCTGTTACTCTATTAACTAGGGAAGTAAACCTCACCACAGCAATAAATAGGACATGCTGGAGGGATAGATTCCTGTCCCAGAGACTTCCCATGCTCTGGAAAAAGATTCTGATCTACATTAGGCAGAGCTCCTCGCTAACCCTCTTCAAGAGAAACCTTGACGAGTGGTCCCCAGATCCCTTATTACGTCTTCCATATTTAGGGGGCTACCACCTATGTAGTAGTTTGTGGGTACTTTGTTTTTTCCAAAGGGGATGCCTATGCACTTTTTGCCATTTAGCTTGAGGCCATAGTTTTGACACCAGGTATCTGTCTCAGTGAGACCCTTTTGGAGGATGTCTGTGTTAGCTGGAGAGTCAATTATAGCCTCTAGTTTGCAGTCGTCTGTGAATTTGGTCAGCCATAGTCCTCCTGTGCTTGCCTGTTCCTCTGAGAAGTATATGCCAAAAAGGAGGTGTCCTAGGAATGAGCCCTGGGGAATGCCACTTGTAACCTGTTTAGAGTCAGACCTAGCTCCCGCAACTACCATGTGGGTTCTGTCCATGAGCCAGTTGGCAACCCATCTTGTGACATAGGGGTTTATGTTCAGGCTGGTGAGCTTGTCTATAATACCTGAGTGGATAATGGTATCAAAGGCATTTGTGAGGTCTAGGTAGGCTATGTGGACCACCTTTCTCTCATCTATAGCCTTGGTTACTGTCTCAAAGAAGTCCACCAGGTTTAGGAGGCATGAGCTGACCTTAACAAAGCCGAACTGGGTAGGGTCCAGTGTTTGGAGGTTCCCAATGTCTCTGTTAATGAGATCTGTGATGATGCACTCCATAGCTTTGCAGACCAAGCTAGTCAGGCTTATAGGACGATAGTTCCTGGGGTCTGCTGTGGCTCCACCTTTGTGTAGCAGAATAACCATTGCTGTGTGCCACTCTGTGGGCACGTAGCCTGTGGAGAGGCTGAGTTTAAACAGTGTGTTTAGGTGAGGGGTTAGTTCATCTTTGAGCTCATGGTCCCATTGATGCTATGTTTTTGGCTTTGGAGAGGGCTGTTTTAACCTGAGTGTCTGTGATTTCAGGGGCAATACATTCATCTGGTATAGTTATGGGCCCTTTGGGGGGTGAGAGGAGGGTGAAGTTTGCACTGAACCTGTCTGAAAGGTTGTTGGCTATATAGGTTGGTTCAGTGTATTTTGTGCCATTCTGCACTAACTCTGAGCAGATCTGAGAATTGCCACTTAGATTCTTGACATAGCTAAATAATGCCTTGTGGTTATCTTTGGAGTCCATAGCAATTTTTCTTTCGAAGCTAGCCTTGGATGATTTTATGAGGGAACGTAGTTTCATGCTGATACTGATCAGGGATGTCTTCCCTTCTTGGGATTTTACTCTTTTCTCTACTAGTTTCCTCCTTCTATTGTATAGCTCATTTATGCTAGGGGTCCACCAGACTGGTTTCCTTTTCTTGGAGGAGTGAGTCTTGGTTTTGTTTGGGATAGCACGATCCATGCATTCTTGTAGGTGCCCAAAGAGTGCATTAGTAAAGGATTTTGCAGCTTGGACAGCATTATCCTTTAGCATGGGGGCTTTGAAACTTCCCACCTCGGTCTTAAGTAACGTGAAGTTTGCTTTTGAAAAGTTTTTCACGGTGGTTTCTTTGACCAGGGGTGGTGGCAGAATGTGGATATCCAGAGTGATTTGTTTATGGTCAGATTTAACCAGCAAGGGGTTGACCTACGGTGTGGAACACCGGTCACCCATGTTGGTGATGACCAGGTCCAATATGTTGTCACCTCTGGTGGGGGTGTTGGCCAGTTGATCCAGGGCATTTGAGTTTATAAATTCTAGGAAATGTTGAGCAAGGGAGTTTGTACTTGAGTAGTTCTCCCAGTTAATGTTTGGGTAATAGAAATCACCCAATATCAGGGTGTTTGGTAGGACCTTTATGTTTCCCATTATTTCCAGGAATGTGGAGTGCGGGTCCTGGGACATGGTGGGTGATCTGTAGCAAGCTATAATTTGAATATCAGTTTTGCCCGTTGTTAGTTGCACATTGATGATCTCTGAAGCATCGTGCTGTGCCACTAACCTGGAGGTGTGGGTATCCTTGATGAATATGGATACTCCCCCACTTTTTGTATTTCGGTCCGGGTTTTGTGGCTGAAATGTATAGTATGAGTTGTAGCCTGGTAGTACTAGGGTGATCTCTGGAGCCTTAAACCAGGTTTCTGTCACTGCACATATATCGATTTTCTCCATACTGAGGAGTGCCTCGAGTGCATGCATTTTGAGGTTTATATTTGTGGCTTTGAGTAACAATATCCTCAGTTTTTTGTTACTTGTGCTATTTATGGTGGTGGGTTTGTCTTTTGAGGCTTGCCTAAAAAAGGCACTATGGGGGTGGCAAGAGCCTTGGCCGGTATTTGAAAGCCTAAGGGTGACAGGTGCAAGACATCTCTAATGAAGCAGCATGGCTTGTTGAGCATGTCATCCCAGGCTGAAAGACACTGGATCCCCTTTGAATGACACCAGATGCTTAGCCAGTTGTTGAAATTGATAATTTTTTCTCTATACCATGGTATCATTCTTGTTGAGGGCAAGATGCTACTCAGGGTCAGGGTCATACCGGCCTGGGCTATGTGATCAGAGAGCTTCTCAATGTCTCTTTTCATGTAGTCCAGGAAGGTACGGCTCAGGTCATTCACACCAACATGGACAATGACAGAGTCATATTTGTACTTGTTCTGGAGTAACCTGAGTGCTTGTGTTATGTGGAGGATCCTGGCACCCGAAAGGCAGCTAACAGTAACCTTCTCTTTGCTCAGCCTAGTGAGTGAGACGTCAATATGCCTGACTATAGAGTCACCTATTACTAGTGTGTTGGGTATGTTATTTTGCCTTAAGGGCTGTGATTGAGTTGCACACTGGTTTTGTGAAGTATGTGTTTCATAGTTTCTGTTGGTGGGGGGAGGTTGCTTGGATGTCTGCTTTGGAGGTCTCTGTTGCTTTTGCAGATTTTTATTTAGAGTCTCCGAGTATGTTTTTGTGTATTTATGTGTGTTTTTTACCAGTGCTGGTTTCATAGGTCTATGTGAGACTGGTGGTGTGATGCAAGTAATTCCCTTCTCCTCTTGACTGCCTGGTCCAGTCTTGGGTTGAGAGAGCTTAGCCTCCAGTTTGGCTGTATAATTGCATCTCTTGCATGTATTAATGTTTGGTGGAAGGAGGAAAGGGTTGTCTGTGTACATGAGGCAATTGTAACATTGCCTCAAAATGCCCAGATTCACCAGTTAAACTGGAGAGTACACCTGAAACTGCCCATTGGACATGTCTGGATAGGTACAGTGAACTGTTTTACTGATTGGCTAGTAAGGTCTTATACAGAGCCTTGTCCTTCTCTACAGTATAGGGGGGGGGGTCTAGTGCTAAGGTTTATTAGTACTTGCAATGAATTTTGAGCAAGTGCTGGGATGAGAAGTGAATGGTTTGAGTACTTAAGTTGAAAGTTTGTCTAGTTCCAAGGGAAAAATTGAAAAGTAGACTATGGAGCCGGGGATAGTCATACCCTAGCTAACCGGCACTGCCCGGTGCGCAAATCCGTGCAAATGCGGGTTTTATAGCAGGGAAATGAAAGAGATAGAAATTAGCCCAAAATGGTCAATAAACCACTAATTTCTGGGCTGAAACCCCTCCTCCAAAGACCGATAGACTACTCAAAGCTCCCCCTCTCACAGTGAACAGAGGAACTTCCTTCTATCCAAGTAAGGTATGGGCAAACAAAGAAACCTGTAGCACAGCTCTGAATTCAGCACTAACTGAACTAACTAACTGAAGTATTACTGTTCATAGATTTTTTTTTATTTTATTTAACTGTTCGTTATTCTATACTTGAATTTGTGTATCACTTCTGCAATATAAAATAAGTATTTAATGCAGCACACCACATAATATGACATATGAGGGCTAGTCTACATGACAGTTATATGACTGGGATATTTTTCTCCTTGGAGAATCATGGACAACTTTGTTTTAGTTTAATTGCATACTAGAAGTTAAACTATTCTACTCTGTCTTTCATTTGGCTAACATCAGTGGTGTATTTAATGCGATAAGCAATGTCATGGCTTTGTTGTTCAGAAATGACTCTGTGACACTGATGTAGTCTAGAGTTACATTTCATTTCACCAAAATGATCAACTAAATTAACCACGGCTATGCTAAAATCAGCCTAATCAAAGTGACCAGACTAATCTGTGAGATTTTATTTAGTTATCAATTGATGGATTTTTGTGAATTTATAGTAAATAAAAGTAAAATAAAATAAAAAGAAATAAGAAATAGTAAACTATTGTATTTAAATGCATGACTCCTTAAACCTATAAAGTCATTTTCCTGCATGTGCATGCCCAATGGAATGTTAACATAAGGATGGAACAATGTAGCACCAATTGTTGCAACAGTGACCTAATGGAAAATCACCTCACTGCAAAGAAAAATGTTAGATTTTTATAGCGATTTGAGCTTGGAACATATATTATTCATTTTTGCATTTAAATTACATGAAAAATTTTTTTACAATTTATGCAATACCTCTATAATAACATTTGGCAGGACTCACGAAGGCTTCCATGGAGTGGAAGAGACGTGTAAGACTACATGCAAGCTTTGCGATCCTCGAGCACCCTGAAACTCTGTGTAAGAGACCAGCTAAAACGTCTCTTACACGGACTGGGCGTGGATATGCTAAATACCTCACTTACAGCTGAAAGGCATGCAAATGAGATAGAGTAGCGATCCACGAAGCAGAAAACAGCCCTTGTAAGAGCCGTTTTAGCTGCAGAAATGTACTCAGTTGACAACTGAGTACGTTTCTGCAAAAATCACAATGGAGCCATGTCAGCTCAAAATACAAATGCAGCGCAGCCCCGCGCAAACGGGTTGCGCTGTATAAAACATAAAAATGAAGGTTATAAACCCACAAATGTGGGTTTTATGCAATACATGGATTTACAATACAGGGACCAGCAGACCAAAAACAACATGGCCACCGTTTAGTGGTTGCTAAGGGGGGAAGCTGAGTCTAAGAGATGTAACTAAGCATTAGTAGGCAATCTGATGTAAATGAGTGTTAGGATACTGAATTCCACTGTCACATAGCAAATGAGCACATTCTGAGTAGTGTAAGAGATACATAAGAGGGAGGAATAGAGTAGGAGATAGGTGACATCACAGGGGGGAATGGTAGAAAGAAATGCAGTTCATTGGAGGTCAGTGTTACATGACAGATGTCAGACACATATCATGGAAAGAGGAGTGCCACAAGATAAGCATGGGAAAGTCAAGAAATGGAAGGTGTACACTGTTGCTTACACCAAAGTTTCTTGCTGTGCGTGCATGTGCACGTGTGCATGCCATGAGGCGCGGGTAGGGCAGTGTGCGTGCATGTAAGGCAGACTGAGCATTTGGGAGCATGTTGGCAGACTTCTAAGACTGTTTGCACTGGCGTGCATGTGTTTTAACCCGAATAAGTGGATTCTGAACCGTGTAAGCATGTGTGCGTGCGTGTAAGCCACTGTGAGTGTGTTTCTGCTGGTATGCGTGTTGCTCCCCCCTGAGGAAACAGAAAGGAAAAAGGAAGCAACAGAATTAGTAGCAAGCTAGCAGGGAATACTGCTGGAGCTAGCAGGTGAAAACAATTAGAAGCAGGCAATTACACAGGCAGAATAGTAGCTCAGTCAAGCACTTAAAACTCTGCAAACAGTAGTGCAAGATGTTTCTCTCAAGAGACACTGCTAGACAGGAGTAAGCTATTAGAAGTGAAAACTGAAAAAGCTGAACTCAGAGCAGAAATGCTAGGGGCTGCCATAGCTGTCATAAGGAGACATAGGTGACTTGCTGAGGGTGGTGACAATGCAGATGGTGCCAGACTACCCACAGTGAGGAGACGGAGGAGAGTGTACAGGCCCAGGGTCACCTACCACGGTTTACATGAGCTGGAGATAGTAGAGTGCTATAGAGTGGACAGAGACCTCCTGCAGCAAATTGTCGAGCTGTGCAGGCCACACCTCACACACAGAACCAACAGAGGGGAACCCATCCCAGTGGAAACCAAGGTATGTGTTTGCCTAAGAATACTAGCAACAGGTACCTTCCAGAGACCAACTGGTGATATGATGGGGATATCACAGGCATCAGCCTCCAGGGTACTGCACCAGTTCCTGGATGCCATGTCAGCACATGTCGGTGATCATGTATATTTCCCCAATGCCCGTGAGGTATTGGCCAACAATATGTGTCCCAGGACCCAACCAGACACCGGCTATTAATCACGGTCGCTCCCTGTGAACACAACCTAGCAAGCTCCCTCAACTTAAGAGCCTACAGAGAAATAGTGAAGCATGCGGTCCGCGAACATCATTCTCTGCAAGGAAAAGTTATAGGGTCGCTCCCTGTGAACACAACCTAGCAAGCTCCCTCAACTTAAGAGCCTACAGAGAAATAGTGAAGCACGTGGTCCGCGAACATCGTACCCTGCAAGGAAAAGTTATGGGGTAATAATGGCCCTACTCTTAACTGTTGTTTTAACCGCACAGTAGCTGGGTCCGGCACTAGAATTACCATCATAAGCCCTGTAGTAGATCGCAACATTACAGCTAACCTTAGCCTTTATAAAACCTTGCAGCAAAACCTCCTGCAAAACTACTAATACAGGCTAACTTAATATTATTTTCTGCCTAAAAGGGCTAAACTACACTATGCTAATTTTAAGCTGAAACTTGCCTAACAGACCTTGTGGTAGTAAAGTAACACCCACCTTGCAACCTCCAATCACTGGCAAATTGGATAACTGGTGTAGCCCCACTGAACCGAGGTCATATATACCTCCCACGCTGCCCGCCATTTTCCATAGCTCTAGTGTCCCAGGACCCAGCCAGACGCCGGCTATTAATCACGGTTTGTGAAAATCCTGTAAATATCATATAATCTGTTTCAAATCTGATTGTGTTGATTGCTTATCTGACTTTTCTGCTGCTATAACGAGTAATGGGTAGATATTTCTGCTGTGTAATTATGTGTGCTTTCGTAAAGTTGTTAAGTCTATACCTGCTATAGATCAGAGTAAAAACAGCGATAGTGCTTGAATGGAATATCACTGTTTATAACCACTGCATTGTTATCTGAAATTACGCTGATAACACTACAGCTCAAAGGTCGCAGCTTAGCACACTGTAACCTAGTATATCTAGTCTGTTTTTTAAATTTCTGTTAAATAATTACTTTAAGTGGTAGTCTGTGCTAGCAGAAACATAAGCGTGCATGCTGTAAGGCACATGGTCTATCTTCAGTCTGTTTTTTAAATTCCTGTTAAGTAATTACTATGAGCGGTAGCCAGTGCTAGTAGAAACTTAAGCGTACAAGCTGTAAGGCACATGTTGGTAATATTACAAACTGTTTAATGAAATGTGAATATGGGAACGCCAACTATTTAAAGATATGGGACTCTGAATAGTCACAACTCTACTGACTGCTGGTAACTTTACTAATCTAACCCCAAAGTTCGCTCCCTGTGAACACAACCTAGCAAGCTCCCTCAACTTAAGAGCCTACAGAGAAATAGTGAAGCACGCGGTCCGCGAACATCGTACCCTGCAAGGAAAAGTTATAGGGTAATGGCCCTACTCTTAACTGTTGTTTTAACTGCACGGTAGCTGGGTTCGGCACTAGAATTACCATCATAAGCCCTATAGTAGATCGCAACATTACAGCTAACCTTAGCCTTTATAAAACCTTACAGCAAAACCTCCTGCAAAACTACTAATAAAGGCTAACTTAATATTATTTTCTGCCTAAAAGGGCTAAACTACACTACGCTAATTTTAAGCTGAAACTTGCCTAACAGACCTTGTGGTAGTAAAGTAACACCCATCTTGCAACCTCCAATCACTGGCAAATTGGATAACTGGTGCAGCCCCGCTCCGCTCGCCCTCGCTTCACTCTGGCTCACTTCGTGCCCCGCCCTGCCCCTTAATCCCACCTGCCCCTACTATTCCTTAATTTATACCTCCCTGGCCACTCCCAAACCCCTCTTCAACCAATCCCCTATAACCTGTGCTAGAATCCCAACCTATCCCTTCTGACAATACTAGTCCCCTCCACCCCCTACTACTCACATACTAGTACCAAAATCTTAATCCAACTACTATGGCTATCTACACACCTCTATTACTAACCATTTTGTCATCCCTGCTAATCTACCCACTCCTACTCACAACCTATGAGAACACAGAATACCTAGACTTTTACTATCCCAGATTCAGGACCTCATCTCCCTTACCCACTCACAACATCCCTCAACCCCTCCCCTCCCAGACGCCCACCTGACTCAATTATGTTCCTATCAGGCCTAGATACATCTACTCCAAACCTAGGTACTATCATAGTACTCTACTTAGGATCTGGAAACTTATAATGAGGCTAAAAAACAACCTCACCATGGATGGTGACATCCACCCTAACCCAGGTCCAAATACTACTACTACCTTTTTTCTCTCCATCAACACCCCAACCAATATAGACCCCACACATAGACCCCTAGACTCCTTGCTGGCCTGCCACCTGAATATAAGGAGCGTAAACAACAAAATTCAGCACCTACATGCCCTCCTGGCAGTTTACTCACCTGATATACTCTGCCTCACGGAAACATGGCTAAAACCTACCACTAAGGATAATGAAGTCCTGCCACCTGGGTATAACATGCATAGACTTGATCGCACCCAAAAAAAGGGCGGAGGGGTAGCAATACTCTATAAATCCACTTTATCTGTCACCATAGCCAACCCCCAATCCCCTCTATTCAACAATGCTGAGATCATTACCACAAAACTACACATTAACAACCATAAAAGCATAAACATTGTCTGTGCCTACATACCCCCAGGGAAGAACACAGACACCCTCGAGGAGTTCCTAACTTGGCTCAACAACAAGCAGCCACAGGAAACCATAATCCTCGGGGACTTCAACATTGACTGAAAAACCTGCTCTTCTCAATCCCCAGCAATCCATGTAAACCTCCAAGGATTTACCCAAACCATAACCACACAAACTAGGCAAAACAAATCACACGACAAAGCTAGTACCCTAGACTGGATACTCATCAATAACTCTCCACATCAGTATATGTCAGGCACTACACCAGATGATCTAAGCGATCACTGCCTCACATATATACTTAAACTAAAGATTAATCACCATCATCAACCCACATATAAAACTATAAGAAGTAATAAAAACTTTAACCCCAAAAAATTTAACAATGAACTAAAGTCTTGCAACTGGTCTGCCCTAAAAAGCCTTCCACTAGATGAAGCAGTCAGTTACTTCAACTCCAGATTTCTGGCTATTCTCGACCTTCATGTCCCTAGCCGCACTAGTAGAATCAAGGTCAATACTGCACCTTGGCTCACTAAAGAAACTAGGGCAAAACTTGCATTAAGAAATAAAGCATGGGACACCTACCGAACTACTAAAACCCTACCTGACCAACTGTTATTTAGGCAACTAAGAAATGATGCAAAAAAATCAGTAACCTCAGACAAAAAAGAATACTACCACCGCCTACAACAGGTTCACAAAACTAAACCTCAGAAATTCTGGCTGGGAATAAAAAGACTCCTCCACCCAGTTCAAACCACCACCCCAAAACCATCTGTCGCTAATCAAAGCACCCCCAAAGATATTGCCAACTCCTTTAACACCTTCTTCAATGAAACCATCCAAACTTTAGCTAACCAACTCTCTCCCACTGGTTCCAATCCTAGCACAACCAATTCCAAAACTACAACTTCCTTTAGCCTCCAACCAGTCCCTACTCAATTCATCAAAACCCTACTTAAGAAACTAAGACCAACCACCCTGGCTGGTGACCTCCTCCCAGCTGACTACTTACAAAAAGCTGCAGAAACAATTCCATACCCCATCTCCATCCTTGTTAACTGATCCATATCAGAAGCCATAATCCCCGACATATGGAAAATCTCACATGTCATACCACTTCACAAAGGGGGCAGTTCCACTGAACTGTCTAACAACAGGCCCATAGCCATCTTGTCTCCACTAGCTAAGATCATGGAGAAGTGTGTACATATTCAACTCATGAAATATCTCACACAAAACAAACTTTTATCCAACTCACAACATGGCTTTAGGCCCAGTCACAGCACCACTACAGCCCTTCTCTCTTTCTCAGACACTATAAATCAAAATCGTAACAACAACGTACTGTCCTCTGCTCTCTTCCTAGACCTGTCCAAGGCCTTTGACATGGTGGACCACAAAATGCTAATGAACTGCCTGGAGGCCAACAACTTAAACAAACTGGCCCTCCAATGGTTTGAGTCCTACCTACAATGCAGGAAACAGGCTGTACTGTGGGAGGGTAAACTCTCTTCACACCTCTCCATCAGAATAGGAGCACCCCAAGTCTCAATACTAGGTCCCCTTCTGTTCTCCATCTTTATAAATGAACTTAGCACAGCCATACCAGAGGCTACCTGCATTCAATATGCAGATGACTCAACCTTGATCTGCACTGCCTCCACCCCAGCCGAACTTACCAAAATAACAGAAAGCACCTTCAACAAGGTAGAAAACTGGCTGCTAAACCAATGCCTAATACTAAATTCCAATAAAACTAAACTACTTCTCTTTACCCCAACCCACAGGACCACCTCACCTCTGTTCAATATAACAGCTAATAATGGTACCATCATCACCCCAGTTACCCAAACTAAACTATTGGGTGTCATGATCGACTGCAACCTCAGATTTCATGCACACATCAATCAAATGATAAAAACTATCAATACAAAACTTGGTAGTCTGTTCAGGATCAAAGCATACCTCACCCCGGAAGCTAGAATAACAATTGCCCGCTCCCACCTCCTATCTACCCTTCTCTATGCCTCTCCTCTATTCTCCTACCTGAATAAAAACAATCTTAAAAAACTGTCTTCATGCTACAACCAAATCGCCAGATTTGCTACTGACTCACCCTACCATACCCACCATTGCCAGAACCTGAAACTCCTGTTCTGGTTGGAACTACCCCACCTCCTACAGCTCAACCAACTCAAAGTTGCCCATAAAATCCTCCACCAACCGGACACTACCCCAGCCCTAAGAAACATAATCTGCCACTACAATAACAGTCACCCACTACGCTCATCCACCAAACTCCTAGTACTTACAATCAAATCCAACCATGCTGCAGGTGACTCCCTCTTCACCAACTCTGTCAGTAAAAATTGGAACTCACTACCTACTGACATTACCAAAGAATCTTCTCCAACCATATTTAAACATAAACTTATAAGTCACCTCAAGTCACACTGGATATGCCCCTGTACCAACCCAGACTAAGACTTCACACTTCCCTCCAACACACACTGCTCAGCTACTCCCCCTCATTTAATTAATGAGATCCTTTATGACTGCAACTCCAACTATTGTTATCCTTGACCTCTATTGTAAATAGAAAAGTATGCCACTGGCCTCATGGAAGAATGCATATACTATGTCTACAATCAACTTGTATTGTAACCACAATTTAGTGGATTGTCTGTTTCGTTATATCTATGTACTATGTCTACAATCTTCTTCTATGTAACCTCTATTAATTGAACATTTATTTGTAATGTCTATTTCTTATCTTAATTTGTATCTTTGGAGCTTTTCTCCCCAGGACTCCGCTGAAAATGGACATGTATCCAGCCGGACCATTCCGGTTAACAAATGTAAAATAAATAAAATAAATAAATAAATGCATCTCTTCCAGCAAATAGCGGAATACCCTGAGGTAGTGGGTGCAATAGACTGCACACACATATGCATCAAAGCACCAGCCGGTGAGCGGGGTAGGGCCTACATTAACTGCAAGGGCATCCCCTCCATCAACTGCCAGGTCATGTGTGATGCCCAGGGCATAATAATGAATGTGTGTGCTGGCTGCCCTGGGAGCTACCATGATTCCCATATCTGGCATTTGACGCAGCTGTACCAGACATTTGCCAATGGGGACATCCCACACGGACACCTAGTGGGGGATGCAGGTTATGCACTGGAGCCGTGGCTGATGACACCCATCAGAAACGCACACACACCTGAACAGGAACGCCATAATGAGGCACACGCACAAACACGTAATGTAATAGAGCGTGTGTTTGGGCTGCTCAAGTCATGGTTCCGGTGTCTGGACACATCTGGTGGAGCCTTGCAGTACTCACCAACTACATGTACCCAAATTATCATGGTATGTGCTATGCTACATAATATGATCTTGCAAAAACAGCTGCAGCAGGACCAGCATAGGGCCGGGCCAAACAGCCCCCCACCATTGCCAAGGCCATCACAGGCAGAGCGTGACTCGGAGGAGGAACAACCTGAGCCTGCCCCAGTAGGCAGAAGGAGGCATTCCCAGTATGCCCTGGCCTTGGCAAAGAGGCAACGCATAGCACATACACTGGCTCAGTAGAAACCCTGGGAATGATACCCCTCCCTGACTCACTCATTTAATAACTTGGATGCCTAAAATGACATAACCTGCTCTCAAACATGGACAGGGAGTGTAATATGTGCATCCGACAGAGGCAGCCCTGCAGCACCACCTGAGGCATGAATGCCATGTGTTAAGTAATGTAACACCATGTATTATATGCACACTTGAGGACCCTGACTAACATCCTACCCTCACCAAGCATGATGCCACAATATGACGATAGGATGATCAATTGCAATAATTGGCTGAAGTATTGCAGTTAGTCAAAGGGGATCCAATGTGTGCCAGCCTGGGATGACATGCTGAGCATGACATGATACTCCACCTGCTAGGGGTGGCATGCACTTATCAGTCCAGGCCTCATGGATACTGGCAAAGGCTGTCATTTCCCACAGCGTGCCCTGAATAGGTAAGGCTCAAAACACAAACCCACCTCCATAGGTACCACAAGGGATAAGAACCTAGATGTAATGCTACCCAATGCCAGAAGTCTAAACAGCAAGATGCGTGCAGTGTAAACTCACCCAGTATGGAGAATGTTGATATCTGTCCTGTAACAGAAAACTGGGTCAAGGCTCAACACAGCACCCTAACACTACCAGGTTACACCTCATACTGTGCTGTACAGCCTCAAAACATGGAACAAGCTACAAAAGGAGGGTGACTAGCAATATTTGTCAAGGATAACCACAACCCCATGTTGGTACCACAACAAGAAGCAGCATGGACTAGCCATGGTCAAGTAACAGTGGCTAAAACTGCTTCCCAGTTTATAGCCTGCTACAGACTACTGTCCTAACACCAGGAACTGCACCTGGCCTATGTTGGAATACATGAATATATCAAGCCCCCCAAACCACATTATATTGGTTGACTGAAAATACCCAGATATAGACTGGGAGCATTATACTAGCTCCAACACTGTAGGAGAAAAGTTCCTAGAATCCATAAACCAAAATGCCCAGGAACAACGTGCCACTCCCACAAGAGGGGTAAGCATACTGGATGTGATAATCAGCAACATGGGTACTGGATGGCAAGATGAGAAGTGTATCCCTCACTGGTAAGACCAGACCATAGAGTAATCACTCTGGATATACACATCCTGACCACAGTCCCTGGCCAGAAAACCACAGTGACAAACATGTGTAAAGCAAAATTTGCACTCCTCCAAACTGATGTGGAATCCATTAAAGGCCCTGTGCAGGTGCAAAATATGGGCCACACCTCAGAACCTGTTATACAGGCATTCCATGAACACAGCCAGGAATGCTTGGATTATGCAATCACAAATAACAACAAGACACAATGCCATACACGCAGGCATCTGGCATGCTGGACTCCAGCCATTACCAAACCATGCAAGAGAATGAGGAAGCTACTACATGATAGAGCAAACATAAAAAGGGAAGTAATCGCTGATCAGTAGTATGGCAATAAAATATGTCCACACATACAACCCACTAAGGCCAGCTACAACAAGTTGAATCTGTGACTCCTGAGGCAATGTTACACCTGCCCCAAGTACACAAACAACCCTCAACTCCCCCCAAGAAATACAAATATATGTGAGAGATGCAACCATTTATCCAAACCGGAGGCTGAGCTCCCTCAACTCAGTACTGTCAAAACTAGTCGGGAGGAGAAGGTAACCACACACACACCACAAACCCAGTCCCACATAGACCTATCACAACTGCAAACCAAAGACAAACACAGAAAAACATTCCCGGAGGCCCTAATTACAAACACACCACACCAACAGAGGCCTCCAAAGCAGACCCCCAAGACCCCACAACCTCCAAACATAGCACATGCAACGCATAGTACACAAAGCTGGTGTGCCAAACAGTCACAGGCCAGAAGGAGAAACAACATGCCTGATACAGTTGTAATAGGTGACTCCATAGTCAGACACACTGCTGTCCCACTCACCAGACTGAACAAGGGAAAGGGTACAGTAAGCTGCCTGTAGGCTGCTACAATACGCCACATAACACAAGTACGCAGGTCACCCCAAAGCAAGTAGAAATATGATGCAGTCATTGTCCATGCTGGTGTGAATGACCTGAGATGTACCTCCCTGGGCTACATGAAAAGACATAGATGAGCTCTCTGAGTATGTACTCCAGGCCGGTATGACACTGACCATTTGCAGCATCCTACCCTCACCAAGAATGATGCCACAGTACAAACACAGAATGATCAGCTTTAACAAGTGGCACAATTACTGCTGTCATTCCAAGAGGATCTAATGTCTGTCTGCTTGGGATGTCATGCTTGACAAGCCATGCTGCTGTTCCAGGGATGGCTTGCACCTGTAACCCCTGGGCGTCTAGATATTGGATAAGGCTTTTGCCACCTCCATAGAGCCTTACATAGGCAAAGCTGAAAAGACTAACCCACCACCCTAGAAAACATAAGTGGTAAGAAACATAAGGGTAATGCTGACCAATGCCAGACGTATAAACCGCAATATGCATGCTCCTGAGGCCCTCCCCAGTATGGAGAACATCGATGTCTGTGCAGTGACAGAAACCAGCTGCAAGCCTCCTGACAGCACACCAGCACTCCCAGGTTATACCTCATATCATGCGTTATGGCCCCAAAACCTGGACCAAAACATAAAAGGAGGGGGAGTATCCATATTCAGCACAGACACCCATACGTCCAGGTAACTGACAATACACGAAGCATCGGAGACCACCCATGTGCACCTAACCATAGGCAAAACTGCTGTACAGTCTGTAGCATGCTACAGACCACACTCTCACACACAGGATCCCCACCCAGCTGTCCTGAAGACACTGGACAGTATGAATGTCCCACCAAATACCAAAAAAGGTACTCACAAATTATCACATAGGTGGTAAACTATTTTTATGGAAGGAGTAATCAGGGACCTAGGGACACAAGTGGACAGTAACCTGTTATGTGACACTCACATTGCCAATGTGGCTAGGAAGACTGTCTATATTGGACACTGTATCATGAAAGGATTCACATCTACGTCAGCAGAGGTCATTGTGCCCCTGTACTGTTCTCTTATCAGACCCATAATCTAGTACAATGCCTCATTTGGGATGTACCTTACCTGACACCTGCAGCAGTTAGAAAGACCTCAAAGGTACCTCACCAAGAGGATAAAGGGTCTCAAATATATGTCATATGCTGCCTGGCTGTAGACACCCCAGCTGAATGCAGTCACATACTGCCTACACAGAGGCATTGTATGTCTGTTGTACAAGGCCATGTCCAACACAGGAGTAATGGACATGCTCCACCCCAGAAAACTCAAAGCCATCGGAGCTGTGAGAGTGAGAGATGTCAACCTCAACACATAATGAAATAGGATGTGCTGGAGGGACAGATACATAACCCAGAGGCTCCCCACACCCTGGAACAGAATCCCACTCGATGGTAGGCAGAGCCCCTCACTGACACTCTTCAACAGGAATCTTGCCAAGTGGATGGATGATCGTAGATGTACACTGGGGGTCTTCACTGTGTCACATCCAGACAGAGGCACAGTAAAGTAAATCATAAATGGCCATAATATTCACATAGCAAGGGGTGGCAAAAGACACACACACACTCTGGCTAGGCTTACAAATGCCCTAGGGTGGATAGCCTAGTATGAACCTATGAACCTATGAAGATACAAATTGTACAGGACACTAAGGATAATCCCAAGGCTTACTCAACTGATGGTAGGAACCGTGTTGGGAATTCACAGATATGCTCTGAATCACGCAAATATTACAAACAACATACCAAACACACACACATATTGCCAACATACAACCTGACAGGTGCAGTGCAACCCCCCCCCCCCCAGAATGCAAAATATCTATCCCAGCAGACTGCTGGCCCCTGACATTGCAGATGCTGAGGTAACAGCCAGCATCTACAAAGCAAAACACACAGCAGCAATGGTATGAGATGGTGTCCTGTGCTGAGTCCAACATGAACTCCAAGAAGAATGGAATGCCAAATCACACTACTGCTCAATGTCAGCCTTACCACAGGATATGTACCCAAAGAGCAGTGTACAACAACAGTGGTCCTTCTCAACAAAGGTGTTGCCTGAATGGATACTGCAAACTACCACCCCAGAATCCTGAGAAGCTTGGTCTGCGCAGCTATGGAAAGGATCAGCATGTACCGCAGACATAAAGATATTGGGGACCTACTGACACTGGACCCTACCCATTGTGGCTTTCTTAAGTGCAGATCTTGCCCCTTAAACATGTTTGACTAATTTGAAACAGTCATTAAGGTCATTGATGAGGGCAATGTGGTCCACACAGAGTAGCTGGACCTTGCAAAGGCTTCCATACAATACCCTACGTGTTCATTATAGATATGCTCACCAGCTTAAATATAAACCCCTATGTCAGTAGAGGGGTTGCAAACCAGACCAAGGACAGAACTGACATGGTTAGACATGCTGCAGCCATGTCAGACTACAAACCAGATATAACTGGCATCCCACAAGGCTTGGTCCTGGGACCTCCCTAGTTTGGTATATATGTCCCATAGATACAGGCCAACATGGAAGGACTGTGTCTGAACATGTATGCAGAGGACTACAAACTGCCCACCATATCTGACCCTCCAGCTGACACAAGCATCCCACAAAAGGGCCACATAGAAACAGACAACTGGTGCCATAGCCATGTCAGCAAGCTAATTGCAGAAAAGTGTATAGTCAACCCCCGTGGATATACAGTAAGTGCCCACCAATTACCACATAGGTGGTAACCCATTACGTACTTAACATGTAATGAGAGATCTGGGGACACACAGTGATAGATATCCTGCATTGAACAAACATGTGGCTGTAGTGTTTACAGAAACATACCATATACCCACCTAATCATGAAGGTTGTCAGATCTAGATAAGGGGAGGTCATTGTGGCTCTGCAGTCATCCTTCATCAGCGTTACAATTGACTACAATAGCCCCTGTGGGATGTACCTCAGCAGACACCTCCATCAACTGCAAATTCCCCAACAGTACCTCACCAGGAGTATCAAAGAGCTTGAACAGATGCCATGTGTTGCCTGATTAAACAAACTGCAGCTCCACACACTGCCATACTGCCCACCCAGAGGCAAGCTGTGCCTGATGTATAAAGCCATGTCCAAGCTGGAATCAATGAACATGCTGCACCTTGTACAATCTAAATGGCAGTGAGCTATGCACATGAGAGACCTGAACCCCAGCACTGACATACATAGGACAAGCTGTACTGCATGATCCATAACACAGAAGCCAGCCCCACTCATGAGTAAACTCCCACTACAGGTTATCCATAGAGTCACTCATCGATTCTCCTCAAGAGGAATCGTGATGAGTGGATGGGAGATGGTAGGTTTACCCTGGGTATCAGTGTTATGTCACAGGTAGACGGAGGCACAGTATACTAACCATGACATATGTCATGGCAAACTCCACATACAATGTGTGTCGAAGGACAAACACACTCTCCGACTAGCATTAGAAATGGCCTAGGGCACATCGCTACTGTTTGCCAATGTACACCTATGTTGTGGAATACACTACCAATGTTGGACAAGCCTGGTATAAGTAGTTCATATCTGAACATAATGCAACATGGTCAGATGTGCACAACTGGCCCCTAACCAGGCTGTTGTGCTCACTATGGAAGTGTAAAGCAGTGATAGGACTAAAGCCCAGGATACTGTCCACCACAGTGAAAGTACTGAACCAGTACACTATATGGTACTACAGTGTTAGGTCAGTATGAAAGGATGTTGACAACTGTATGCAAAGTATCCCATGCAAACCCTGCAGGCACAGTATAATCCCTGTTGTGTTCACACACAAAGCAGTTGGACAGTAAGTACACAACATGACACACAACACACAACCATAAACATGAGATATTGTTGAAGTTCACACTCATCCACAAATGTGGTGGGCTGCAGAGTTCAACATATGGAAAGCTCACACTGGGCATGCTCGCACACTTTGATAAATGAGACATTTGTCAGACAACATGCCATGGAAAGCTTGAACTGGGCATGCTCACACACTTAGACCAAATCTCAGTTTAGCAGTTGGCCACACATATCTGGTATTTGTACGTGTTATTCCATGAACCAACCACATTACAGCAATCTGCCCAGTGCACAGAGTTAAATGACTACAGAGACATACGTGATATAGTGGATCCCTCCCATATGCAAACATCTTCCACAGATATACAAGTTGTTCATACAAACAGGGAATGCTATGGCAATAAAGACCTGGAAACAGTCTATCAGCAGCAAATAATGTGCATCTGACAATTAAACATATGGGTGTAGAGGTCAACACTAGGCTGTTTGCCCTAGGGAATGACAGCTTAGCCAGAGTGTGCTTGGCATCTGCCTCCTCAGTACAGTAGGCTACTATGCCACTGTAAACTAGGTCACATAAGGCACCGTGTGAGGCTAGTGTGCTGTGCCTCTGTCAAGCAGGGACACAGTGGCAATCCCAGGGTTTGAATTTGCTAAGCCACATCCATATTGTTGGTGTGTGCTGGAAGAGGGTTGCTGAGGGCCTCTAACAGTAAGTGGGTGTCAATAACAGACTGAGGGGAGCCTTATCTGCATTGTCTGGACAATTTCACTGTCAACACTGTGTCGTGATGATTATGAGGGATTGAAGTGTCATGCCGGTACTGTTCAGAGATGTCCTCCCTCTGTGGGCTACTGCTCTGCAATGTATTAGCTCACTCTGTCTGTTGGACAGCTCATATATGGCTGGTGTACACCTGACAGGTGTCCTGTTGTGGAGCAGTCATGGGTATATTTGGGATAGCATGATCAATGCAAACCTTCCACATGCTCATAGAATGCAATTGTCAAGGATTATGCAGAGTGGCCTGTATACTCCCCCAGCATGGGTCCTTTGAAGTCTTCCACCCCAGTCTTCACAAGTGTAAAGTCTGCTTTTGATAAATACAGTTTGTTTGCAGTGACAACCTTGCCGGGGGGGTGGGATATGGATGTCCAGGGAAAGGTGGGTATGGTCAGATATCAACAATGGTGGTCTACCTCTGGTGTGGAACAGTGAGTACCCATGTTGCAGATTGCCAGGTGCAATATGTATTCCCCCTTGTGGCTGTGGTGAGTCATTCTGCCATAGCACATGGACTCACAAATTGTAGTGGCTGTAGGGTAATGTTGTAGAGGCCTGATTAGTTCCCACACACAATATGCCTGTACCTGATGTTAACAACTGGAATGGTGTATGTGAACACCTGCATATCCTGGCACTGTCCCCAGGGAAGCAAATTGTATGTCCTGGATGTGGGAGGGGTGGTCTGGACTGGTTGTGTTGTCTGTTACAGGTCCTGTGGTCACAAAGCATGGTATAGAACATAACCTGCCAGTGCGATGTGCATATCTGACCCTGAAGTAGGTGGCTGCAAATGCATATATATGCTATCCCCCACCTGACAGGTAGTACTAGATGTACACACCTCTGTAGAAATAATGATGTCAGCACCCTATAAATACAGCAGGTGCAAAACAGATGCCCAGTATTTCGGATAGTGCGCTCCACTAATGCGTCTCCCTCAAGTGTCATAATATAGTTAGGTAGGGGTTTGAATCCTGAAAATGCTCAGTGTGTGTGGGTGAGCAGGGTTGTTGTGTGCGCAAGTCTGTGTGAGGGAAATGTCCCTTTTGGCAACTGGGAAAACATACTACAGGATGCACATTCCCCTTTCTAAACACTGATGATGTCAGCACCCAATAAGTACAGCAGGAGAAGGCAAACCTCCCAGTAATGTGAATAGCATGCTCTGCTAATACATGTGTCATAACATAGTTAGGTAGGGGTTTGCATCTTGCAAATGCCCAGTGTGTGTGGAAGGGGGTTAATGTGTGTACAATTCTGTATGAAAAAAAATGTCCCTTTTGGCAACTAGGAGAACACACTACATGATGCACATTACCCTTTCCAAACACTGATGATGTCAGCACCCTATAAGTACAGCCGGAGAAGGGAAACCTCCCACTAATTCAAATAGCACGTTCTGCTAATGCGTTTCTCTCAAGTGTCATAACATAGTTAGTTAGGGGTTTGAATTCTGCAAATGGCGAGAGTGTGTGTGTTTGGATGAGGGGAGTTTGTGTGTGTGCAATTCTGTATGAAAGATATGTGCCTTTATGGCAATTAGGAGAACACACTACATTATGCACATTACCCTTTCCAAATGCTGATAATGTCAGCACCCTATAAGTACAGCCAGAGAAGAGGAACCTCCCAGTAATTTGAATAGCACGCTCCGCGAATGCGTCTCTCTCTCTCTCAAGTGTCTTAACATAGTTAGGTAGAGGTATGAATCCTGCAAATGGCAAGTGTGTGAGTGTGTGTGTGTGGGGGGGGGGGTAAGTAGGGTGTATGTAATTGCAATTGTGAGAAAACAGTTCCTTTTGGCAACTACTACAATACACCAGATGCTGCATATTCCCCCAGTAAACACAGGTGATGTCACCACACTATAAGTACAGCCAAACAGGGCAAATCGCCCAGTAATGCAAATAGTGCGCTCCGCTACTGGGTCTCTTACTACTGTCAGAGCACAGTTAAGTATGTTTTGGAAACCCACAACTGCCACGTGTGTTTGTGTCACACAAAATGCCCATGTGTGGGTTGTTGTTCATAACAATGCATGACATTGCTTAAACCAGCAATGGCCCTGCACACATGATGTATGTGTATGCCACATACACATATATACCTGTGACCTTCAATAGTTCCCATGTCTGACACGTACCTCAAGTGAATAAATGGTATTTGCACTGCATAACATTATGACTGTGTCTTACAGTGCAGGGGCTGCATGCGGTATGTGTATATACAGTGTGAGTTGTATATGGTATCATCCTAACAGCGGGGGATACACATCTGGTCTGGGCCATATAATCTACATGTAGTCGATGAACAGGTGCAGCATGTTCCCACCTGTTGTGGGAGTAGTAACATGTTTTTCCACTGCAATTCAGTGACTACATGCTAGGAACCTTTCAGCTAGTGTGTTGTAGCTACAGTAATGCTCACACACAATGTTCGGCTGGATGCAGTCCAGCCATATGAAGACATATGTAGAGACCGTCATATTCCCAGTGTTGTTAGGGAGGACAGGTGGGTTTCCTGTGTATGGGAGGGTTGTGTGTGCCAGGCTATGAACCAGAAGGCAGTCCAACACACTGTTAGCTGCACATGGATAGGCCCTGATGCTTTGTGCTGTGCCAACAACCTGGAGGTGTGTGTATCTGTGGTGCCTTGAGATACCTCCCCCCTGTTCATGTGTGGTACATGTGTAGGGGATGACAGGCATGGTATGAGGTATAACCTGGCAGTGATGGATTGCACCTGTGAGCCATGAATCAGGAATCTGTTATTGCACAGATATTGCAGTTTACAGTGCTGAGGACAGTGTCCAGTGCATGCATCTTGCGGTGTACACTGCTGGTGTTGTGCAACATTACTGTTAGTGTCCTATCCCGTGTGATACCCACGGAGGTGGCTATGTAATCTGAGCCCTGCATCAAAAGGCACTGTGTGTGTATCAAGAGGCTTTGCCAATATACAATGGCCCATGGGTGACACGTGCAAGCTGCCCCTCGCAAATCATTGTGGCTTCCCTAGCATGTAAGCACACACTGACAGCCATTGGATACCCTATGAATGACATTGGAGATTGAGCAAAATGTAGACATAGAATACCCTTCCTACATATTGTGGTAGCATACCTGGTGAGGGTATGATGGCAACCAAGGTCAGGCTCATACCAGCCCGTGCCACATGCTGAGAGAGCCCTTCTATGTTCCCTATCATGTAGTCCAGGGAGGTACGTCTCAGGTCATCCATAGTGGCATGGACAATGACTGAGTCATATGTGTCCATGCCTCTGACTGACCTGTATGCATGTGTTATGTGGTGGACCATAGTGCCCCACGGGCATATCACTGTGACCTTCACCATGTACAGCCTGTTGAGCGGGACCCCACTGCACTGGCCAAGAGAGGTACCTGACACATCTGTAACAGGTGTGTTGTGTAGCCCTACAGGCTGTGAGTGTTTGGCACACAGGATGTGTGTGCCATGTGTGGCATGTGCTCTGTTCTGACTTAAGGTATGCCTGTGGGCCAGCTGCAAAGGTGTGTGATGCTCAGGCAGGATGCTATTCTGAGGCTCCAAGTATGCCCCAGTGTGTTCATGTGTTTGGATTGCTGTCAGTGCAGGTCTATGTCAGACTGGTATTGTAGTCACTGTAGTATGTCATGCCACCTGACAGGCTATGCCAGTACTGGGTTCAGAGTGCTCAGTCCCCAGATTGGCTATGTGGTTGCATCTCACACATGTGTTGTACGTTCCTGGCCAGGGGAGAGGGTTGACTGCATACATGTGGCAGCTGTGACATTTCTACATGACTCACATATTCCACAACTGGACCACAGAGGTGATTCACAAGTTACCTTTGCACATGCTACCATAGTAGTGTGGTTGCCATGGTGATTACCAACACATAGGGCCAATGTGGAACAACATACTGAAGGTGAGTACGTGTGGGTGTACTGCCTCTGATTTCATAGCGCTGGCATTAATGACTGCACACGTGGGCAAATGCCAGGTAAGTCATATGCAATGTGTCACAGGCAATGTACATGCGAACAGGACAGACAGTGATGTTCTGTCAAGTGAGACATTGACATATGTATAGTAAGCTATGCAGATGTCACTAGGAATCCACAGAAGCTCTGTAAATCTGCATTGCAGATGGAATCAGTGTTCCAGGGAACCTCAAGCAAACATGCATGCAAACAAAGCTACAGTAAGCAGGGCTGGAAGTAGTCCATTGTACAACAAAGAAGGGGTACCACTTCCAGTAGGTAACAGTGCAAATATGCAGGCACTATAAACATGTTCCCAGGAATGCACAGCTCAGATGTCCATGGTAAAACAGAAATTATTTAAAATTTAATTTAATTTAAATTAAATTGGTACAGCACACATATCAACATGCGCAAACATCCACATTGCATAGTCGTTGTGGGCAACATGCCACCATTAGTGTACATGTCCATCATTGCATATCACTACTTGCATTACCTTCTCCCCTGTGCTACCTATGTATGTGGCTATCTGTTGACATCCTTACCACCAGTATGCAAAAATGTGCAGCTGTTACACTATGGTACTTACTATGGGTGTAGATAACAATTCAGGACAGTCATACAGTTACTGCATCAGGCATGCTGGGATATACACACAATCATATCAGCACACTATACTGTTACCAACATGATACTATTAATACACTTCTATGTAGTCACCCTGTGCATCAGCAACATGTTAACCTGTTCCTGCACTGATGTTAGAGATTGCAAGAGGTGGCACAGTTTCATCATATGCACAGGGTGTGAACTAGGTATGCCTGAGTCTGCCACTGATACCACCAATTGGCATGTATGTGTATGTGTGTTGGTGAGGGACAGCAGTACAGGGCGGTGCACTGTTGATGCATTCTGTGCATGTATGTGGTAGCCCTAGGTGTTAACATTTTGCATGTGTGCACACAGTTCCACCTCATGGCTGCCATATACTGGAGTTTGTGTTCAGCACAGACTGCACCTGCCAGGTCATACAGATCAGTGTCTGTGGCCACAGACACGGTACCTGTGCCTGGCAGGGGTGCTACGGACCGTATCCGGTACTAAGCCAGAATGGGTACTGTCATCAGAAGCGAGTGTTTGTTGACTGGACATAGGTCCCTCTTGGGACTGTCCAGAGCCACGTGCACATGGTCTCCTGGGGCGGTCTGATGACAGCACAGACCCAGCATTGCTGGGGCTGCTGCTGGCACTATGGGGGCATCTGCGGGCCTGTTGTCATCCGCGCTGACTGCCAGCTGCTGCTGTTGATGGCATACGGCCACGTTGATGCCGCAACCATCCACCATTGCCCTGGCTCATGGACATGCAGTTGTGGAACTGCTGTAATATGTCCCTAGAACGTCTGTCTATGACATCAGTGAAATTACGGATAGCATCCGCAATGTCACGCATACTGTCAGTCATGGATGTGTGACATGCTTTCAGCTCCCTCAGACCCTGTCTGGTGTACCTTTCCATACGTGACTGTACCTGCATGACAGCCCGAAACATAGCTGAGGTTGACAGACCTCTTTGGGCACGTCTGCCAGAGGCAGTACACCCATGGATGCTCCCACGAGAACCCATGGGCAACTGTCTGTGTGGTACCATCTCAGGACCCTGCCCATGGCTGCTGTGTGGGGAAGCATGTGCCACAGATACCACATTACCCTGGTCAATGCCCACTGTATCCTGTCCATCACCTAGGGACATTGGTGACATAGGATGTACTGGCAGGATAACTGTGCGCAATGATGGGGTTGACAGCTGTGTACTGTCAATTGACTGACCAATGATGGCCCTGATACACCTTCCTGTGCCATTACACAGATATCATCATTATCGGTACCTGTGGCACCAGATTCAGGTTCCCTGCTGCAGGACACCAGAGCAGCACCAGAACCTGTGGGAGGAAGACAGGAAACACAGTTTACAATGTCTACACAATGTTACCAGTGATGCACACATGCACACATGCACACATGCACATGTGGACACATGCACACATGCACACGTGCACACATGCACACATAGACACATGCACACATGCACACGTGGACACATGCACACATGCACACATACACACCCCGCAGTATACACATAGAGCACTACTCAGTTACACTATTATTACTAGCACTATCAAGACTATTTTATGTATTGTTAATACACACTCACCAGCATGGATCGGCTGCCTTGCTGTAACACCGGAGGGACCTGCAGAAATGTGGGGATTAATGTTAGTGGGCACAACTGTGCCATTGATACTGTGTATGATACAGTTCAATAGTACAACAGTTGACTTTCACATGTCAGCTGCTGATATTGGCAATATCACACCTGCACAATTACATACTATGTTGATAGCTACATACCAAGGACACACCTTACACATGCATAAACTAACAGTGTACAGAACAGTCAAGTGTACATATGGCATATTACCTGCACGCTCCATGTCATGTTGCTGTGTGGCTCCAGCCTCCATCATAATGCAGGTGTGTTGCTGTTGATGTTCCTGGGCTGGAGCCACAACACTTAGGAGTAGCCCCTCCAGTCTGGTGAGGGAGGGATGTGTGGCCACCCCACCTCCTATGGCGACCTGTTGGTTGTGGATATCCGACGCATGCTGACGGACATTTCTGATTAAATCACTGCAGTGATGTTGTACCTGCTCATATGTCCTATTATGCGTGCCAATGTCATTTACCCTACAGACAAGATCTTGCCACAGTGCAGCCCTCTCCTGCTGATTCTGGCTGGTGTGGGAAAACAGTGTGTCGTAATCCCGCACCAGGCTCTGGTGTATCTCTTCATCTTCTGCAGCAGAGTAGGCAGGAGTTTGCTGACGCGCCATGTCCCTGAAAGAGAACACAAACAGGATATCAACAAACTATGACAGCAAAATATGGCACACATGCTATACATGATACTCAACTGTAGTGATATACTACTACTCCCATATGTAGCATGTGTGTGTCTCTTGGTGGATACACATGTACATGGCCAGATATCAGTGCTCAGCCGTCACCTGTGCAACAATACCTGCCACATTCCATACAACATAGTACCAAGCCCCATCAGTCAGCACACTGAGACAGGTCCAATGCACCACCTCACTCTGGGGGTTCATAACAAGGTACTGTATGTGGAATGTCATCCACTAGTGTGATCTGGACACAAACTAATCGGCCTGGATATACATATCCCACCACCACCACCAGCACAGAAGACTACTTTGAAATATATGTGAATAGACAGATTTTCACTTGTTAGGACTGAGATGGTATCCATGTAGCCCACTGGGCCAGTGGAAGACACAACCCACAATGCTGACCCCTTTGCAAATGCTTCCCATGGACATCCCCAAGAATGCATGGAACATGCACACACAATTCTAACCCAGACCCTATGCACAAAGGTTAAGCATCCTGTCTAGTGGACCCCAGCCAAAGACAAATTGTATAACGATAGAAGGAGGCTACTGCAAGACAGAGCAGAATCACATAAAGGGAAGGCATCTGTGGTCAGCACTAGTAAAAAGCTAAGTTCTCTCTTAACAACATCCAAGGCCAACTCTGAAGGAAAAATGGCCAAGGACACTAAAGATAACCACAAGGCCTTCTTCAGTTTTGTTAGAAACATGGACCAAATGCCTCAGATATGCTCAGAGTTAGTACACAACTACATAAAACTCACTGAACCCACATATATTGGCAACATTCTGGCAGACAGGTTCAGTGCAAATACCCCCCCTCCCTCTCCCCCAAAAGAAGAAATACTTATCACAGCTGAATGTAACCTCCCTGTCATCTCAGATGTCCAGGTGAGGGCCACCCTCAGCAAGGCAGAACACACAGCATCAATGGGACCTGATGGTATCCCTGGATGTGTGCTACATGAACTCTAAGAGGAGCTACAACCACATATAAAAATGTTATTTAACCTTAGCCTTACTACGGGATATGCACCTGAACACTGGCGTACAGCAACAGTGGTCCCACTCCACAAAGGAGGCACCTCTACAGACCCTGGGAACTACCGCCCCATAAGCTTAACCAGCCTGGTCTGCAAAGCTATGGAAAGTTTCATTATAGAACTCATATACAACGACATTGGGGACCTACAGACACTTGATCCCACCCAGTTTGGCTTTGTGAAGGGCTGATCCTGCCTTTTGAACCTGGTTGACTTTTTCAAAACAGTCACTACAGCCATTGATGAGGGCAAAGCAGTCCATACAGCCTACCTGGACTTGCCTAAGGCCTTCAACACAATACCCCACTCAGGCATCATAGACAAGCTCATCAGCTTAAATGTTAATACATATGTCACATGATGGGTTGCAAACTGGTTAAACAACAGAATCCATAAAGTCAAAATTGCAGGAGCCATGTCAGACTCAAAGCCAGTCACAAGTGGTATCCCACAGGGCTCTGTACTAGGACCCCTCTTGTTTGGCATTTACTTCTCAGATGTGAAAGCAAACATGGGTGGGTTGTGGATGACAAAGTTCCCAGATGACTGCAAACTAGGCGTCATAGTCGATACACCAGCTGACACACACATCTTACAGACAGGCCTCACTGAAACGGACAGCTGGTGCCAGAATCATGGCCTAACACTGAATGGCAATGAAATGTATAGTCATCCCCTTTGGGTAAAACAACGTACACACAACTTATCACATAGACATACATATAGATACAGACCAATAACACATATGGAGGGTTCACAGTATGTAGACTATTAAATTGTTACTTTACATTATCTGTGTTTGTCACAGCTGATTGCGTTACCGTTTGTATAGGTTCCTGCTGCTGCTAGCCCAGCTTGATACTGTCATGGATGACAGCTTCAACTTAGTTTTTCTTAAGTGTAGTTTTTTTTGTGTTTTTATTTTCTTTTTTTCTTTCTTTCTCTCTCTCTCTCTCTGCCTCCAGACGGTGCAATGAAAGTATTGCATGCGTGGACTGGGAGTACAGGATGCTTTTGTAGGTATCTGCATATGTCCATGTGATGGCCTCTGCACCAATTGTTAGCCAGCATTTGCTGATTGCATGCAGCCAGTTGTGTACTGATTACAGTTCTCACTGTGATTTTAGGACAGTGCTATAAAGGTTATGTGAGATAGGCATTGCCCTTTCAGATTGTAAGGGCAGGGACCATGCTGGTATGCTGTGGACACTGTTCTGTGAGTGTAAAGGTTAGCATCTCTCTCATAATTCAGGCTGTGTTGTAGATTAACATTTCTCCATTCATCTCTCCTGTTTCCTGTACTGTGTGTATGTAAACTGACACCTACAACTACCGCTACTACTGTTAATATGGGTGTGTGTGCCTTCCTGTGGGACTTGTGGTGTGTGGCTTGCAAGGTGCTACACTGACATTATTACCTACTAGCTACCAACTAGCATGGCTGTTTCTGTTCACACACTACTATTATAGAAATCCACTAGATTTGACAGTAAATATACATGACATGCTTTGTGCACTACACATCCTATATTCCCTTTACATTCATTCCTACTGTTACATGAGGTATTTATTGTAGCACAATGTTCTTATATAACAGTCATGGCTTAGTGGTAAGTCATGCAGACTACTGTTTCCTGGGTTCGGGACTGACAGTGGGATTTTATTTTGCTTTTGAACAGACTACAGGACCTGTCATTCAGAGTGACTAAGGCACTTTTAAGCAGTTGTAACCAGGTTAGCACTGGTTTGCGCGGAGCTCCCGCATGCGCACTGGCATTCAGCTCCGCGCACACCCGCTTACAACTGCTTAAAAGTGCTTACTCGTGCGCACACCCACGCTATTTTCTTTGAAAGAAATGAAAATGGGGTGACAGGAAAGTGGTGAAAAAGGGGTCACAAAGAGGGTAAGACAGTAGGGTTTTGCAGGAGAGATGTAGGTAAGGCCCATAGCTGCCCATTTCTTCATCAGCAACAGCTGTGCATATGTTTGTAATTTGGTGTGACATTTGAAACCTTCCACCCCTGAGAGAGGCATAAGGACAACAATAATACTTGTTGTACAGCCAATTGTAATTGACAGTTTCCATGTCCAGCAGACATGTGTGCGAAATGGGCAGCTATGTATGGGGCGTAATTTTTTGTGGGTACAGAGTGCCCTATTTTTTTATTTTTCAGGTGAGAGTGGTATGTCAGGTAAAGGAAGTCGGTATAGCTGGGGAGGTAGGTTGGGTAGGTCAACAGACAAGACAAACAAGACACATACAGGGGCGGTGTATGACACGTGTGGGGGGGGTTGCACAACTGACGAGGACGGATGTTTGGATATCCAGAGCCCATGAGCCCACAGATGGCAACAGTGGAACTGATATCTCCACCCATGGGCAGTTGTCACTGTACCTTCGCTGCCCAAGATGGGGCTGTGCTGGGGGCTGTGTAGGATGGGGCTGTGCTGGGGGCTGTGTAGGCCGGGCAGCAGGCATGCCCGTTAGTTGTGCCACCTGTGCCGCAAGCTGGCGTAGGTGCCCAAGAACAGCTTCCTGGATCTCCCTACGCACCACAGTCCGGACGATATGGAGGGTGAGTGGTGGTTCTCCTCCGGCCACACCCCCTGCAGTGCTTCCACCCGCAGGTGGCACAGGGCCACCGGAGGAGGGTCCGGACTGGGCACTACTGCCAGGTGCACTCACCAGCTGAGGCGGGAGAGGTGGGTCCGCTGGAACCCGCCTTTCCTGTCGTCCTATGTTTTGCATTATGTCATGACAGTTTGGGTTAGTAACATACAATACCATTCGCAATTAGTTTTAACAGCATGCATTAGTATTCCCATTAACCAAACACCCAGATATTCACACCATTGAACAGCGAGCATAACACATGCATAATTTGAACAGCAATACACAGTCCAACAACATGCAGGGTTCATTGATGGCAACAGGCCATCAGGTTTGGATGTATGAACAGGGCAGATGCATCAACATACATGCAAATATTTATTACCCAATAGGACAAATGTCCAGGGGTGTTAATTGTGATTGCACATACCAATTTCATGTGGAATGGATTATATGTGGTTATAGGGTAGGGTGAAGAAAATATAATTAACACATTCAAATACCAATACATTTGCTGTACATTTCTAATAGCTGCAGATATATACACACTACAGTTCTACCTACAGTTTCCTATGTGATAACTACTTCAAGTTGGTGATAGGAATGTTACTGCTACATCAATATTCATTTTCATTTTTATTCATACACGTTCATATCTGGCTCTGTTCAGCTGCATCATCCTGCTACATTTGCTTTATATAGCTATAGACAACTGTGGATGTTTGGTATTTCAGACAATCATACTATCTGCATATTGCAGACTGAGAGCAACATATCCAGATTTTGGGATACACATTCCAGCTGCAGGTACATTTTGAACACATTTCGCAGTTTGGTTCTGCTTGTCACATTCATTTCATTATGTACTGACTGCAGTATACATTATTCAGGAGTTATTACTACTTTATTGGTGGATTCATAACTCTTTCTCACACTCTCTCACTTGTTTTATTTTTACAATTCAGGATGGTACTTACTTCTAGGCTTTATTGACATGTTTTACCTGTAGTTATTACAATCCTTTCCAACAGTCTCACTTCTGTCATGTTTCAGTATTTCAACAGGGATATATTTCACACATGTGTTTTGCTCATCTTCTGCAGCTGTACTTTTCAGCCTGCTGCAGGTTGTGTACTATTATATTACAGGTGGGGCATCTTTATTTCAGACTTTATTTCAGACATTTTCATTTTTCTGTTTGGATTACAGACTGCAACACACTTTTGTAATCAAGCAATACTTGCAAACACTCTTACACTGTTACTTGCACATTTTTTTACTTAGTGACTACACTGAACTCTTTTGCTAACTGTCATTCTTTTATATTTATTTACAGTTACAGGGAGAGGATTACTGACCTGCCTGGTGGCGCAACCACACCAGCCTATCGCCATAGGCTCTGTGGTTCACAGAACGGACACCTGCAGCTGTAATATAAATAAAGTAATATTGGAATACACATCTCCATAATATCAGCTAGGTTAATTTCTTACATACATAATTAGATGTAACTTACTCAGTAGTGGGGTGTTGGGCATTTGCCGGGCCTCCTGGATCCAAAGGTTCAGTTGGTCCTGCTTACGTCTCTTCAGGTCCACATGGTGGTGACGGACCTGCTCACCAGTCCTTGGAATCCCTGTGGCACTGGTGAGATCATGAGCCAACCGGTCCCATGCCTCAGCCCTATATGCTCCCCACAGGACCTGGCCCTGCATGAGTTGGGCCTCATGATTGTGAACAAGGAGCCAACCCATATATCTGGACTCCTCAATGCCCCACCTCTGTGCTCGGAAGCAACTACCCTCACCTACTCCTGACATTCTGGCTGCAAGTTAGTTCTACAATCGGTTATGCTGTGTATTCCCGCCTATGGGGCTTATATATGCCGTTTTTCCCACACTTATCTGTGATTGGCCATTTTGGAATTGTATCAGCTTCACAAAACCTGCTTTGTCATACCCCTCTTTCTATTCATTCCTATATATTTGCTATTACTGCATTTGTAAGTACAGCTGTCATGGCTTAGTGGTTCAGTACCCTGACTATGGTGCATGGTATCCTGGGTTTGAACCTGGCCACTGCTTTTTATATTTTATGACTGTCTAGACAGGCTAGGAGGTGTGTCTGTGTAAAGGCAGTTTTGTTACAGCTTGCTCAACGTTGCCCGTCGGTTAGCTTGTTGGCGCGGTGTGAGGTTACGCTGGTTTACACCTCATTTGGCTGTCAGCATGCATATTACGGTCAGCTCAGCTAGGGGCACACAGTTTCAGCGTGTTAAACCATGGCTCACCTACGGGCACTCATTTTGCACCTGTTGAACCACTGCTCACCTACGGGCACTCATTTTGCACCTGTTAAACCACTGCTCACCTTCGGGCACTCATTTTACACCTGTTAAACCACTGCTCACCTACAGGCAGATGCACTCACCTTGTTAAAATGTAGCTCAGCTATAGGCACATCTGGCATTTGTTATTATTTTGTTATCTCACATTTCTTCAAAATAAATGGCCTATTTCATTACATTTTGCATAAAATATAATTTTATATGTGTACATATATGTCAGGGACTTGTTTCATGCTTATTTCACTAAAAATAAATATTGATGTTGTGGGGGCTCGAACCATGACTGCCTGCTCTTCAGCCAACGTATCTACCACTACGCTATTGCTTTCTGGCTTACTTTGCATATTTAGTTCTTATATGCTTTTCCACTTACTGCTAACTGTGGCTGAACTACGGGCACGCCTGCGCAAACGAGCGCACTCACGGGCAAACATCTTTACAATTTAAAAAAAATATATAACATGCTCATTTATATAATTTTATGTTCATAGTCTGTGGGGGCATGTGTTGTGTTGTGTTTATTCACATTTCCATGTACTCTGTCGTGGGGGTTTACTTTAGGCACTTTTACTCTTCTGGGGGCGTGTCCGCTTGCAGAGCTCGGCCTACGGACACGTCCCCTACTGTCTTCCACGGACCGTGTAAGCCTTAGGTGTGATTCAGCATGCCCTCATGCATATGCATGACATGCTGACGTCACACCGTTTAACTGCAGCCTCCGTGTAAGCCTTGTAACTCTTACACGGAGGCATCGTGAATCCTGCCCATTATGTATTGATGTATTTGGTGATCTGCGTGAAGGGCTCAGCTTGTAATTTACTACCAAGTTTATGCAGTATAAGTAAATAAAACAGTGTTGCAGTTTAATTTACAGATATTTACAATAGTTCAATAATTTAAGAGAACATGGTCATGTTACACAGTTTAAGTACAGTAGAGAGACGATTATCCAAACTAATTGGGACCTAAGGTAGTTCTGATAATCAGACTGTTCGTATTATCAAACATATAGTTGAACCAGATAAAAAACTAATAAAAATATTTTTAATGAACATTAAACAAGAAAAATAAAACAAATTTATTGTAAGTACAAAACAGTGCAGTATATTATTGTAGTAGAAGCTCAAAAATCATACACAAGTGAATGCTTATAATGTTTACATATTCAGACTTTATGATTTTTCCTACCCCAAAAATTTGGAAGGCTGCATTTGAATAATTGACATTTCAGATAATCGACTCTCTGTAGATACTATTGTATTACAATGGCATTTTCTGGAGATTTGCAAAGCATGCAGATTACCTGCAAAACATTACAGTCGTATTAGAAAAATTTTACAATAGAAACATATAGATGTAGGTGTACATTTCAAGGCAAAGAATGAGTGCATTAAGTGAGGGGCGGCATTAGCAGATAAGACAGGAAAGAGGGAAGAGATAGAGTAGTTGGAAATAGTTATCTGAAAGCTTGAGGAAATGAGAGGTGAAGTAGTTTAGAAGAAAGGAGATGTATAGTATCTGACATATTTAGGGAAAGTAGTTAGAGGAATCTTGTGTAGTAAGAGTTTAGGGAGGTTATTATGATAGAGTAAATAATTTGGCGGTCTAAGCAATGGAGCTGTATTGTAAGCAGGAAATCAGGGTCTGCCTGAATAGGTAGTTTTTGAGCTGCTTCTGGAAATGTTGAAATGATAGCATGGATTTTATCTGTTTTGGTATGGCTTTCTGGATTTTTTGGAGTAAGCAAAGAGAAAGCTTGGTTAGTGCATTTCAGTTAAAGAAGATTGTAACTGAGGAGTGAAAGCAGAGAAGGACCTTAGGTTATATGACAGAAGAGATATCTCTGTAAATCTTTGGGTTGGAAATGGAAAGATTTTGTTTACATGATGAACTGGAAAAGAAGTGTTCTGAGGAGAAGGGCAGTCATTTGGGTTATGGGTAGCCAGTTGTCTCTTTCATGTGTGGTGCAGTGACATTCTCTTTTTGATAAAAGTGCTGGACTTCTGTACTATCGGACAGTTTCTAAGCAATTATTTTTGGTTATAATTGATGGTCCAGTTGGAGGAGTGTTTTGATAGCTTCTGAGAGGTGAGAAGTCCTGTACTTGCTGGGATTTAACAGTAGTAGGGAAAGGGCCCGATCTGTAAATAACCACATCATCTGCTTATAGAATGATCAGAATAATAGTAAGGGAGTGGATGCCTTAATGCACTTAGTTGATAAATATGGAAAATTGTATCAGGGATAAAATGGGGCCTTGTGAGATCTTCATGGTGATGGCAGCAACTGGACATGAGGTAAATACAATTTAAAGTTTTAAGTATCTGAAAACTCAGGAAGTCTTTGACCCACATAACATGATCTGGACTAATGCTGTCAATGGCTGAAGAATTAAGTAGTAGTACATGATGCCTTTGTTTAGTCAACAAAGTTTGCTGTAAAAATGATGCCCTTGTCTCTGTTTAGTAGTATGTTAGCAGTTAAAGTATAAAGAGCAGTCATGGTATTCCATCCTGTCCAAAATACTGTGTTGTTAGTGTGAAACTATTCAGTAGGTCATGAGGTATTACAAAGTACAAACAGTAGATAGTCAGTATTATAAAAATAAGGCCTTTAAATTCAATGAAAGTCTTATTAAACACTTGGTTTAATTTAAAAATGAAATCAAATTAATCTATTACATATCAAAAGATCTTAGGCATCCAGTTTTGAATTATCTTCCAAATTAAGAGCTATCGGTTTGGCAGTATACTCCCTTTAAGACCAATTAAGTCTGAAAGAAACTCTATAGACTGATACATATTTTAGCTAAGAAGATCTTGACTCCAGTATGTAATAGTCAACCATTAAATATATAAATAAATTATTATAATAAAGTCTGACATCTGTAGATCTTCAGTAAGTAAACTAAAACACTAGTCCTTATAATATATTTTTGCAGTTAATTACTTCACAGGTATTTTTATTTTTCAACCTATTGCATACTTTAATGACATGTTTCTGGTCTAAGACAATAAGGGTGTTGCACTTGTTAGCAAATTAAATTGAAAGGCTATGTTTTCTCAGGTTTGAAGGAAGAAGTAGCTGAAACATTTTTATCATTTTTGTTTTTATTGTTTTCATTTCATGAGTTTATATGCTAAGAATTTTCTTTATGGTCATTGTAGTCTGCTATTTTCCACTTTTGTTTGACTTCTGGCAAAGTTACGAATGGAAGGTGAAACAAAAATTTATGGAGTGGTTTGGAAAGTATCTGGTGGGGATGGAACAGAATGGGTTATTGTAAAGAGATATTATACAAAGAGCATTAAATATTTAACAGTGTGTTATAGGAGTCATACCTCAACCAGAATTCTTTATTGCCTGTGGAATAGACAAAAAGATAAAGACAGATCAGGATTAAACTTTGTTATGGATGACACCAAGTGGAACGAGTCAAAGATGTTGATGGGACCTATCTGAAAGGGGACTTATGAAGGCCAGTAGGCTGGACTTACAGAGAGAAGATATACCTTAGTAATGAAAGGTGCAGAGTACTTTTCATAGGCAGTAGCAGCCTGCAAGTTGGGTACAGTATAGATTAAGCTGTAAACAGCAGACCACAGAAAGGGCACAGGAATTATCATTTTGCTGGCTGTGGATCATGAGGAACAGAGACAGAGTGAGAGGGCTGCGGAGAAAGAGACATACAGAGAGTACAAAAATGTGAATGGGAAGCTACTGGGCTATATATAGAAAACAACACAGATTTAAGGGGCATATAGGCAGTACTTAAAATGCTGTTTTGGTACTTTTTCTGTGACTAAACTGGCTTTCCACTACCTATTATCCTATTTTTAATATTTAGAGAGAATCTACTAGAATCCACATTTTTCTGTAGCAACTAGCCTTTAAGATCCAATGATTAGTCCTAAGAAACCCTTAGAGAGATCATATCAGAATGGCTTCAGCTAAGATTTATGCCTTCTGTCTGACTCTGCTGTTAAGAGGTTGCATGATTCATAAGATACAGATGTAGTCTAAGGCTATTATGACCTGCATACAACAGCTTTAATGATTGGTCCCCTCTGACCTGTTTGCTGATGTACTCCATCAGCAGTATGAAAAGCAATGGATTCAGTGCTGAACCTTGATGCAAATCCACTCCTATTGGGAAGCTCTCTGTGAATCCTAACACTGTTTGTAGTTGTGTCATTGGATCCTAGTCATTCTAGGACTTCGAACCATCACATAACTTGTCTAAGTCAGCTTTCTTGAAATCTTTTCATATGCTTCAAGGAGCACCCAATTGGGCTATATCCTCATCTCTAGCTTCATCTAAACTATCTGACTAACTGCAAACATTAGATCAGTTTTGTTGCATCCTGATCTGAATTCAAACTGCTCATCTCACGTCTAACTTTCGACTGCTCTGCATATTTGTTTATCAGAGATCTCTACAGCTTGTTCTCCAGTCATCTGGGATATGACTTTGTCTCCATACCATAAGTGCCCTCTGGAGTAATTTCTTGGCTAACGTACCTGCTATCTTGTTCATATCTGTGGTGATCTCATCTGACTCTACTGCTTTCCCTAACTGTATTTTCCTTAGTGCTGTTCTTACTTTTTCTTGAGGGGGATCTTCTTCCACTTTCACTGTAGACTGTGTCTGGAGCAGTACAGCTTCTATGGGGTTTTCTACATTCATAAGCTTCGGGGCGTACTCCTTCCATCTGCCTTTGATGTCCTGTGGACTGCTGAGTTTCTGCCCTTGCCTAATAAACTTATAGTTTCTTTGTGCCATCTGCTGAATCACTTTCTAGAAGCTGGATGAGTGCCTCTGGTCTGATGGCTTGTTCTTTGCTATTGAGGCTGCCTTCTTAGCCCCTTCATTAGACACTCAGTATTTCTTCACATCCTGTTTTTTTTTTTTTATTTTCCACTTCCTCCTGCACTCCTCTTTTCTATTGATAACTTCCTTTATTTCTGCGTTCCACCATCAGCTTTACTTCCATACTCATCTTGGCTGCATATCTCTTCTATAGCCCTTACACTTGCTACTTTGAGATGCTGTCTTTCTTCTTCATCTTCTTCTTCAATTCCCCATATTTCCTCTTCTTCCTGAGGTGCTACAGCCTTAAGTATTTCCTTGAACTTTTGTGATTTTGCTCCAGTCAACTTTTTGTCTTCAATCTGGTTTCTGTTGACCTTAGAGCCTTCTCTGACCAGTGCTTGCAACTGACTGTGGCCACCAGTGGTTTATGCTATAGCTAAACTGATTCACTGAAAATATAGTTTTCATAAAGTACTCAGCTCTGTCATAAAGCATCCCACACCAGGAAATTTGAAGCAGAATTACTCGTAATGAGGGATTAGCCTTATAAATGCCTTCAGGTGGATAGCCTAGTACCTACCTATGAACCTATGAACCTATAAAAGTCAAAGACAGCAAAAATATAACTTAAAACATGTCCACGAAAAGAAACGTGCCCAAAGAATGCTCTGAAATAATACATGTTTGAACTGAAATACAATCTATCCAGTCATTCCAGAATGTTGCAGATACACATTCCACATCTACTTCAGCTGGCATATCATTTCTAAACAGTAAAGCTCCAGCAAAGTGCTGCATGTCTTAAACATTGTTATGGAGAATTTAAATTGTTCAAATTCTAAAATTAAAATTCATGTTGGATTTGAAAGTTATATATGTCAAAACAGCACTTGCCAGTTTTGTTTTGAATGCTTCCATATTTTTTATATAAATGTTGATGCTCCAGTACATGACTGCAGTCCCTGTACTCTAACAGCACAGCTGATAGAATACACATTTGTATGATGGTGTCTGAATGAGTTTATGAGTTTAACAGTGAAGAGGACTAAAGCTCTGAACTGTTGTTTTACCACCTGCTTTGGCTACTGTATGACTTTGAGCAAGTCCCTTAATCGGACAGTGCTCTTGAGATTACACAGTCAAACAAATAGGTAAAATTAAAAAAAGCAGTGCTTTCAGAGAAGTGATTTAATTTCCCTTACAGATGGCATATAACATTCATTGTAAAATACTGGACCTAACAAGGATGCAAGTGGAAACAGGAAAGAGTGTTTGCTTCTTGACTTGACGGCATTGCTATTAAATGTTTAACAGGTTTCTCTTATTCCTAATGATGGCAGGGAACAATGGGGGGGGGGGGTCTCCAGGTGTGGGGTACTAGCTGCAGAAACTGCACAGGCTAGATAGACCACAATGTTTCTTTCTACTGATGATCTGCATGCATGCATTTCCACTGATATGTTATATGCGTACATGCATACAGTACATAGTATCATTTGTCATTATAATATTTATTATACTTGGTAAGTCCTTTGCAATTCAGGACTTAATTCACAGGCATTTATATGATAGTAGTTGGTGTTATAGCAAGAGTAGGGATGATGGGATAGCTGCACGCCCAGTGAAATGACTTGAAAAGGTACAGTGAGCCTTTTCTCAAACAATTATAGCAATAAAAAATATTTGGAAAGGTTTCAAGAATTCTCATTATATTCTTTCTGATAAGTTACTAGAGAAGTGACCTCTGCCTTGTCTAAAATGCAACGTCTCTTCTAATTCTGCGTGAAAGTGTATATCTGAAATGATTATATCAGCAATTCTCAAACATTTTTGTTACCCTGACATTCCATTAGTTGATCAAAAATCATTCAACCAGAGATACCATTCAGAAGACATAATTGGTGGAGTATACACTAGATCAGGAAATCAATATTAACAATAGATATCAGTAATAAAAGACAGTGACTGGGGCATTGCACAGCAGCTTTTCCACATTTATGGAATAATTTTCTCATTACAATCACAGTAAGTCATTTGTTAATATCCTTCAAAAACAATTCTTGAAAGATGGTGTGATGCAAGTTTGACTGCAAAACTTATGAACTTGGGGGGATCTCTCTGAAATAAATCATGATAATTACACTGGAGTATTGCCTCTGGTGTGTCATGTGTTTCCTGTTTATTCAGTTCTTCACTACTAATTCATGTTAATTTTAAACTAGTTTTGCATCGAAATAAGCTCTGCTTATCTACTTCTGAAGGCAAAAGGTGTTACCAATACTAGGCTAGGCCTAATATATGTATAATTACACTATGGAATAAAAAAAATACAAAGGTACAATCATCAGGGAAATGTAATGTGCACCATGCATGAGGATTGCACATTTGTTAATACGTATAAATCTCGTTACAATGCAAAAATAAAGCAGTGTTAAATCAAAAAAAAATATCTACAGATAACGATCCAGTATCCTCCCTCTATCTCTGTCTATTACTCACCCTCCCCGGTCTTCTTGCCTTCCTTGGCCAAAATTTTCATAGGTTCATACTAAGCTAACTGCCCTTGCGAGCCATTTTAAGCCTAGCCAATTATCCCTTGTGAAACTCAAACTCTGCACCTTGTGTTTGTAAGGCAAACACTTTAACCATTAGGTCACCCTCCCTTCTCTTCTTTTATTTATTTATTTATTTTACATTTGTTGACCGGGCTAGTCTAGCTGGATACATTTCCATTTTCAGTAGAGGCCCGGGGAGAAAAGCTCCACACAGATTTTAACAAAAAAGTCAAAAATAAACAAGCAAATGGACAAATCATCATAGATGAAAAGACAGATAAAAAAAAATATATAGTACCCAATAATAGGTATACACATGAAGAGAATCACATTTCTAAGAATAACATTATTAGCTGTAATAAAATCAAGAACAAGGCACAAAACAGAGAGCAAAATTGACTTATAATATTATATAGAACTAATCTTAGTAACAAAAGGAGAAAGAGAAACACTATAGTAGGAGAGGAGGAAGGGAAGCAGTTTAAGAAAAGAGAAGGAAATATTAAAAAAAGATGGATGAGAGAGATTAACATAGGGGAAAGAAGAAACAAAAAAAACTCTAAAGGAGATAGACTGAAGCAGACTCAGAAAAGAGAGAGAGAAAGTAAAGTAGTAGGAAAGCACAGAGTAGTAGGAAAGTGCAGAAGAGGTAAAAGATTAGTCAGGTTTTGTACAGGAACAGAGCCAGTGGTTTTGGAAGTAATCTTTGATTTTATGTTTAAAGAGAGAGGCAGAGATGTGGTAAGTGTTATATCGCTAGGAAGCAGATTCCAGTTCCTTCCTACAGTATTATTGTATAGAGAGTCACTAGCAGAATTATTAGTCTTTGTTATAGTAGCCATAAGTTTACTGGAAGAGCGAAGGGAGTTTAGGTTGTTATAAGGGATTAAAAGTTTAGAAAGTATAGGGGTTTTATTGGGTTGGTATAGAATTTTATGGACAATAGTGAGTTGAGGGATGAACAGAAGGTTTTGTAGTTCTAGCCAGCCTAGAAGTTTCAGGTTAATACAGTGATGAGTTCTAAAAGGGTTACTAGTGGCAAAACGGGCAATGTTGTTGTAGCAAGTAGCCAGTTTGTTAAGGTTGGCTTTCCTAAGGTTAGTAAAAATTGGTGAGGCATAAAGAAGAGTTGACAAAAGATGGGAGTGGGCAATCTTGGCTCTGGATGATGGGGTTAGGAAAGGTTTAATTCTATATAGGCTTCCTATTTTTCTATTGACTATTTTAATGGTGTTGTTGATATGCTGATCAAATGAGAGGTTGTTATCAATTGTTATTTCTAATAGTTTTGTTGTTGGATCAGGAGTAATGAGAGTGGCATTATTTGAGGAGATGGTGAAGTCCAAGGGAGTGGACCGTGTGCTAGGAGAGAAAAGGAGAAGTTTAGTTTTTTTGGCATTGAGGAGGAGGTTGTGTCTGGTGAACCAAGTTTCTACTGTGTTGAAGACATTTTGAGTAATAGATGAAAGTTCATTAGGAGATGAAGCAGAGCAGATAAGGGTGGAGTCATCTGCATATTGAATGCAGGTTACTTGAGGGATTGCTAAGTGGAGATCATTGATGAACAGGGAGAAGAGAAGAGGTCCTAGAATGGAGCCCTGAGGTACACCGATGGAAATGGGTGTGAGTGAGGAAATTTGGTTTTCCCAATGAACTGCTTGTTGTCTATTGCTGAGGTAGGATGTAAACCAGTTAATGGCAAGATTATCAAAGGAGAGGGATGTAAGAGTGTTAATTAAGATGGAGTGGTTGACCATATCAAAAGCTTTAGAGAGGTAGATGAAGAGAGCAGAAGAGAGAAGGTTGTCGTTGTGGTTCCTATTGATAGTATCTACAAACGATAGGAGAGCAGTGGTAGTACTGTGATGTGGTCTAAAACCGTGCTGACAGTTTGCTATTATGTTGTTTTAAGAGAGATACTGTAGAAGTTGTTGGTGAATACATTTTTCCATTATTTTTGCTAAAAGAGAAAGGAGGGTAATTGGTCTATAGTTCGAGTACTCAATGGAATTCCCACCTTTATGTAATGGGATAATATGGGACATTTTCCAGATGTCTGGGATGGTTCCCTCTTGGATTGTCCTGTTTATAAGTATAGATACTGGATATGCAATTTCTTTGGCAGCTTTTGGGAGAAAAAGTGAAGGGAGCTTGTCAGCAGAAGGGGTACAAGGCTTCAGTTTGTGAATAAGTCTAGAGATGAAAGAGGTAGGAATAGGTTGTATTTTAAAATTATTTGAAGAGTGTCTTTGGTTTATAGGTGGGCAGGAGTTATTACTGCTAAGATGTCTAGCTAGTGATAGAATAGTGTCAGTAAAAAAGAGTTGAAAGCATTTGCAGTGAGGTGGGGAATGTCTGGGTCAGCATTAAGAGGGGTGGGAGTTTTAGATGTTCCTGGGGAAAGGAGTCTATTAATAGATGATCAAAACTGTTTGGGATTGTTATGATGAGTTTGCTGAAGTTTACAATAGAAGGTTTTTTTGTCAGTAATTATTGCTGTTTTAGTCGTGTTTCTAAGTTGGCGGAAATGAATAAGATCGAGGGAATTTCTATGGCATCTCCATTTGGCCCAGACTTTATTTCTAGAGAGAATTAGCTTTTTAGTTTCTTTAGAGAGCCATGGGGCAATATTGGGTTTCATTCTGATGGTGCGTTCAGGAGCATGTTTGTCGAGAATGGATAAAAAAGTGGTATTAAAGTATGATACTGCATTTTCAAGAGAAAGAGATTTTAAGGGGCTCCAGTTGCATTTGCTGAGTTCATTTTGAAATAGGTCTATATTAAAATGTTTTGTAGAGCATATTTTTTGAATGTTAGGGAGGTTTGGGAAATCAGTCTTTTCTCTAGTGATATAGGTTAAAGAATGATCACTTATATCATCAGGCAGGGTTCCTGCTTTGTAGGCCTGTTTGACTTTGTTTATGAGTATCCAGTCTAAAATACTCTCTTTATTGTTACTCTTGTTGATTCTAGTGGTTGAAGTAATAGTCTGGGTGAAACCATATAGGTTCATATGAGAGGAAGGATTATCTGCATTGATAGTGTTCCAGTCAACATTGATGTCACCTAGAATTATAGTTTCTTGGGGGTAAGTAGTAGATACCCAGCTAAGAAAGGGTTCTAGTATGGGTATATTGTTTCCTGGTGGTAAGTAGATGCAGATAATGTAAAGGGATTTCTTGGTGTTTATTTGGAGTTTTGTTATGATGGCTTCTACTTTGCACTATGGGGTAGGATAAGCTGGGAGAGTAGAGATATTAAGTTGATTCTTAAAAAGAATTGCTACTCCACCACCTTTACGTTTTGGTCGGTCAAGTCTTATTATACTATAGCCCTGGGGTGTGATCTCAGTGTCTTTTGTATCTGGCTTGAGCCAGGTCTCTGAGAGGCAGAGAATGTCAAAAGAATGGATATCTAGGAGGGCATGTAATTGAGCTATTTTGTTATTTATACTATGAATGTTAAGGTGTCCTATAAGGAGGGAGTCATTGATTTTATGTCTATTAGTTTTGGGAGAGGGATAAGTTGGCCCAGGATTAGGGTGGATGTCTCCATCTTGTAATGTAGGAAGATTTGGTTTGGTTATTAAATGGTTCTTTAGAAAGATTTGTAGTATTAGTTTCTTATTGGTAGGATGGACATACATAAGGTGGGAGAGTCTGTGGTATTTAGGTAAGAGATAGTTGGGGTTAAAAGTAATGTTGGAGTGTAAAATGGGAGAAGTATGTGTGAGAGTTGAGGTGTGTTTGTTGGGGTAGATGGAGTGGACAGAAAGAGGGTTTTCAAAGAAGGTAAGAAGGTATGCAGAGAACAGGATGGTAAGGAGTGGAACTGTAAGTGTGAGCATAGTAAGGAAGTTGGGAGGCATAACTAGAGAGTATTAGAGTAGGAGTTAAGGAAGGCACTAGAAGTGGATAAGATAGGAGAAAGGATGTAAAACCTTATAAGAGAGGGAGGAGTGGAAGAGGGTCAGTAAGAGGTAGTAAGAGGGTACAAAAGGGTAGTGTAAGAGGAGAAATAAAAAAAATGAAGTAGAAGACAAGTATAGAGCTGTGAGGTCAGATATAAGAGAGGGATATTGGATGGAAAGAGGTATGAGGGAAGGGGATGGTAAGGGGTGTGGTTAACAGAGGAGCGGGAAAAAGCAGGGCTAAGATATTGGAAGGAAGAAGTAGGGGGTGTGTTCAGAGAGGTATAAGAGTAGGACCCCTGGGGGTGGGTGGAAATTGGGGGAAGGGAGGGGAGCGGAGTGAGCCCGCAGGGCGAACGGAGCGGGAAGAAACAACTGAAGGAGAGATGGGAAAGGAGACAATCAATAATGCAGATAAGTAAGGTGAGAGAGGTATATAATGAGAAGAAGGAGGTAAAGTAGAGACCAGTGTTCCAGGGAGATGATAAAAGCTCAGACAGGTTAAAATCAGTATTTGAACATACAGTGAATATAGAGGAGGAGCAGGTCTAAGTTAACAAGGAAAGTAGGCAGTTTACAGGGAATAGAGCAAATCAGAGAGATAGGGGACAGACAGAACAGAGAGTGAGGCTAGGATAGAGGTTAAAGGGGATAGGAAGACAGAGTACTATTTTAACAGATGAAAGGGCTAGTTGGAGCCAAAGGGGAACAGCAGAGAAAAAACAGAAACAGAGGGGGGGAGAGCTACCTGTAAGATAGCGCAGATAAAAAGAGAGAGAAACAGAGAAAAATAAAATAAGACCAAGAGGGGTGTGAGGGAGGAGAGAAATTAATTAAAAAGTAGGAGAGTAGAGAATACAAAGGGTGGGAGAGGGGAGGCTAAGAAGGAGAGGTACTGGCTGCTACAGACTCACGCACAGGCGAACTATAAGACTCTTTTAGGAATAATAATTTAATACTGCTCTGGCATTTTAGCTGCTATTAAATCAGTTTTGCAGCTTCATAAACTTTTCTTTTTTTTGCTGACCTCAGCATGGTTATATGCATTTAGTGGAAGGGAAAGTACAGTTCCCTGAGTGTAGTCAGTGTAACAAAGCGAATGGCTCCTGCAGTGGTATTTTGTAATTTTAGACCTTCTGCTCACTGATGTTAATCCTTGTTTTACCAGTTTTTATAATTGTTGAATGGCCCTCTGCTTAGCACTTATGCCTGTCAAAAGTCCGCCACCATCAGTTAACATCAGCCCCATGTAAATACTGCAGTATGAGAGTGAGAAACTCTAAATTAAATTTATGACATTAAACAACAGTAATAATTGTAAAACTACAAGAATGGAACAACTACATACAAGTAAAATCAAACTGATTTTTGTAATTTACTATACTTGTGGCGACCCCTTACCGGGAAAAAGCTGAAAGACGAACAACAACAATTATACTTTTATACCAAAGCCAACTAATCTGGCATTTGACACAGAGCAGTCAAGCAGATAGTGCAGGGGGCTAAAGATTTCCGTTGTTAATGAGTTGCTTCCTGTGCCAAGGGTACAGAGTTTGAATCTGTCTACCTTCATTTGCTAGCTGCACGATACTGAGCATGTTGCTTAAGCAGCCAGTGCTTGGGATAATTGTGAATTTAGGCTGGTCTCTTTAATGGTGTCCTGGACTGTAACTCAGTAACTACTTATGAACTAATTTAGGATGCATGCCTAAAAAAGAGGAGAGAAAGCTTATCATCATAGTTCTACTGGTATCTCTCCCTTCAAGATCCACAGTTACATTTTATAGCCTTATGCAACCATATTGTCCATTGGAAATTATTCTTTTAGCAATAAGCATAATATATGGGTAGGCTCTGATAGATTATTATCAACAACCTTGATTATTGGAGTATTACCACCATTTCAAAACCTGCCCTGCCTTCAGACTATACATTCATCTTTTTTGATGATAAATGTGCATACAGTTTTCCAAGCTGTAATCTCAAGCATCCTGAAATGATAAGCTTTTGAAATAAGAAGCAAAAGTGACAGTTGACCTAGTGGAACAAGTTCTGTCAGTGACAGTTACCTTCTTAAGTTTTGTTGTTGTTGCCATAACAAAAGGAAATATACGCCAGCACTGGGTGTACTTGGTTACAAAGCTTATTCGCCTTACACAAAGGTACACAATAATTGCTCAATCCTTCTGATACCCTTTGTTCTCATGTTTGCACTATAGTTCAATTTAATAGTGTTTTCTTTTGTTTGGGGAATAAAATAAGCAGCTGAATAGATCAAGTCAGTGAAAGAAACATTAGTTTATAAGCAGAAATAGGCGAAATATGTATTTTAGAAGGTCGCTTAAAAAACAACTTTGGGAATGTACACTATTTGGGGGCAGCAGATTGGTATTTCTTTGCAGGAATAATCCATTTTACCAGAAACTCTTAGGTATACAAAGGTTGAGTCATGACACTTAAATATCTTGAAGTGAAAGATATATGCACAATGTGTTAACTGATAAAATAAAGTGAAAGTAAAAAATAAGGGACCCTTCACAGAAGCATTTTTAAACGTACAGTTTACCATAAGATGAATCAATAATACCTTTCCAGGTTTGATTTTGAAGATGGCCCTATATGGTGGATGAAAGACTATACACATATTGGAATGTTCTGGATAAAAATCTGTATTATATACTTCCATGCTCACTGAATTGTCTGCTATATTTCCACAATATTCTAAACTAGAACTATTGTTTTCTATTTTTATCAGTTCTCATCAACAGCACCTTCCCAATATTCAATCACTCTTCTATGCAAGTAAGAGGGACTTAGACCATATCTGGATAAAAAGACCATTGCTAAGATTTTCAGGACTAACTGAAACTAAACAGGGAGTTAGTACAGCTTTCCCAGTGTGTGCACAATATGCTAGTAAGACTAGCCAAGCCATGAAGTTCTATGTCGGGTTTAACCAGTTAATCTCGGCGCTGGAAATACCAGGGGCTTTGTAGTAAATGAGATAAAGAGAAATGAAGGAACAGATGATGGTAAAGAAATCTTCTGTAAGTGACAAGTACTTAATCCTGGCAATCTTTTCCAATGCAAAAATGATGTTCTTCCTACAGCAGATAGTGTTAGCTAACTTTCAGCACATGCCAAGACCGCTTTCTTTAAATACAAACTCAAACCTATGTAGCCATAGAGAATAAAAGACAGAAGTGATAAGGCATGGGAATCCCTCTCTTTCAGATGTTTATGGTCTCAGCTGATTGTTAAGTAAGGAATGACTGGTCTCCAAGTCATCATCTAAGACATATATACTGGCCCTATATTCCTCAGTGAGGGAGAGGTAAAGCTGAGTAACATCAGTAATACAGTATGTGTCAGTGCTGCTTTCTCTAAGATTGTGTGACTGTAGATTTACCATATATAAGAAGGGGCATGTGGTTTCCTCCTCATAGAGGGAGCAAGGGATAATCAGTTACTTTGAAGTTTTACTTCTTTAGTGCATACTGGTTGTACAGTGTTATATGTTTAAGTGCTTGTGCATGTGAATAAAATACTGGGAAGTTGAATGACAGGGCCCTTGCTGTAGGATGTACAGCCCTCTGGTACTCAGTGATGTGGTCGTTAACTTATTCACATGAATCCCCAAAAAAGGACTGGTAAGGTTCTATGAGCACATTGTCAATTACAACTTAAGTTCCACAAAAATGATCAGGATAACACTCTCTAAACAAAATTCAAGTCCCATACAAATAATCTTCTTAATTATCTCATCTAAAAAAAAAAAAAAAGAAAGTAACACACAACTCAAAATTTGTCAGGTGCATTGGTGCCTGAAAAGTTTTTTTTTTTTTTGATTTTTTGAGGTCAAACAATGGCCTCCTTTTATAGAAATGGAAATACTTCTGCCATCAAGAAGGACTGCAAAAGTTGATAAATACTGAGGATGGAACATCTCCTTGTCTTTAGACATCATCATTTTTTTTCTGTGCAGGTCCTACTTTATTTCTTCATTAACTGAACTCATTTTCCAAATTAACAGCCTATGCAGGTGCTTATAAAGAGAAGGATACTGTTTCCACTTCTTAGAAAATATGATATCAGGGCAAAGTGTATAAGATCTGCAAATGAACTGGACAGTACTTTCTTTGTAGGATCATCATTCACCCGGAATTCCATGGGCCAAAGTCAGTGTTGTGAACTAACTCATCAAAAGTAACAACCTTTGGTGGTAATCCGGAGGAAATAGATAACTTTTTCTGTTTTTGGAGGATGTAACAAAAGATGCTGGAAAGTACCGTAAGGGATATACATACAGGGTTGGTGGTACTTTCTTTGGGAGACTTTCATTCATCAGGGATTCAGTGGACCAGTGTCAGAGGTTTGTGTGTCTGTGTGAGTGTGTGTGTGTGTGTGCATGTGCGTGAGTGTGTGTGTCTGTGTATGTGTGTGTGTGTGTGTGTGTGTGTGTGTGTGTGTGTGTGTGTGTGTGTGTGTGTGTGTGTGTATGCGTGTGCATGTACGTGCATGTGCATGCGTGTGCATGCGTGTGTGTGTGTGTGTGTGTGTGTGTGTGTGTGTGTGTGTGTGTGTGTGTGTGTGTGTGTGTGTGTGTGTGTGTGTGTGTGTGTGTGTGTGTGCGCGCACGTGTGTGTGCGTGCATGTGCATGTGTCCGTGCATGCATGTGTGGGTGTGTGTGTGCGTGCATGTGTCCGTGCATGCATGCATGTGTGTGTGTGTGTGTGTGTGTGTGTGTGTGTGTGTGTGTGTGTGTGTGTGTGTGTATGTGTCATCAGTACCTTAAAGTAATATTTATAAAAGTGGTTGAAATCTGACACCTAGTGCAGAAGATTAAGGCTCTGAGCTGTACAGAAGCTGTTTCCTTGAATCTGTTACAAGTGCTTGCATGACACTCATACTTTCTACTACTTGCTTGAAAAGGCAAGTGCTCTGACTTTCACTGTCTTGATCCTACTCTTCTGTTTAGTGCTCCCTGCACCGACCCTTTTGCATTTTATAGCCCTGGTCTTCATGTGTCTTTATAAATGAGTATTATTATGGTACAGTCAATGGTTTTGCATATAAGACTGATGTGGCTAGTGGGCCTGTAATTGCCTGAATCTGTAGATGGGCCTCTTTTGTGCAGTTGAACCACACTGGCTGTTCCCCAGGAATTAGGCATAAACCCTGTGGATAGGCAGAGAATGAACAGTTTAAGTAGAGGTTCAGGTAATGCATACTGATACTAATAAAAAACAGCCAGATATGTAGTCTGGTCCCATGAAAATATTATGTTTAGTCTTTGACAGGAAATTTAGGACTTGTTTCAAGGTGATTTCATGGGAAACTAAATTTTCAGACATGCTGGGAGAACAATGTCAGTAGGAAGAGTAAAGTTAGCCCTAAAATTGTCTGCTACTATATTGTATATAGCCTAAGTACTGGAATATGTGCTATTAGAAATGAGTTCAGTGCAATGTTGGACATTATTACTTAATTTCCTGATATAACAGAAGAAACATTGTTTCCTTTGGTATCTGTAGTGATCTTAAGCTTATTCTCTGTTTTACATTTTCTAATATTACTCTTAAGTTCCTTGCAGACATGCTTAAGTATGGTCCAGAGTTAACTGTATGGAAAATTCTTACAACTTTTCATAATTTTTCTTCTTTTGCTATGCATTTATTAATATGGGAGTACCATCAGGTGTATCTCTCTAAAGCAGATGGGTACTGCCTTTTTGTATAGTTGTTTAGCAGATGATAAACGTCAGAGGAGAATGCAGCAGTCCTTTCATTAACAAGGTGAAGTAGGTTTGCCATGGGGGAAGTGGCTAGAAAGAGTCATATTTGGTGATGGGGTAGTACCACTGCCAGAGAAGATGACCGACTTGTGGTTAGATTTAACCAGGATGAATGAGAAGATACAGCATGGGGTGCAGTTAGAGGATAGTTTGCTAAGAACCAGATAAAGGATATTAGAGCCTCCAGTTAGAAGTTTTACAATTTCCTCTAACACATTGGCATTAATAATGTCTAGAATATTCTATAATATCCATTTTTAGAAATGTAAATGTGCCAGTTAGTGTGCAAGTAATTGTAATGCCCTTGTAAGAAGGTACATAGGTTGATATTTAACCCCTGAAGTGCATTAAGCTACTTTCCATGATCTTTGGGGGACACTGGTAAGATCCGTAGCTTACAGTGAAGAAGTAATTAGATTTGTTAACAGTGATTTGGACCTAGATGGAGAGGTGACACACCAAAGTGTGCAGCGGCACATGTCACTGATGTCAAATACTTGGCCCTGATGAGTGGCTTAGTGTCTAAAAAAAAATAAAAGAAAGAAAACAAAAAAGAAAAAGAAAGGAAACAAATGGGCTATTTTATCTGTAAATCTATGTTTAAAAGAATTTACATTCTTCACTCTTACCACATCATAGAAACAGGACAAGGTTAGCCAAACAATGCCGTATTACTATGTAGTCTACTGTGTTCTAAGCACTCACAATCAGCTACCCTAGCAACCATTCAGAAGTATTTTCCTGGCAAACTCTAGCCACTAGAACTACTGCACTGAAGGTGAAATGCATGGATCTCCTGCACCAAGTAAGTGTGCGTTTCTTTATTCATTTAATGGCGGGGAACACCAACTAGAATTCTGGGCAATGGTAACAGTAAACATTGTCCTCAGCAAAATATGATGTTCTGCAGAATTCATTAAACTCCGTGTAGGCTCTGTGTAGCGCCTGCATGAAGTGTATCCATGTGTACACTCATGGTGTGCTCTCGGCAACGTGCAACGCATGTCAATGATGCACTGCACTCCTAAGTGAAGTTTCATGGTGCATCCCAGTGGTGTTGGCCACAAAACCTCATAGAACAACACAGATAATTAATCCTTGTACAGGAGACCACTGACAGTATGCCCACATACCTCTCAAACTTTTAGTGCAAGAAATCTGTACAAAGCCATTAAATAAAGTGGGGCAAAGGCTGAGAAACAGGGACATAGGGATGTATTGCTTATGCATTAGCATGCATCTTCTGAAGAGTATGAAGTCTGAAACTAAGATGTCTGTTGTTATTTAGTGACTTCCATCCCAAATGATTATTACAAAACCATGAATTTTATGAGGAACACCACAAAATATAAGCCAAAACCCTGGTAAAACTTCCAGAACTAATTAGATTTGTATAGTTTGGCTTTTTGCCATGTTTACGTGAAGCATCATGGTATTTGGGTATGCTTACTTCATTTGCGCAATGACCACCCATGTATCAGACATGACCCAGATATCCAAAAATAGAAACTGAATGCTTTCAATTGCTATTGCTCAGCACTGTTTGGCATTGCACAAACACGGTAAGAGGGACTGCACTACATGCATACCATCACCTTAACAATGAGTACTAAAATACAAGACTACATGTAATACACCCTGTGGTGACTTGAGTGGAGTGAAGATGGTCCTGGGTTTGAGTCCAGAGTAGGTCAAATTTATTTATACTGTTGTTACATTGCAACTTATACAAATAAAGTGGCACTCTAATGAAATAACTATGGAATTGCATTGATTGAAAGTAATTTCTGATGCATTCGCAAAAGGTGTGCGCCACTAAGCATCACGCAAACCAATGCCCTTTTTTACCATTTTTGTACGATGGTAAGCAGCACACAGATTTTTCGAATGATTCAAAATGTAGACAGAGTGCACTGTCAGTAAGCACAATTGGTGGGAAAACATGGTATTTAAAGGTGAACTGGTGGGAATTGTACTTACTGAGCTTGAACTTATGCAGATATGCCTGGCGTAGGAGAGGGTGTGTAATTCAGACCACAGCACTGGAGTGTGCTAGAGTACAAAGTCTTTATTCGTTTCCTGGTTAAGGATCATGGGCCCTGCTTGATACAGGAAAACTATACTGGCTTGCAATATGAATTTGAAGCCTGAGATAGTTTTCAAGGGCTCTTACCAGTGTGACCTGCATCCTGCATACTGGGGAACAATGTCATCACCATTATGATGGCCTGTGCCAGAGGAAAAATGATACCCTTGATCGGTGGATCAGGAAGTGTCAGGCAGAGAACACCCCAGAGATGTGTATGCATGATTTACATCTAGTATTTGTAAATATTCAAACTGGATATGGTAAGAACTGGTATTCATAATGCTTTTTCTTTTTCCATTTTTCCATAGCTGCAGAAGACAAGGGCTGGAATGTGAGGTACCATGTAAGATGATTGGCCAGGATGCAAGAAGCACATGGTAAGGAAGCATAATCATATAAAGTACTGTTATCACAGCCTTAACAGTTATAGATGGAATTGCATGAACTTGGGAATGCATATCTAAACTGTAAAACAAGCATGTATACATTACTCTGTAGCATACTTTCATTTGGACTTATTTCTGCTGAATACCCAGATTTAAGGATCACTGTTTTGGTCTATTCATTGTAAGATTCATGGCTGTCTGGCAAGTAATTTATATTGATGTCAATAAATAATAGGTGCCAAAACACAAATCCTATGCAACTATCCATGTGTGTAAGAGCAATATTTGAAATATGTTCCTAGTTATGGGTCATTGTACACCCATTATTTAATGATATGGCAAGATATCCTGCTCTAAAAGGTGGAGAGGTATGGTCTGTAACACAAAGCAACAGTTCCACATTCCTAGATAACAGTGAACATGAGTCTATAAAGTGTAAAAGGAAAGAGTGCTTGCATTATGTTGTACTCCAAAGGAAAAGTGCAGTATTACCATAGTCACTACTTGTGGGTTATAATACCACACTCCTCAAATTAAAACTCAGCTGATTAAAATACTATTTTAGCTTGTCATCAAGAATACAAGTACTGTAATGTAATCATCATTATATCATTTGAAGTGCAGACCTCTAGAGCTAGTCCAATCACTGTGCATGTATTCCAAGTAATAAAGAAAATTCTTAGCAGTTGGTATAGTTAACATTAGAATGTAACAGAATAGAATAAATTAATTGGAGAAAGCTTTGTTTATTATCTGTAAAGTTACTGTTTGTCTTTTTTTCTCTCACCCCACCCCCTTTCTTCTTTTATTTATTTCTGGATTTCTTAATTATTACTATTATTATTATTATTATTTAATCATATTTCTTCTTATTATATTATTATATTATTTGCTATTACTTCTTACATTTTAATTTTGTATAATTTTAAATTTCTTTGTTGTTAAATAATTTTTCATTTTTATGATTCATCATTTTGTTCGTAATTATTTTGTTTAAAAGTTTTTATACTGATTTATTACTGTTTATTTTTTTATAATTTTCATTTCATTTGTTTTATGTTTTATTTAAATTTTGGTTTGAATTTTATTTATGTTATTCCTACACCACAGCACAGTACACCAGTTCCCCATGATCTGTCTATTCTTGGTCCACCTGCTGAAGCATCAAGGCCCAGCACTCCTGGGCTGCAGACTGGTAGCACTCACCTTGCACTCACCTTGCTGCCCCTGCCCTACCTAGACCCTCAGGTAGTTGTGCCCCAGCGGCCAGGCCTGTGGTCCCCTTTGGAAGCAGAAGCAGAGGGGGTGCATACATCACCTGAGTGTAGTTGCCAGGTGTGGTGCATAGGACTTTGCATCAGACCATGAGTGCTCACCTATGCAGGATGGAGATCCTGCTTCCATCCTGGTAAGGCAGACCAGCCATAGGCACAGATGTCAGCCACTGCAGCCAGTGACGCAGTGATGGGGCAGTGCTGACAGTCCAAGGAGTGAGGACTTGAGTCACACTGTTACCGTTAATGTGACCTCGATCCTCCCACCCCAACCAAGGTGTTCAACCCCTCCTGCATCCTTCACCAACCCTATCTCTTGTCTTGTATGTATTGTATGTCTACAAATGTTTCTCCACCTTCCCAACCTGCCTTCCCCAGACTTGCCAATGTCCCTTCCCCAACATTCCACTCTCACTTAAAAACAAAAATGCACCTGTCCCAAAAAAAAATTCAACCCATACATAGTTCTCCATTTCACACATTTGTCTACTGGACACACTTAATTTTGCCCAATTGGCTTCACAATGCAATTATGTTGTTGTTACCCCTCTCTCTGGAGGTGACAGTCTAAATTCATTTAATAATCTGTACATGTGCCCACTTGTTACTGTTGAAGAAATGGATTGCAATGGTTCTTATCTACACCCTTCCTTCACATTCCTGCCTTCCTTTCACTTTATTTTTCCCCCTGCTTGTTCCTCATTTCACCACTTTCCTATCATCCCCATTTCTTTTCTTTAAAGGATTATTGTAAGATTGTGTGAGATGCACATCATCGCTAAGCAATGGTAAGCAGCAGTAGTATCAATGAACGTATGTAAAAATATTATATACACTTGTAAAAATTATGCTGACACCCTATCTTGAACCCAGTACAATCTGACTTCATCAACAATGCATTAAGCCCTCCAGACACAGAGTCAGTTAATTAGCAGATTTTTGAACCCAGTACTATCGACTTCATTAACAATGCATTCACCCATCCAGAACCAAAGTCAGTTAATTAGTGGATGTATTGTAAACAATCAGTACTAATTGTCACATATTCTCAATAAAGCATGTTTTAGCAATATCGCTCAGCAAGGCTGTTAAAATATTAGTTAAATAATAGGAACATAACAGTCTACTTGGTAGAGCAAGACATCTGGACAAAGCCATACACAATGGAGGGACAAAGGGCCACCACTAAAGTGACATGTAAATATTGCTCTTACAAACTTAGAAACATAAGTTTAAAATGCACTGTTTAGACATGTCCAGGTTTGCCAAAATTTTGATAAATTTACATTTGGTATATTAGAAATAGTTAGAATACAAGCTAGAGAGGTGATTGAAAAAATAAGTTAAAAAAGAAAGAAACTGAATGTCAGTACAAGTTAGTTGCTATGTTTCCACCAGGCTTAAATGATTTTATTTCTATTGCACCCTTATTATATGAAAGAGCAAGTCAAATATAATGTATTGCATTTTAGAGTATACTCAGTGGGATATGCATTCATGTTGGTAAATATAATATAATATAATATATATATATATATATATATATATATATATATATATATATATATATATATATATTACTTAACAACAAAGTCATGTGATGATTTTATAAAGAAATGTGATTATTTTTGTAATGGTGCCTTTAAAAATTGATAGCTGTTTTCATGATACTCATATTAATAATTGGCAAGGGTATTTAAATGTTTCAGTATTTTAGATGAATGTATTCTGATGAAGTTTCACTTGTTATGAGATGAAAGTACTAAATACTCTGTGTATTCATTAAATATTTAATTTGCAGCTGGTGGTGAGCATATTTGGAGCCAATCATTTTTTATTTTCCGTTTTATCAGTTTCACAGTTTTTATAAACTTAGTAACATGATAGAATTAAGTCCAAAAAAAACTATAGGAACAGTAGAAAGAAGGCTCTAGGGAAGCATTGAAAGACAAATCCACAGCATGCAAAATGTAAAATCCAAAAAGGTTTATTGCTCAAGCACTTTCATCCTTAACAGTAAGAACTTCATCAGACAAATAATGAAAAAACAATCACGTCAATTTATATAAACATTCAAATAATAATAGTCATAAAGCAATTAAACAAATGAAGCATATAAACACCCCCCCTTAAAGATACCAAAAGAAAAAATAAAACCTAACAAAAACATGATAGCAGTTTTTAATATCCTCAAAGATGTGTCCTAAAAAATATATAAAATAACCTAGGAAAGTGCCTCTTTAATGACTTTGTACAATATAAAAAATAAAAAATATTAATTCTAAATATAATGCAGTTACTACTACCTGTCTAAAGTCATAAACTTTAAAAGGGAACCAATAGAAATATTTTTATTTATTTATTTTTATTTAATTTTACATTTGTTGACCAAGATAGTCGACTGGATACATGTCCATTTTCAGCGAAGGTCCAGGGAAAAAAACTCCAAAAGTAGTTACAAAAGCAAACATAACATAATACAAATTAAGCACAGTTTACAGACTCTGTTGAGACATGCAAGTTATACAATCTCACACACTTATAAATATAGTTTCACAAATTACAACACAAATAAATTACAGGTAAAATAGTATTGCTACACAAATATAACTAAATATTTAGTCAGGCTTAGGGGAAGGACATAACCAATGAGAATTTAAATAGTGCTTGAGACTTTTCTTGAATTGAGATAGGATAGTCTCTAGATCATAGCCTGCCTTAGGCATAGACCAACTAGGTGGCTGCCTAGGGTGCCGCTCTAGTAGGGGCACTTTTCCAGTATTTATTTAAGTAGGTAGACCAGGATGGGGGCACAGGGTAGTGTGGTGGGGGGCACCATGGAGCCCTTTTGCTTAGGGCACCAGCTGACCTAAGGCCGCTCCTGCTCTAGAGTAATGTCAGCAGGCAGTGAGTTCCAAGTTTTGCCAACAGAGTTGGTGAACAGAGATTTACCGGCTGAGTTGTTGGATTTGACAGTTTGAACTACCAGACTATTAGATGAGCAAAGTGGTCTGAGGTTGCAGTAGGGGTACATAATGTTTTTAAGTGCAGGTGTATTTTCAGGTTGGTTAAGTACTTTATGAGCCACTATAAGTTGGTTGTACTGGATTAGCCTGACCAGTTCGAGCCAACCAAGATTATTTAGGTTTTTACAGTGATGTGTTCTGTAGGGCAAGCCAGGGGCAAATCTAGCTATGTGATTATAGCAGCTAGAGAGTTTTTTAATAGGTTCATAGTTTAGTACTAGGCTAACTGCCCCTGCGAGCCATTTTAAGCCTAGCCAGTTATCCCTTGTAAGCCTCAAACCATGCACCTTATGTTTGTAAGGCAAACACTTTAGCCATTAAGCCACCCTCCCAACATGATCAGTTTTGTTTAAGTTGGTAAGTAAAGGGGAGGCATAGAAAAGGGTAGAGAGTAGATGAGAGCGGGCAATGGTAGTTCTAGCAGATGGGTTTAAGAATGGTTTAATCCTGTATAGTGAGGCAAGATTTTTATTGATGGTTTGATAGTTTTATTGACACGCATATCAAATTTAAGAATGTTATCTACAATAACAACTAGGAGTTTCGTGTAGACATCTGGGGAGATTATGGTGCAATTATTAGACTTAATGGAGAAGGATAAGACTGAGGACCTTTGAGTGGGGGAGAAAAGTAGTAGCTTTGTTTTGTTAGAGTTTAAAATCAGATGATCATCAGAAAGCCAATTTTCAACTATGTTAAAAGTATTCTGAGTTAATTTCTACAAGAAGTCTGGCTGGGAGGTGGCAGAGCAAATCCAAGTAGAGTCGTCCAATTGTTGAATGCAGTTTGCTTTTGGGATGACAGTATGAAGGTCATTAATGAAAATAGAATAAAACAGGCCCAGAATAGACACCTGGTGGACACCTAGGGTGTTGGGTAGGAGGTTGGATAGTTTATTCTGCCATAGGATGACTTGCTGTCTATCACACAGATAAGATTGGAACAATTGAAGAGAATGATTGACTAAATAAGTTATTTTCAAGGTGTGGATGAGTAACTGGTGGTTAACCAAATCAAAAGCATTTGAGAGATCCAAAAAAAGGGCTGAGGATAATTTGTAATTATTTCTGTTATAGCTTATTGGATTGGAGAAGGTGAGGAGGGCTGAGGTGTTACTATGATGTGGCCTGAAGCCATGCTGAGAGTTAGTCAGTAGGTTGTTCTGGATTAGATAGTGTAGAAGCTGTTTATGGATGCACTTTTCCATAATTTTAGCCAGTGGTGACAAGATAGCTATAGGTCTAAAATTAGACAGTTCAGCAGAGCTACCACCTTTATGGAGTGGTATGACATGATATATTTTCCAGATGGATGGCACTGAAGCTTCTGATATAGTATGATTGATTAGAATGGAGATGGAATATGCTATGGTATCTGCAGCTTTTTGCAGATACTCAGCAGGGAGAAGATCAGCAGATAGGGTAGTAGGTTTTAATTTTTTTGATTAGGGTACAAATAAAAGATGTAAAGACTGTTTGGAAGCTAAAGGAGTGCTGGGTACTGGGAATGGCAACCTGTATGTTAGAGGAACTCAGACGTAGCTGGCAAGCTAGGGCCTGGATAGTCTCAGTGAAGAAACTATTGAAGGTGTTAGCGACATCCTCTGGTAGTTTTTCAGTAGAGGATGAGGGGGTCGGTGTAGTGATTTGTAGCAGGTGCAGTAGTTTATTTATACCGGCCCAAAACCTTTGAGGGTTATTTTGATTAATCTGCTGGAGATGGAAGTAGAAGTTTTTTTTTATCTAGTAAAATGGATCGTTTTGTCTTATTCCTTAATTGCCGATATGTAATTTGATCTAGAGGGTCTTTAGTGGTACTCCATATGGAAGGGTGTCTAATTATACTGTGCAATATTATTATCCAAATGGTAAGTGTGACTAAACAGCAAGGCTATGAGAGTGGCTTTGTACAATGTCACTAAATACAAGCAATGAACTTTTAGAGCTTAAATTATCTCTACACAAAACAACCACAGCTGAAAGGTTTAAAAATGTTTAAAATATTTAATAATACATAATAAAAACACAAGACAATACTTCTTAGTACACAGTGCTAGTCAAGAGTTCAGATATCACAGAGATCACAGAGAAATGCTTAAAATAATACAGTGGAAAAGTTCTGACATCAATACAGAAAAAACAAATCTAATCTTCCAAGTTCCTAGCTATATCTAAGAGAAAACACAGTTCTAAAATAAACTTACATATAGAACACAGGCAGAATGCTGGTGAGTTGGATGTTCTCAAGACAAATGCTCAATGCCCTCTGATTCTCTCTCCTTAAATTGATAAGACAGTGCTTTACATTACATCATTCTTAATTTTCTGTATTTTCCAGGCTAACAGAAACTCAGAGGTTAATAGCCCTTTTAATCTTGCAGCTGGTCAGGAAGCCAAAGCAATAAAATAAATTATACATGTAAATTCTAGCCATTATTATTATGTATTAGTAGCTGTATTTAGAGCACAACCAAAAGCTGTGTGCTGAATTTCCTGTTTGCACTTAATTTTAAATCGTTTTTTTCTTAAAACTTGCATATTTTCTGTCCTTGACCTAGCACTCTTGTGTGGGGTCATTTACTGCACTGTTATAACTTGATATTACTTGTGAACCTCTGCTATCTCTGTAAAAAACAAAAACAAAAAAATCTTGCTTTTTTCCCACTTTTCTGAGAGTTAAAAAAGTTCAGTTACAGGCTTGCTGTTCCTGAACTGTTTGAAAGTTTCTGTGAGGCCATTTTGCTTGGGCTGAAGGAGGGTCTCTCTGTTGATCAGTGGCAGTGACTAACATTGAGCAGCTTCCCTGCCCCCCGTAGAGGTGGTTACTGACTTGAAACTGTAGTTTTATTGGCCACTAGGGTTCATTTCCATAACTCCTTCATCTTCCTCTCTTAAAACCTAGTTGCCTCGTGGTTTGGGCATCTTTTCAGGCTTGTTGGCTGTTGGTGAAGCACCCTCCAAGAGGAAAAAACGCTGAGAGAAGAAGGGAGCCACTTTTGAGATTTTAAGTATTTTTTCTCTGTTTATTTGCTAAGTTTTTCTGCATAGCTGCCTAGCTTGAGCATTTTCTGGCTTGTTAAACTTGATTTCTGTATTAGTAGCTGTATTTAGAGCACAACCAAAAGCAGTTTGCTGAATTTCCTGTTTGCACTTAATTTTAAATCGTTTTTTCTTAAAACTTGCATATTTTCTGTCCTTGACCTAGCACTCTTGTGTGGGGTCATTTACTGCACTGTTATAACTTGATATTACTTGTGAACCTCTGCTATCTCTGTAAAAAACAAAACAAAAAAAAATCTTGCTTTTTTCCCACTTTTCTGAGAGTTAAAAAAGTTCAGTTACAGGCTTGCTGTTCCTGAACTGTTTGAAAGTTTCTGTGAGGCCATTTTTGCTTGGGCTAAAGGAGGGTCTCTCTGTTGATCAGTGGCAGTGACTAACATTGAGCAGCTTCCCTGCCCCCCGTAGAGGTGGTTACTGACTTGAAACTGTAGTTTTATTGGCCACTAGGGGTCATTTCCATAACTCTTTCATCTTCCTCTCTTAAAACCTAGTTGCCTCATGGTTTGGGCGTCTTTTCAGGCTTGTTGGCTGTTGGTGAAGCAGCCTCCAAGAGGAAAAAATGCTGAGAGAAGAAGGGAGCCACTTTTGAGATTTTAAGTATTTTTTCTCTGTTTATTTGCTAAGTTTTTCTGCATAGCTGCCTAGCTTGAGCATTTTCTGTCTTGTTAAACTTGATTTCTGTATTAGTAGCTGTATTTAGAGCACAACCAAAAGCTGTTAGCTGAATTTCCTGTTTGCACTTAATTTTAAATCGTTTTTTCTTAAAACTTGCATATTTTCTGTCCTTGACCTAGCACTCTTGTGTGGGGTCATTTACTGCACTGTTATAACTTGATATTACTTGTGAATCTCTGCTATCTCTGTAAAAAACAAAAACAAAAAAAATCTTGCTTTTTTCCCACTTTTCTGAGAGTTAAAAAAGTTCAGTTACAGGCTTGCTGTTCCTGAACTGTTTGAAAGTTTCTGTGAGGCCATTTTGCTTGGGCTGAAGGAGGGTCTCTCTGTTGATCAGTGGCAGTGACTAACATTGAGCAGCTTCCCTGCCCCCGTAGAGGTGGTTACTGACTTGAAACTGTAGTTTTATTGGCCACTAGGGGTCATTTCCATAACTCCTTCATCTTCCTCTCTTAAAACCTAGTTACCTCGTGGTTTGGGCATCTTTTCAGGCTTGTTGGCTGTTGGTGAAGCACCCTCCAAGAGGAAAAAACGCTGAGAGAAGAAGGGAGCCACTTTTGAGATTTTAAGTATTTTTTCTCTGTTTATTTGCTAAGTTTTTCTGCATAGCTGCCTAGCTTGAGCATTTTCTGGCTTGTTAAATGTGATTTCTGTATTAGTAGCTGTATTTAGAGCACAACCAAAAGCTGTTTGCTGAATTTCCTGTTTGCACTTAATTTTAAATCGTTTTTTTCTTAAAACTTGCATATTTTCTATCCTTGACCTAGCACTCTTGTGTGGGGTCATTTACTGCACTGTTATAACTTGATATTACTTGTGAATCTCTGCTATCTCTGTAAAAAACAAAAAAAAAATCTTGCTTTTTTCCCACTTTTCTGAAAGTTAAAAAAGTTCAGTTACAGGCTTGCTGTTCCTGAACTGTTTGAAAGTTTCTGTGAGGCCATTTTTGCTTGGGCTGAAGGAGGGTCTCTCTGTTGATCAGTGGCAGTGACTAACATTGAGCAGCTTCCCTGCCCCCGTAGAGGTGGTTACTGACTTGAAACTGTAGTTTTATTGGCCACTAGGGGTCATTTCCATAACTCCTTCATCTTCCTCTCTTAAAACCTAGTTGCCTCGTGGTTTGGGCATCTTTTCAGGCTTGTTGGCTGTTGGTGAAGCACCCTCCAAGAGGAAAAATGCTGAGAGAAGAAGGGAGCCACTTTTGAGATTTTAAGTATTTTTTCTCTGTTTATTTGCTAAGTTTTTCTGCATAGCTGCCTAGCTTGAGCATTTTCTGGCTTGTTAAACTTGATTTCTGTATTAGTAGCTGTATTTAGAGCACAACCAAAAGCTGTTTGCTGAATTTCCTGTTTGCACTTAATTTTAAATCGTTTTTTCTTAAAACTTGCATATTTTCTGTCCTTGACCTAGCACTCTTGTGTGGGGTCATTTACTGCACTGTTATAACTTGATATTACTTGTGAACCTCTGCTATCTCTGTAAAAACAAAAACAAAAAAATCTTGCTTTTTCCCACTTTTCTGAGAGTTAAAAAGTTCAGTTACAGGCTTGCTGTTCCTGAACTGTTTGAAAGTTTCTGTGAGGCCATTTTTGCTTGGGCTGAAGGAGGGTCTCTCTGTTGATCAGTGGCAGTGACTAACATTGAGCAGCTTCCCTGCCCCCCGTACAGGTGGTTACTGACTTGAAACTGTAGTTTTATTGGCCACTAGGGGTCATTTCCATAACTCCTTCATCTTCCTCTCTTAAAACCTAGTTGCCTCGTGGTTTGGGCGTCTTTTCAGGCTTGTTGGCTGTTGGTGAAGCACCCTCCAAGAGGAAAAATTGCTGAGAGAAGAAGGGAGCCACTTTTGAGATTTTAAGTATTTTTTCTCTGTTTATTTGCTAAGTTTTTCTGCATAGCTGCCTAGCTTGAGCATTTTCTGGCTTGTTAAACTTGATTTCTGTATTAGTAGCTGTATTTAGAGCACAACCAAAAGCTGTTTGCTGAATTTCCTGTTTGCACTTAATTTTAAATCGTTTTTTTCTTAAAACTTGCATATTTTCTGTCCTTGACCTAGCACTCTTGTGTGGGGTCATTTACTGCACTGTTATAACTTGATATTACTTGTGAACCTCTGCTATCTCTGTAAAAAAACAAAAACAAAAAATCTTGCTTTTTTCCCACTTTTCTGAGAGTTAAAAAAGTTCAGTTACAGGCTTGCTGTTCCTGAACTGTTTGAAAGTTTCTGTGAGGCCATTTTTGCTTGGGCTGAAGGAGGGTCTCTCTGTTGATCAGTGGCAGGGACTAACATTGAGCAGCTTCCCTGCCCCCCGTAAAGGTGGTTACTGACTTGAAACTGTAGTTTTATTTTCCCTTTTGGGTCTATTCCTGCTTCTTTCCAGCTCCTGCTATCAAGCACGCTTTAACGTGCTTTAGCGCGATTTAGCGCGGAGTTTCCACTAGAGCAGCATCGGGCAGCGCCGGTTAAACAAGGTTAAACTCTTTCTGGCTCCAGAAAGTCTGTTCTTCAATTTTTCCCTTAGAACTGCTCTGTTAGGAACCTAAACAGTTTACACCTACACTAAAAAGTGCAGCACTTGTTCCAAATAGCTTTTTCTTCTCAAAAAGCTCAGCACTCGTCTTATAAGCATATCCCTTGTCTTATAAGCATTCTCTTTGCAGGTCAAGCACTCCTATATTATACAAATCTCTCACTAGCAAAACCCCCCAGGAGTGCCCACGTCCCTGCTAAGCCCACTACTTTTCTGTCTCATACCAACTCATAATTCCTTCTAGCATGTCGAAGGGTCAGATGCTGGCGTCCTCTCCTGCCCAGTTGGTGAATCTGGGAATTCTGAGACAATGTTACAATTGCCTCATGTACACGGACAACCCTCTCCTCCTCCCACGTAACACTAACACTTGTGAGAGATGCAGCTATTTAGCCAGACTGGAGGCTGAGCTCTCTCAACTCAGGACTGGCAAGACCAGGCAGGAGGAGAAGCAACTACACACACCACAATACCAGTCTCACATAACTCAACCACACCACTGAATCAAACACATAAACACACTAAGACATACTCGGAGGCTCTGGGTAAAAATTTACCTAAACAGCAGAGGACTCCAAAGCAGACACCCAAGCAACTGCAAACTCAATACACCACACAAACAACACATAAACAACAAAATCAGTGTGCAAAGCAGTCACTGCCCTTAAGGCCAAATACAACACCAAACATACTTGTCATAGGTGACTCCATAGTCAGACACACTGACGTCCTGCTCACCAGACTGAGTAAGGAGAAGGTCACAGTAAGCTGCCTGTCGGGCGCTAGAATCCGCCACATAACACAAGCACTCAGGTCTCTCAACAGCAGGTACAAGTATGACTCAGTCATTGTCCACGCTGGTGTCAACGACCTGAGACGTACCTCCTTGGACTACATGAAAAGAGACATTGAGGAGCTCTCTGATTATGTAGCCCAGGCAGGTATGACCCTGACCTTGAGCAGTATCCTACCTTCACCTAGAATGATGCCACAATACAGTGATAAGATGATCAGCTTTAATAATTGGCTTAAGTTCTGGTGTCATTCAAAGGGGATCCAATGTCTGTCTGCCTGGGATGACATGCTGGACAAGCCATGCTGCTTCGCAAGGGATGGCTTGCACCTGTCACCCCTAGGCCTCCGGATATTGGCAAAGGCTCTTGCCACCCCCATAGTGCCTTTTTAGGCAAGGCTCAAATTCTAAACCTACCACCCTAGAACACAAAAAAGTAAAAAAACTAAGGGTAATGCTGCTCAATGCCAGAAGTCTCAATCTCAAGATGCACGCACTCGAGGCCCTTCTCAGTATGGAGAACATTGATGTCTGTGCTGTGACTGAAACCTGGTTCAAGGCTCCTGAGAGCACCCCAGCACTATCAGGTTTCACCTCATATCATGCGTTCCGGCCCCAAAATCCGGACAACAGCAAGAAAGGAGGGGGGTGTCCATATTCATAAGGACGCCCACACCTCAAGGTTAGTGGCAACGCACGATGCATCGGAGACCATCCAGGTGCAATTAACCATAGGCAAGACTGCTCTGCAATTTGTAGCATGTTACAGGCCACCCTCTCAAACTCGGGAACCTCACATGGCCTTCCTGAAAACAATGGAGGAGATAAATGTATCTCCAAACACCATCATACTAGGTGACTTCAACTACCCTAATATAGACTGGGAACACTACTCAAGCCCAAACACTCTAGCCCAAAGGTTCCTGGAGTTCATAAACTCAAATGCCATGGAACAACTAGTCACCATCCCCACAAGAGGAGAAAACATACTTGATCTCATCATCACGAACATGGGATCACAATGTTCAACACCGGAAGTATACCCCTCACTGGTGAGATCAGATCATAAACTAATCTTGCTGAAGGTCCTCATCCCGCCCCCACCTGAAATAAAAAAGACTACAGTGAAAAACTTCTCAAAAGCCGACTTCACACTTCTAAAAACTAGTGTGGTCTCCTTTAAGGCCCCTGAGCCAGTGGTAAACATTACTCAAACCGCTGAATCACTTACAAATGCCTTCTACCAGTACCTACAGGACTGCATGGATCAGGCAATCCCAAACAAAACTAAGACTCTTTGTACCAAAGGCAAGCGTCCAGTCTGGTGGACCCCAGCCATAAACAAGCTCTACAACAAAAGGAGGAAGCTACTACAAGATAGAGCAAAATCCTTGAAAGGTAAGACACCTTTGATCATTATAAGTAAAAAACTAAAAGCTCTCATAAAATCATCCAAGGCAAATTTTGAGAGAAAAATCGCCAAGGACTCAAAAGACAATCATAAGGCCTTCTTTAGCTATGTTAGAAACCTAGGAGGAAACTCCCAGATATGCTCAGAATTAGTTCAAAATGATGTGAAGATTACTGAACCTACACACATTGCCAACATACTGGCTGACAGGTTCAGTGCAAACTCCCCAAAAGGAGAGATATCTATACCAGAGGATTGTAGCCCCCCAAACATCTCCAACGCCCAGGTGAGAACTGCTCTCTCCAAAGCAAAAAACACAGCATCCATGGGACCGGATGGTGCCCCCGGCTGTGTGCTCCACTAACTCAATGAGGAATTAAACCCGCAGTTAGGACAGCTGTTTAATCTTAGCCTCACCTCAGGATACGTACCCAAGGAGTGGCGCACGGCGACTGTGGTCCCACTTCACAAGGGCGGTGCCTTCACCGACCCTGGAAATTACCGTCCCATTAGCTTGACAAGCCTTATCTGCAAAGCCATGGAGAGGATCATAATGGAACTCATAAATAAAGACATAGGGAACTTGCAGACTTTGGATCCAACCCAGTTTGGCTTTGTCAAAGGCAGATCATGCCTTTTAAACTTGGCTGACTTTTTCGAGACAGTCACCAAGGCCATTGATGAGGGAAAGGCAGTTCATACAGCCTACCTTGACCTGGCAAAGGCCTTCGACACAATACTCCACTCAGGTATCATCGAAAAACTCATCAGATTGAATGTAAATCCATACATCACAAGATGGGTTGCAAACTGGCTAAGTGACAGAACCCACAGGGTCAGAGTTGCTGGAGCCATGTCAGACTCAAAGCCTGTCACAAGTGGTGTCCCACAGGGCTCAGTCCTGGGTCCACTCTTGTTCGGCATCTACTTTTCTGAAGTACAAGCAAACACAGGAGGGTTATGGCTGACAAAGTTTGCAGATGACTGCAAACTGGGCGCCATAGTCGAAAACACATCTGTCACAGATATCCTTCAGAAGGGCCTCACAGAAATGGATAACTGGTGCCAGAGCCATGGCCTAAAGTTAAATGCCAATAAATGCATAGTCATACCCTTCGGGAAAAACAAGGTTACCCCTAGCTACCATATAGGTGGCAATCCACTGAGCACAGAAGAAGTCATCAGGGATCTGGGGACCCAGGTTGACAGTAGCCTTTCATTTGACACTCATGTTGCTAAAGTAGTTAGGAAAACCTTCTACATTGCCCACGTGATCATGAAGGGATTCACATCTAGATCAAGGGAGGTCATCGTCCCCCTGTACTCATCACTCATTAGACCTATGATTGAGTACAATGCCCCATTCGGAATGTATCTGACCCGACACCTGCAGCAGCTGGAAAGGCCCCAAAAGTTCCTCACCAAAAGGATAAAGGGTCTCAAAAATATGTCTTATGCTGCCCGACTGAAAGAACTCCAGCTCTATTCAGTCTCATACCGCTTGCTCAGAGGTGACCTGTGCCTGACATATAAGGCCATGTCAAACCCTGATTTGATGAATATGCTTCACCTCAAAAATCTAGATCCCTCAGAACCACAAGGGCGGGAGACTTAAACCTTGACACGGTTATTAATAGAACGTGCTGGAGGGACAGATTCATCACCCAGAGACTCCCTATGCTGTGGAGCAAAATCCCGGTACATGTGAGGCAGAGCACCTCGCTGGCCTTGTTCAAGAGGAATCTTGACCAATGGATGGGGGATCGCAGATATACCCCAGGGATTACTTCAGTGTCACTGCTTGACAGAGGCACAGCAAAATAATAGGCATAGTTTTATTCAAACTAAAAGGGTGGCGAAAGCCAAATAACTATGGGCTAGACTTATAAATGCCCTTGGGCAGATAGCCTAGTATGAACCTATGAACCTATGAACCTATGAACTCTGGCCTCAAAACAATAGGCAGAATTCCTTCATCCAGACATCTCAGCTCCGAGCCCTGAGATAAAAGACAGTCATAAAATGCTTGACTTAACTTTCTTACAGCAGAGTGCACAGTTGTTACATTTTTGCAGTTTAACATTGAATACAGTCTTTTCACATTTTAGAGAACAAGCCTGTGGCTTATATTAATATTTACAAATGACAGAATTATCTACAAAATACTATCTAGCTAGGCTGGAAGCCTTCACCTATCTTCACAGTTAACACCAATGGTGTGTGTAAATTCCAAAATGTTGGTGGTATTATTTATATAAGAAAGAAAAACTCCTATTTCCTTCCTGGGCCCATCCCATAAAATAAAAACATCATCCAGGAAGTGTGTGTAATATTTAAAGTAAGTAAAAAATGGAGAAGTAAAAAGGAACTTCTTTTCCCATTGTGTAACAACCATATTGGCATAGAGACCACCACACTATGACCCCATAGTCACACCTTCCTGCTGTAAATAAATCTCACTGTCAAACAGTATAAAATTATTCTTCAGCACCAACTCTAATAAATGCATGTATAATAAAACATCACTGTGTGCAACATTCCTGTCATATAAAAAAATCACACCAATGGTGTAAGGAATGACAGAGTAAAGATCTTTGATGTCAGTTGTAACAAAAAGATAACTCTTCTTAAATTGTATATTATTAATCAACTTTAAGAGGTTCCAAGAATCCTCACATATGTGTTTTTCATGGTACACAAGTTATTTTACTTTGGTGTTAAGAAATTTAGCAATAGGATGTGTAATGGATCCCTTGGCATCCACTATCGTATGGATAGGTGGTTGGTGAAGATTTTTGTGAAGTTTGGGAAGTCCAAACATGACTGAAATTCTGGGTGTGATACCATAATAAAATTCAAAACATCTATTGAAATCAAACCCTCAGTGAATCACCAATTTTCCTATTCAGGGGCAGAGACAATGAACTGTCAGCCCTGCCATACACAGCTCACAGTTGTCCAACATACAGACATGAAGGGCTAGCACTGAGCTTGGCTATATTCATACAGACACTCACACACCAGTGTCACATTGAGTATACCTACAGACGCACATGCAACATTTACATGGTCCAGCTTGCCTGCTTCCCTTGCTTACTCACATACACACTCGCCAGCTGATTGTGTCAGCTTAGGCTTCCTGCAGCCCCACACAACACTCTGTGCAAGTGATGATAACTGTGCCACATCCATGTTGTCTGTCTTTTGAATTCAGGAATACTAAAGCTATGTGTCTGATGCACATGGTGACTATATTAATATGACATTATTACCTCCATTTGTGCTGTTAAACTGATAGTTGTACCTCTCATTTAGATTGTACATAGCCATTTAGACAGTTACCACCATAATAATTTATCTATTTTATAGTGGATGCTTTTGTAATGGCTGTGAAGTCAGACAATTAAATGTGTCTCATTAATATATTAAACTTTCTCTTTAAGGATTGTTTAGTACAAACGTATGGGTGCACATCCAAAGTCAACCCATCAGATTCAGAGCTCAAGACTGTATGCCAGCATTGAAGACAAATCTCATCAGAACAGTAATACTGTATAATGTTCCTTTTTACATGTTCCACAGTTCATAGGATGTGGCTAGGGTATTGACCAGATGATGTTTAGAAGCATAGTCATTACACAATATAATATTCAAAGGCAGATATAATGCATTACCAAGTTTTGTCTAGCAAGGACAACCCATGTCCAGGAGAGGAGCAGCAGTGATCCATGCCAGATAATGTTTTTGCATCAAGTCATCCAGCCTGTCCTTCAACAGGGTAATGAAGGTTCTCTGCTTGAAAGGAATTTGAAGCCTAGTGCAGAGGAATGACAGCCTTTGAGAGATGTATCTGTGTCTCCATCATGTCCTATGTATGATATAGTGTACACTGAGGTTCATGAAAAAGGTAAATCGAATCCTACATTACTTATACATGTGCAGCATTTTCATCCCATTTTGGCCACAGATATCCCTGTAAGGCATACATAATCTTCCTCAAAGCTAGCTATATGATACTACACATAGTGACAGCTACTTCAGTCTGCCTACAGAAGACATGTGTTCATGTGTTGTAGAACCGCTGATGTTTTATTACTCAGACATGTCTCAGGTGTCTGGTACAATGCATATCAAAGAGTGGATTATGTTCATTAATACAGCCAATGAGGGAATGGTATAGGGAATTTCTAACATATATTGCTATTGATGTAATGTCATTGCTGATCAGATGTAAGATGTAGAATGTCTACCTCCCCACACTAGATCCAGGTTGCAGTCATGTGTTCCAAGGTCTATCAATACAGAGGTGGGGAATAGTGTACTTATGATTATTTTATAATAAGCAGGAACATTTATTATTACCACAGGGTATGAGGATACAATTCTGTGCAGTTCATGTAACAGCCATGGCTTTGTCAGCAGTCATTAGTGCCACAGACCCTCTGTTTTGTTCAGGACTTCTGAGACATATATGTCAAACATGAGGGGCTACAGCACTGACAATTCTGTTACAACACAGGTGACATGTCTGCAGCTTGAGGTGAAGTCTCACACTGTGATTAAATGTTGCTGGTCTGTGATCCCATTTGCAAACAAACTGATAACATGGGATTTGATATGCACCTTGGTTAGTTTCCCACTGAAAAAAGTGCTGGGTTGTGTTGAAGGCCTTAGCTAAATTACAACAGGATGTGTGCAGAGCTTTGACTTTGTCTGTGTCTCTGGTCACAGTCTTGACTCCCACTAGGTTTTCCAGTCATAGGATACCCTTGGGAACACTTAACTGGAACATATCTAGTGTTTGGAGATCACCTATTTCCTTGTGTCTGACATGCATGCAAATTGTATCCATTGCCTTATGGCAGAGGTTGCATAACATTATGGTTCTATAATTACAGTTGTATTTTGCCAATCGTCCCTTGTGTGGTTGGAAAATGGTCACTGTATTCTATTCATTGTGGACAACAGCAGTATTCACACTGTGGTTGAATATGGTGCCTAGGGGAGTAGCTCACTGTTGAAGCACATGAAAAATACAGGCCAGAATGCCATCTGGTCCAATGGAGACTGTGCTTCTAGTCTTGGAGAGGGCAGTAGTAACTCTCATTGTAGATACCACAGCTTGGCGGTGATGTTGCACACATGCCCCGGGATTCATGAAGCTCGGCTCAAGGCTGGCGTAAGGCTTGCGCCATCTGTGCGGCGTATATATGGAGTAGTAGCGCCATATGCATATTAATGAAGGAGCGCAGCCGCCACAGCCACGTGCATAAGAAACATGTGTGAGTGCATGGGGCATATCGAAGTTGCGCACGGAGGCGTGTCAATGTCGGCTGTCAATGAGCAACCTAAACTGCTGAATATTATATTCCGCCTGCAATAATAATCACACCTATCAGTGTTCGTGGATACTGAAACGTATGCAAAGCATGCAAGATAGTTCCTGCGAACAGAAGATGAAGAAGCAAACACAAATGCATGGTAGGGAATAACGGGTCCCTAACCCTTGAACAAATGACATGGAAAACCATGTGCCCGTAGTCCAACGTAGTGTAGATAGCTATACCATGTGGAAGTGAAGCGCATCATATGTTAGCGCGCCACCAGTAGGTACGTCCAGCCTAATGGAGAGGGTCACCAGCTGACCCATAATGTGAGGGAGCGTACATAGCTGGGCAGATGTGTCCATAACAAAATACACGAGGAGAAATGTAGATATATTTAGCGACCGTATGTCTGAATCATATCTTACAAGGCATGTAATAGTCACATACAAAAGGTATGTCCGTATTTCATATACCAAATGTGAAAGGAAATAGAATACGCATGTAAACGAAACAGAAGGAGCATATAAACAGCTACAGCAATAAGGACACATGTAGGCCGAAAGGAACAGTATGATCCATACCGTTGACTAAGATTACCACCTGCCCCACTTTGTGAGTGACAGTCCCTCTGTGGGCAGATGTGTCCTGACAAAAACTTGTAAAAATGGCAAATGTCCAGAGATTATAGGACAAAATTATTTCTTAGACATTATGTAATAGTTGCATTAAACAGTTTCTCTGTATGTATATTACATAAATGTCATAAGAAACAGAATAAGCCACTAAAATGCTGCAAGAATAAGCTTATATATAGGCAAGAATTGTAAGTTCTATCTGCCGAACTGACTGTGGGTATGTGTCGGCATGTAAAATGTGATGTGTTCATCGCAAATGTCCCACTGTGGCCAATTGAAAAGGTGGAAACCCTACCGTCGACTGTGGGGAGGCATTGTCCACAATAGTCAGATATGTGTAAGGAATAGCTTGGACATAGGAAAAGGTGCCATCCTACCAATGAGTACAACAGGCTGGCAAAATCCGGAAGTCAGCGGTACAAGCCGAACCTGTATGTGACACAGTCGAACGGGTAGTACCCGGATATACCAACCAAGTAATGAAAGTTAAGTATGGGTGTGTAACTATGTGCGTGAGGTATAGCATGTGGAAAGCAAACATGGCAAGGTAGTCCACACAACCATAAAGGTACCTGACACATGTAGGGTATTCAATGTGTTACTCTGGCTGTGTCATGGGCCAACAACCAAAATAGTGATCTATGGGGTGTGAGGAATCTGCGTGTGTGGGGTGGATGGGTACTGGTAAAATCCTCCAAGGCGATACTGTGTTGTATGCAGAAAAGGTGAACCGGAGGTGTATGATGGAGCAGTGGGTGAAGCTGAAAGAAACACAAACACATGTAGAAACAGCTGCAAGACAAGCAGACAGGCCATAGTGTAAAACACAATCCCACAAACATATGAATATGGAAATGTGCAATACAAATGTATAGATATGTCACCGTCACATACCCACGGATTGGTCCTGATGGAACTGGCCATAACAAATGCAACACACCTGGATGCATAATGGCCCACCCAGCATCCCCTCCACATCACACAACCCTCTCCCATACCAGAACATCCACCAAATCCAGCCGTACTTTGCCTTCTGGTTCGTTGCAGACACAGCTACACACAGTGACCCCTACACATATGTAGTAGGTGGTGTCACCCCAGGCAGTTCCAGGATTGCAAACCATGTATCCCTTGCATGTAAAACCCCCTGCACATTTTCATAACGCCAGAAAAATCTTCAGAATCTGTCTTGTTTTGGTCATGTCAAATGTTTGGGATTTCCCTCATGGGAAAAGTAACCTGTGTAAATAGTAGAATGGGTATGAAGACACGATGTCCAATCTTGTAGATATCTGGACACAAGTCAGAATGTGCAGTAGAGGTCCATGACACTGTCCAGCCCTACATGGTCATGCATAACCTACTACCCAGGATAAAACACCTGCCCGTGACGCACGTGTCCCGACACGAATAGGCGGAAGAATATATTGCACATATTCGCATAGTGGCAAACGGCATAAGAGTGATGAAGACACTGACGTAAACCAGATAACCCTGATCAAGTGTGAGGGATGCTTACTGTATGCAGGCATGACCGACCATACCTGTCAACCTGTGTGAGCAAGATATCTGGACAGAGCCATGAATAAAAGTGAGACAAAGGCCCAAACGTAGGGACAATTTGTAAAGATAGCTCTTAGAAACATAGACATTTGATAGAATAACAGTTTGCACATTGGCATTAATGTCCTGAAGAGTATGAAGTCTGAAACCCAACTGTCTGTCATCATGTTCTGACTTCAGTCTTTAATGATTAGCTACTGCTTTGCCAGAACACAACAGTGTATTACAGAGGTCCGTACATATTTACAGTAACAACCCTTCACATTTGTTTAATGTACAACTGCATACATGTAATCACTTCATGTCCAAAATAATAATCCCCATTTGACTAAATACAGGAAATAGTCAAATGTGAATGGGAACACCCCTCACCGTGGAATATGGACTGTAACAACCCCACCCATAATATGTATTGCCAACAGAATAAGCTGCTGACAGGTGCCCAAACACCTGTGTCTGTAAACACAGGTAAAAATTCATAATAGGGAGAAACTCCCTGTCCGTGTGCTTCGTCTGACATTTGAACTCGGCCAGGGAAGTTCTGTTCACCAGGCGGACAAGCCTAAACCCAGATCACTACATGAACACCCTGACAATCAAAGACCTGTATGTGCCAGGACTATAAGCCTTGGTGTTCTGCATATCCTTGGAGTGATTAACTATGCAGCTGGGGTCCACAGCAGTAGGCAATATGGAATGTGTAATATGTAGTACCGCGTTTTTCCCAGAAGAAGAATGGATGCCTGTGTTGTAAGTGAAGTGGTGAGGCGTATGTTGATGTAACTAAGTACTATGGGTATGCATATCAATGAGGCAGAACACCAATAGAATAGTGGTTCCAGCATCCGGCCAATGTGAATGCAGTCCCGGTTGAACTACGACCACAGCACATATAAGTTTAAAGTGTAATGAATGTGTTTGTGCTGTAAACACATTTAAATATGTAAAGGCGAACATGTGTTTCGCATATGTCCATAAACCGGAATACAGATATGTAACTGTTACGGTCACAATTAGGAAAGCCCACATAAGCACAAAGATTTATTAAACATATGTAACCCACAATAAGGATATGCAAGTGTGCCTGTGCATGTGTAATCCGCTCACAGCCTAGCAAATGAATGCTGTTTTCTCCACGTTATATATATATGGCTCTTACCTGTTAACCCCGTAAAGTAAGAAACCAGACAAAGCCATGAAAACAACTGGTACAAATAGGGACAATTCCCAAATATTGCCCTAACAAACATAGAGTGTGAAAAGAATAACAGGTGTTTCACTAGCATGGATTCTCTGAAGGGTATGAAGTCGTAACCTCAAATGCTTGTCATTATTTTCCAACGTCAGTCTTTAATGATATGCCACTAATTTGCCAGATAGCCACAAGGTTATGAAAAATGGAACAAAGATAAGAGGCAAACATCTGTACATTCGGCGAAAATCTGTACAGTTGAAAGGTATGATATGGATATATATATCTGTGTATACACATATATCCACATACTTAAACCAAAGAAATTTATGAAATGAGGAATGTACAGACATATATGGACATATATATATATATATATATATATATATATATATATATATACACACACACACACACACACACACACACACACACACACACACGATACATTAATAAATATATACACAACAAACATAAACATATGTCCTTGTAGATATAACACATGTACATAAATAGGTCATGGCATAGCTATTATGAATAGACAGACAGACATGCATGAAAGGTAAAGACACTGCTGCTTTCTAAACCATTGCCTGGAAAGTACCAGTGTGACAGACCTGCAAGTTCTACACTTTAAACATGGATATAGGTGTCCTTTGCAGGACCCCAAAAATTGATCCCGTACTTAGTGTGTCCAATAATCATCAATGCAAAGGAGTCACAGCTGCAACTACAATATAACTGTACATGCAACAGTAGCAGGTGCAAGGGTAATAACACATGGGTTGATAGAATGTATGATGTACGACCTGATATCTGGAGAGTGGAGAGTGCTTAGAAGTGTCTTCATACTTTATTATCATTCACATTAAATATGTCTAATGAGTACTGTGGGGGGGGTGTCAGGTATGGGAATCATGGGTTTGCAGAAATGGGCCTAGGTGTTGGTTGGCACAGATTTATCAGGTCCGCCCCATGGGAGTGATCAATATACCTATGTGTGTATAGCATACGCCTATATTCCCCAAAAAGGTAGAACCCATCTACTGGATATTGTGTAAACCACTGGGGGAAGATGTAGGGACTTATATCAGTGTCATGTAGGCGATTATCATGGATGGACATGCGTACAACCAAGATGGTAACCATACCTTCCAACCTTTCAGAATAAGACAGCTGGACAAAGGCATAGTACATGAAATACAAATAGGGACTATATTAAATATACCTCAGACAAAGTCAGAACATTGATAGAATAATGGCGTAGTCAGGAGTATGAATGTTATGAGGGTTATTAATCATGAAATACAAATGTCAGTCATTATTATCTAGCTTCACAGTCCTTAATGCCTTGCCAGTAATTTACCAGAAAGGCACATTATTATGAAAAAAGTAACAAAATCATAGGTCAAATCTTGGGACATTTACCCATAATGTGTACAGGTGAGAGGTATGAAGGTAACCCGTCCTAAACAAATGTACAGAACTAGTGATACTAGGTGGACAGGTGAGAAGAAAGATGTCAGGACAAATGACAAAACATATACAAGTCAAAAGCATGTACCTCGACAAATGTGAATGACAATGTATGCCCTGTAAAAGTCAATGTGGAAGGTTAATAGAATCAAAAGAAATGTGTCTCTCAGGGTGTCATGCAGTGTCCCTGATACAGCGTCCAGTCACCCACACTCACACGTGAGTTCTGCCACTGACGGAAAACGCAAATACCGGCAAACACATAAGGTACATGATAGAATAATAAGTGTGTATAAGCACCTGTTGGCCTTTGTGAGGAATACAACCCTCTGGGTGGGTGTGTCCTGCAATAGGAATGTAATGGCATCTGGCCTGTGATGCCACCATATATTGTGTGTATTGGTGTAATAAAATGATATCCCGTATCAGAAACAGATACATGTCAGAGGAAACAGTATTATCCACTGCAAGATATCTCAGAAGGTATGAAAAGCGCTGCAGTAGGAAGGTCAGTATTGACCGCAGGTATGTGCTGACATGTCAAATGACACAGCAGTCTATAGGGCTATCACCTTTACAAATGATGACAGTGGGAGCTGCTCTGTAGAAATGCCAGACGTAGCAGGTCACAACATACCCACAGCTATGCATACACCACAAATAGACATAGCACACAGCAAAGCCTAGGCCATGATACATGAAGCCTCCGGCGTGTACGAGTAGAGTGAGAGTAGAGCAAGGAAAGATGTCTGCCAAGCTATTCGGCAAACTCCTGTAGGGGCGTGTAAGACCGACCATAACACGAATGTTGCACAGACAATGTTGGGATTTGCAACATACCCCATTTGTAGGTGAAAGCTATGCAAATGATGTAAATATGCGATACATGAAACAGTAAGCTGTCCATGCAAGAGCAGAGTTATGTGCAGAAATGTACCCTGATGTTAAGCGAGTAACATTCAGCACGTTGCTAAACGGAGCAATGACATCTGCAAATACAGTATGAATACAGTCGAAGAAGCATGCCAATGTCCAAATATAAGGCCAGTGGCATTATTATCCATTGGATATCAATAAAACTGTATTTGACCTCCCACGATCTCCGGTGTGAAAGCGTAGCACAGCGGCACGAGAACGCACTGCACTTCAAAATCAGTCAAATATGTATAATATACATACAAAATGTAGGTTTAGTTAGATGTTAGTTCACCATGCATATGAATGGCAAGCTAGAGACAACATGGCTACTGCGTACTGGTTGTTATGTGTGGAAGCGCTCTGTCAGAGATGTAACCAAGCATTTGTAGGCAATCTGATGCAAGTGAGGCTGAGGATAGTCAATCACAATATGTCATGCCATATGGGCCAAGCCTCTACAGTGTAGTGTAGGATAAGGGGACTATCAGAGTAGAAGACAGGTGACAACATGAGTGTGTATGTATAAAACACTATAATCTTACCGGAGCAGTGTCACATGTTTGCTGTCAGTACTCTTCAGTGTAAGAGACGTGTTATGATCTATCCTATGGAAAGTCAGGAGACTGACGGAGTACGCCATGGATACCATCGATGTTTCCTGCAAACCTGCCTACAGTGTGTCCGCACCTCTGCATGCCAGTACACACGAGTAAGCATGTGTGCACGCGTGTCAGCCCATGTGCGTGCGTTGAAGAACGAGTAAGCTAGTGTACGAATATTGAAGCCCGTGTAATGTCGTGTAAGCCAGTGTACGCGTTTGTAAGCATGTATAAATGTGTACTACACACATCACACACGTACTGTACACTCAGAAACACATGCTGCCAATACTACACACATCAGTGAAATGGCACATGGATGGAGAATACATCATCAGAATTAACAGTGCTGTAAACTATGCTACATTGATGGTCATAGCTGCAATGCATCATGCCTGCTGATACACACCTAGAAGGATATCACACTTTGTGTTAACAACATTATAACATCAATACAGTGGTATAAAGCCACCATGTGCATCAGCACCAGGTTAGTCTGATCCTGCATCAATGTTACACATCACAGGTGGTGGCACAGGTGACATCATATGCACAGGGTGTGGTGTTACATTGCCAGAGCTGTCATTGAGCCATCCAATTTACACGTAGGTATGTGTGTGTGTGTGTGTGTGTGTGTGTGTGTGTGTGTGTGTGTGTGTGTGTGTGTGTGTGGGACAACGGTTATTGCATGGTCCAATGGTGATGCAATGGGTGTGTGTATGTGATAGCCCTAGCTGTTTGTGGTAAGTGTGTGTGTCTACATATACACAGGTACAGCATGTGTCAGCCATATACAGGAGGTTGTGGGACAGTCACAGACCTTACCTGCCAGGCTGTACAGGTCGCCATTACTGGCCATGGACACCCCTCCATGCATCCAACACTAACCCAGTCCTGCACCTGTCAATGTATACACATACAGTCCTGGGATCTGTACCACAACCTGTGGATAAACGGGAGTCAGTAATGTTAACCTGAGTTGCATAGTATTGTCAGTTAATACATACGTATATCAGTCATACTCATCCGCCAAAGTAATAACCACTGCTAACTGTTGCCAAGATGTGCACACGACCATTCAAATGTGCTGTACTAACATTGTTTCCAATGCCCCTTGTAATATCCAGCAACACCATAACTGGTCACTACACAAGTGTAACCCAGGATCACTACAGCACACAGTATGTGCACTATCACAGAGCCATAGCAGATGTACATACATCCAAGATGATCACGTACAGATAATGCAGCACATTCAAGAGTGATAATCTCAACATACATATCTATATACAATATATATATATATATATATATATATATATATATATATATATATATATATATATATATATATATATATATATATATATATATATATATATATATATATATATATATATATATATATATGTAGATAGTTATACACACACACACACACACACACACACACACACACACACACACACACACACACACACACACACACACACACACAACACACTTGGCAGGGTTGGGAGCAGAACACAGACATAACCACTGTACCACATAACAGCATTACGCAGTTACAGAACATGCTACCATGATTAGTAGATCACAGCATTCACACAGGCATACGTCTAGCCTGCAGACAGCAGCATCAAAGACAAAGACACCGTACGGATGTTATGGAGAGTGAATACTGTAAAAGCAATGTACTGCTGGAAACACACACACACACTTGGCAGGGCTGGGAGTTGAACATACACCTAACTGCCCTATCACACTACAGCATGACGCATTTACAGAATGCACTACCAAGATTACTGAACACCGCACTCCCAGAGGCATACTTCTAGGTGCGTGTCATCATCCACAAAGGAAAAGACGCTGGTAGGAAATATCTGTGGTGTGAGGTGTCTAAAAGCATGACTGAGTCCCCAGGTGGACGGAAGCACATGCGTGCACACACACACGCACACTCCCACATTTGGTATTGCTGGGAGTTGAACATACACCTAACTACCCTATCACACTACAGCATGATGCATTTACAGAACACGCTACCGAGATTAGTGAACACAGCACTCCCAGAGGCATACTTCTAGGTGCATGTCATCATCTGCAAAGGCAAAGATGCCGGTAGGAAATATCTGTGGTGTGAGGCATCTAAAAGCATGACTGAGTCCCCAGGCAGACGGAAGCACACGCGCGCACACAAACACGCACACACACACACTTGGCTGGGCTGGGAGTCGAACCTACACCTAACTACCCTGTCACACTACAGCATGACGCATTTACAGAACGCGCTACCGAGATTACTGAACACAGCACTCCCAGAGGCATACTTCTAGGCATGTGTCATCATCCACAAAGACAAGGACACCGACAGGGATTGTATAGAGAGTGATCAGTCTGAAAGCATACAGACATATTACTGTACCACGATAGATGTAGACAAACACACGCCAGTGGTGTGATCAGGGCAACTAAAGATTTACAGAGCACTACAACAACATTACATAGACACGGGATGCTCCACAGACAGTACACCCTTCAAGATAGTCGACCAGTGTGTGTACTCGGTAGGCATCCATCATGACGTTGAAAATGGACATCTGTTGTCTGGATGATCACCATCGCTATACAGGATGTCAATGGCCATGCCCATGCACAGAGGGACATCACCGACACAAGGTGTCACTGGCCATGGCCACATGCTTAGTAATGCACTTCCATTCGGACTGTACTGTGTGTCGATCTACACAATGGCGTACTGGGCATGCTCACACACTTAGCAGTTGCAAAGGGCCGTCTTGCATGCAGACGGAGTTTAAACATGCAAGGGCTCAGTTTGGACTGTCCTGTGTGTCCATCTACACAACCGTGTACTGGGCATTCCCACACACTTAGCAGCTGCAAAGGGCTGTCTTGCATGCAGACGGAGTCTAAACATGCAAGGGCTCAGTTTGGACTGTCCTGTGTGTCCATCTACACAACAGCGTACTGGGCATGCTCACACACTTAGCAGTTGCAAAGGGCCATCTTGCATGCAGACAGAGACTAAACACAGAAGGGCACAGTAAGGTTCAACTGTCCCCACACACAGGGGGTGACCAGTACACACTCAGGTGCCATCACAGCTGTCACAGGTGCAGATCACAGATGTACACACTGCAGTCTACACTGTAGCCATCAAGACATCACCATGTCGTTAGTGCAGCAATACACAGCAATACATTACCACAACACCGTGTGACACATGACCAGTGGACTGTACAGAGTCTACAGCAACTGTGCAGAGTACACATATACCAACAGGGTTCCAACAGGTGTTATGCATTGCAATGATACCACTATACATGACCAGGTCAGCACAGGTCATACCAGGGGCTCTGGGTCTTACACAGCTGTGACAGATGAGTGTTGCTGTACAACAACGAACACACATGTGTGGATATGTCAGACATGTGATTGCAGCGGATGTGTGCATGGACCACACAAACAACACATATGTACGTAGCATAATGTTTGCTCTCCCCCGTGCAGACAAGTGGCTTAAGCAATCATACGCATGCAAATAGAAGGTGGGTCCATGTCTGTTGAATGCTCACAGTACAGGAGGTAGCAATGCTGACCGAGGACACATTCCCCTGTACTAGTCACACCCATGATATCATACCACAGTCCATGTGTTATGTATGTCAACACACATGTCCACCAATAGCAATGCATACAAACATGGCTACAGGAGATGCATGTAGGACCGACACACATGTATAATCTGGACTGTGCATGCAGCAACCATGCATGTGCAGTGGCTGACGTCCGTAACTCATCTGTGCCTAACTACAACATGCAGTCGTAATGCAGCCCCATCACTGACACCTGTATATGGTGACATACTGACAGTATGGTTGGTTGTACATCACGTATGGAGAGATGTGTGTACATAAAGTGGTGATCCACCTGTGTAGATGGATGTTTGCTGGGGATGGCTCACAGGTGTGTCACATGCCATCCTACCATGACATGTGCAAACAGTACGCTATGTCACTGTTACTTGACGGTGATGACATAACAATTACACAGCGGTCAGGTGTTACCGACTGTACGTCACATGACAGCTGTAACACTTACATCCTCCAAAGTGCATATAGCAGCACAATTGCCAGACATAGTGTTGGTACACATAATGCAGATAATACCACTGCATGTCTGTCAAACATCTCATCATATGGCAGGTGTATCATTTCCAGCACTGCCATGTGTGTCCGCTTGTGTGACCACATATGCCACATATGGTGGGGATTACGTCCCAATTGTTACACACCCCTGTACACCGTTGTAGAGATCTGTACATATTACAGTGTGGAAAGCATGACGTCGGCAGGTGTGGTGCATCACACACATCGGCTATCCATATACACATTTCTGGTCACCACAGTGTGTGTGTGTATGTATGTATGGCTGTCTGGTGCTTGGAGTGAGGGTGTATGCTACCATACAGTGAAAACAGGATCATTAACCCCTCATGGTGATGCAGTCTACTACCCTGTTGATGCCATCGGTCCCAGCCATACTGGCTACCTGTGCATGTTCTTTCTCTGTGTCACGTCATGTGGGTGCAAAGTACTGTGAGGGTGATGACCACATAGGCAAGGGTCCTCACCTCAACAATATGGGGTGTGCGTTATAGTGTTGTAGAGCCCGTGAATGTGGGCATGTTCCTGTATGTTCCTGTAATGTGACAGGGTATTACTGTTACACAGTGTGGCCTCATGCTATCAAGTGGCCTCTAACGTCATCATTGGCCAGACCGCTGTGTACAACCCCTGCACCATGTCAACATACCTGTAATGTTTCCTGGTATGTATGTCACGTCTCTGGCTGCTGTAGCCTGTTCAGCTGACCACATGCTTCAGGTGCAGTATATGTGCGGACATCTGTGTCATGTTAGATTTTCCAACAGTCAGGTTGAGGGTACGTTTAGCATGCTGATATTGCCATACGTGCCTGTGAGTACACCACAGTTACACATGGGGGACTCCAAACACTGCTACCTGTAGGCACATGTCAGTACACCATAGGAGAGAACCAGGGCATCATTACCAACATGCTGTTACTGTTGTAACCGAGACACATACTGTGAACATATCACAATGCATGCTGCACCTGTACTACATGGTATGTCTGGTGCATGTCGACAGTACACAACCGATGTCATATACACGTCTCTCACTATTCACACACAACCAATGCAACATACACTTCTCTCACTATGCATACACAAGTAATGGAACATACACATCTCGCTATTCTGTTCACCCTGTGCATCAGACCATTTGAGCATATCCCTGCACTGATGGTGTGGATGACAGGGATGTGGCACAGGCTTCATCATATGCACAGGGTGATAATGTTTGCCAAGAGCATAGGCTGCACCAATGGATGACATCATGTGTGTGGGTAAGGGCCGGTGATTTGATTGGACGTCTGTTCAGTATGCATGTGGGTGTTGTGGAGCCCTACAGTTGTGTTTGCTGTGTGCATGTAAGTGTGCACACAGTTCTGTCATTTGTGAGGCCTACACAAGGGTATTATTGACAGCTCCAGATTGTACAGACCAGGTTGTACAGCTCACTGTGTCCGGCCACGGCCACGTGTCCTGTGCCTGCCAGGGGTTGCACGGGCACTACCAGGCGGAGGTACAGAATGGCTACTGTCCGACAACACATGGCCACTGCAATCACGTCCCCGCTGGGAACATCCAGGGTCATGTCCACATGCCTGCTGTGTCCTGGTGTGGACAGCGCAGCACCAGCTGCACTGCTACTTCTACCGGCACTATGGGAGTGGCCATGTGAGGTGGCACGCTCATGTTGACCTGCACTAGGTGGTGTAGCTAGCCTACATCCACGTGGCCTATGCCTCACCCCTACCAGATGTTCCAGCACAGACAGCTCACGCTCGTGGATTGCCATGCCACAGTCAAGGATTCTGACCATGTCACCCAATTGCTTGTCCAGAACATCAGAAATCTGCTGTTGAGCACCTGCCAGTGCCTGGATGTTGTTGTTTACGGTACGGATTGCAGCCCTCTGCAGCCTCTGCCCTTCTCTGTTCTGCCATTCGGCATGTGCCTGTGCCACCATTACAGTCTGGAACATGCGTCTGGTGATTCCAGCTGCTGCACTATGTCCTGCAGGTGCATGTCTGCCAGAGGTCCTCCTATGAGCAGCACCGACCACATGCCTGTGTGGCACATCTGCTGTCAGTACACTGACACCATGGTGTGGAGACACACCTTCTGTAGCCACCACACGTTCCTGTTCAACGCTAGCAGACACTGACTGTCCTTCCTCTATGGCCACTGGTGATGCGATATGTGTTGGCAGCTGAACTGTGTGCGGGGAAGAGAGGGACATAGCTGGGAAGGCAACCATTGGCACAGATTCAGCCCCTGACAAACCTGCCTGTACCTCATGCATATGTTCATCACTGCTAGCATCTGTGGGGACACTAACATCAGATGGACCGCAGGAGGGTAACGCACCTACATCACCTGTGAATGCAAAGAAACACTCTAAATCACAATAGACACACACTGACACACACACACGCACTGACACACACACGCACTGACACACACACACACACACACACACACACACACACACACACTGACACACCATGCATGTGATATGACAGATGGCATGCAGCATGCTTGTGATACAGCTGACAGCATGCGGCTCAGACATCAATAGTGTTTGTAAGCATACCCCCTGGAATGCACACTACAGCAAGCAGGTGTCATATCAATAGCCATGCAATTCACATGATCATGGTAGTATGCATGCATCCCCGTGATACACCATGTGGACCAGAACAGGATAACAGTACACATGGCTGACATGACCTTGACATGTAATCTGCTGATGTGTGCATTAACATGCATATATGTCTGACACAATGGTGTCCTGACACATGTACAGCGTTGTACTAGGTATCACATTGTGGTGTTGTCCGTATGCCCTACAGATAGAATGCATGTTGAGCAAATGTGCATGGGTATGGTAGGGGACTGTGAGCCATCTACATTGCTGTACAGTGTGAAGTACAGATACTGTGCCATTGCATGGCATCATGAGGCGTCTATATTGCTAAACAGTGCATAATATGTACACATTGCATATCCAAAACTGCATACGTACCCATGACATACCTGTGGATTGTGACCCACAATGCTGAGGTGTATACACACCACACCAAACCATGCTGTGTCACGTGACAGGTCAATGGAGGACATGCAGATGACACCCCTGCATGATAACTATAGAGTGTTAGCTGCCTGGAAACCATGTCCACACATAGAGGACCTGTCACTTCACCATTTCACACATGACATTGATGTACCACACACACAAGGTGCACAGCTAACAGTGATGTCTTATAGCAGCAAGGGAAATGTACAGTATCTGTGGCCTGGTGTCACTGTCAGTGGAAGCTGTAGAGGTGACTACTGTCATGCTATGACACAGGCGTCATGTTCAACACATCTTATGAGGTAGACGTCAGTGACACCTCTACTAGCTGTGCACAGGCATTTAAGATGTGCAGTGTACCACATCACCTGTACAATCGGTCTAGTAGGGCTGTAATTGGACCATGTGTGGACAAAGTGAGAAAGGATGTATCCACATCACATCTACTGTGTGGCTATGTGTCTCTGGCCATCCCCCATGGCCATGTGTGTACATGTGTTGGTCATATGTGTGTGATGGCCATCTATCACACATGTCTGTGTTGTCCCATATGATGTACACCCATAGATGTCGGATATGTCACCATCCACAGGGCTATGCAGACAACAGGTGTATGTGTGGTATGTGGGGTATGGGTTATGGGAAAGTGTGACAATATTGCAGCCAAAACACTACATGTCTGAGACATGCTGGATGGCACATCACAATGTGTGAACCCATTGCAGGGGCATATAACACAATGGTGATGCCTGGCGGCTGCCCATATCACTGCTCACTGTGTGGTACTGTTTTGTGTACCACAGATTTTGTTCCACTGTATAGTACATATGCCTCCATTGTAGAACACCTCCACCATTGTATGCACAGCTGGACACACATGTAGCAATGACAAATACTGTGGTTTCATGTCTGTGTGTAATTTAATTTGTATATATTGCACATGGGTGGCCTGTGTGGATGATGGGTGATGTCACCTGTATATCATGTCTGGAATGAACATAATGTGTACAAGTATTAACTGGCCACATGACGAATAGATCTATGCTTTGACATGCCTGATACCGATGACAGTCTCACCTGCAATGGACTCTTGTCTGTGCGGCACGCCAGAGGTACCTGTATAGGGGTGACACAGCAGTATGAACATTATCTATGACTGTATGACAGTCACAGGGTGCACTGTGCAAGTTAACACATTCGCCTGTACAATAGCATATAGTAAGCACATGTGCGCTTACCATACCTCTCAACCTCTTAGAACAATAAATCTGGACAAATCCTACTATGATGGGGGACAAATAGGGACAGATGTTAAATATTGCTCTTACAAACTTAGAAAGTTGCTAGAATAATAGGTTTGCATGCACATGGTTTTTACAAGGAATGTGCAGTTTTAAACACAAATGTTTGTCATCATTTAATGACTCCAATCCTCAGCTATTTGCCAGAAAGGGACAGATATTAAGGGGAACAAGCTGACAATATGAGGCAGACATCTGGACATTCTGCAAATACCTGTACAGTTCAGAGGTATGGTGCAAACACAGGGTAGTATACTGTAGTATGCAGCATGTGTGTCCACATACCTTGCATATGTTGTTACATTACATGATGTACAGTGATACATGCATGTACGTGGGATATACTGGCCATATGTTCAGTACTGACTTAACAGGCAATTCCAGGCTCATTGATTGGGAGACACCCACCTCCATGATGGCTGCTAGTGTTTGTGGGAGCTGTTCCGAGGGTGTCCCCAGACTGGCCAGTAGCTCCTCTGTGTGTGTGAGTGGAGGCTGGGTTGGTGACCCACCACCTGTTCCACCTTGTTCCCTGGCGATTGCAGTGGCACTCTGTTTTGCATGACGTATCAAGTCCGTACAGTGTCTGTGCACCTGCTGGTAGGTGCGGTAGTAGCCACCCACTTCGTTGACCCTCCTGTGAAGATCCTGCCACAGGTCATCCCGCTGCTGTGCGTGCTGTGGCACATGGCTAAATAACACCTCGTGGTTCTCATGTCGGCTGTATGCTGGTAGGCGTGTACGAGGCATTATCTGTAAGACATAATGAAGGTGACAGGTCACATTTTCAGACATATACAGTGATACAGCTGCACATACATTTCTAGTACATCTGCACAGTTATCTATGCAAATCATTATAACGCTGACACATCTGGCATGTATGTGTCTCACACATGTAACACCCATTATGCATTGGATATCATCTCCATATATGTGTGTCACCTCATTACAGTGTTCATACTGCATGTGACTGCTGTCTTCATGTGGGCATGTCTGTTTGCCTGCACTGGTGTTCTTACCTATGTGCACGTGCCTGGATGTGTCCACGGTAATGCTGTTGACCTTGATGCTGTGTATATGTCACATATCAACACAGACACAGCCTTAATGGATTTGGGCAGTGACAATGCACAAGTACGCATGGAAACCTGTACATACATCTGATTTGCCATAGACATCTACACTGCACTGTACAGCTGTTCAACATCCAGCCACGGATCACCTGTGTTGCACATGTGATAGACATGGGACAATGGCTAGTCGGACATCATTCGCAGGTAAGGTTTTCAGCTATAGCATGTACGGACAGGGTTTACTAGCTGTATCCGACACCCAGTACGCCACTGCAAGGGCCATCAGTGATGCATTACTGATCCAGACAGTTGATGCTACATCTACCATATGGCCATCACACCATGTATGACAGGGATGATATGTGCAGCTACGTGGACATGGCTGCATGGTATGGTTGGAGTATGTCACAGATATGGCACAGGGATCTGTCCAGCATGTGGCTATCCTAGTCATAGGATGGTGGGTGTCCATGATGTATGTCTTTCAGATCAGGCTATGGACATGTAGCATGTCCAACAGCATAGTGTGGCATATGTCTGTATGCAAGGTGGATAGCGTGTTGCATACCGGAGGTGAGTATTGTGGAGGCTGGTATCGGCCATCCACGCATGGTCCCTACCCCGGAAGGTGATATGTGTTCCAATATTGGTCACGCGGGTGCTGTGTATGCCTGTCCAATGATCTCTGTGCTCATGGATGCCACCCTGTCATGACATAGGTACCTCGAATGACTACCTAAAGGGCCATGGAGACGTCTCCAACTCAGGGAGGTGTACTGCACAACACCATCCCTAACACAGTGTCCATAATGTTGACCACAGCCTTGGTGGTACTTAATGGGTACAGAAATATTCCCCTAGTGGTAACATTGCTGATATCATCCACCAGAATGTGCACATATGTCATACACCTCACACACACAGCCCATTCTGTATGTTGTTCACAACACTCTGACAACTATTGCCCATAGGTCATGGCCATTCACATCCTCACGTACATAGATGGCTGACATTTGTCTGTGTGGTATGGGCTACAATGAGGGTGGGGTACAACACATTAACCCTGGTTTACTTTAGCTGACACCGGTGTGATATGCACATGTCACTGTAGCACCTTTAGTAGTTGTGAGTCTGTCAACAGGCCACCGGTAGAACACTCCTGTGACATGCAAAGGCATTTCTAGTCAAACATCCGTACTGTCTTGTACATCTGTACTGCTAACATCTACATTGATAATGGTTCATGGACTTGCAGACCATACCCAGTAGTGTTCTGATGTGGTGCCACCAATCATGACTGCCTTCAACACTTGTGGGTTGATATTATCCAACACCCTATCTGTATTGTATGTTCATGCTCAGTACTTGTTCAGAGCTTCTTGGCACGTTATGAGCTACTGCTTAGTATAGCACCCATTCCACACCAGTCCTCAAAGGTACACTGTCTGTCCATACATTTCCAGCTTGCTTACAGTACAACAGCTGTCGTACACACATCACTCACATATCTCGTGAGACATGGTGGTTTATACGGCATGTCCACCTGGCACGTACCAGTTATATACAGGCATGTCCAACTGGCACGTACCAGTGCTATTGCCTGTCTATATGATGACTATGTTGTACATGTGGCAATAGAGCTATTCTCATGTACACAGTCAATGCACACCTCCCAACATACAACAGTACAGCCTGTGGAGGATGCACATATGCAGCCCTGCTGGGGGTTGTACTGTCACAAACCCTGACTGCACCTGACAGTCATATGGGGATGTGTAACATTCGCAACACACCCCACTCATCACATAGTCTCACATGATCCCCACCACAGGCCACACATACGAGGACACCTTGTGCAGTACCCTTCCATACTCTGTGTAGGCACCAACAGTAGCCCACATCACCAAACACAACCACACCAACCTATAGCCCACAGACACATGTGTGCCCATCACATACAGCCAATAGGGTGTCATAACATACACAACACACCTGCCATAGGTGACTCTGTTGGCAGTCACATTGCTGTTCCTCTCAGCAGGCTACACAAGGCGATAGTGACTTACATCCTGCTGTCGGGTAACTGGTTCTGCAACATAACCTATGCACCCATGCCAGATCTCAGCAGGTATGATGTGACTGTCATTTTCCATGTTAATGTGATTGAAGTTGTATCTCAGGGCACAGACTACGTGTGCAGGGACATGCAATAGCCCACCAGTCTTGTAGCCCTGATGGTGTGGTCCGAGCCCTGGGGAGCATTTTGCAGTCATTTGGACCTGTTACCATTGTACAACGACTGACTGCATCACTCCAACAGTTGCCCATGCTTCTGCTGTCATTCCACAGGAGTCTGGTACCTGTCCACTTTGACTGACCTGGTCAAACAACATGATGCTTTGGCACAGTTGACCTGCACCTGTTAGCCCTAGGAGTACGGATCACATGTTGGACTCTTGCTGCTTTTATACTGCCTGTCTTGCACAGTGTCCAATAACAGTCACCACCAGAACGGGAACTGGCTAGCAAAACATGTGGTCATGTAACACAATGCTTGACATCATCCTCTGTGACTCACACAGGCAAGGCACACCTGATACTACACCACTTCAATATCTCTGCAGTGACTGGGTCCTGCCTCTAGGCTCTGCAGAGCACACCTGCAATGACTGGTTATAGACAGACTGTACCTCTCAGGCACGTACCTGGACTGGCACACCCATGGCTGAGGTGTCCCCATATTCCACTATGTTGTACACACATCCCGGCTGGTTACTTAGCACAATGCATCACAGGTGCTCCATGTGCAAATAACTGTGTCTGGAACTGCTATACACAGTGTTACAGGCTGCGGATTCAACATACCCCACTGTTACCAGACCTCATTTCATGGTGTACTGGACAGTTGGGCTCAGACTGCTGCTACTGATGTGAGACTGACAGTAACCCACAATTAACTGTGATAGCCACACATGTACCAACACATTAGGTGTACGCTGTCCGTGAGTCATAACCTCCGCTCGGCAGGATCGACCCATACACACCACCTCCAAGACCAACAGTACGCTTGACATGGACACTACCAACATGTAACTGTTGTTCCACACCTGGGGTTATCCCCTCATTGGTGGAATCCGAACATATGCTTCTCACCCTTGTTAGCCACATACCGGCACCACACACTTCACGGCATACACAGTACAAGAGTACTATAACACCTACTACAGATGTCTTATGACAGCGGTAGTTGACGTCATGACACACGTGCAGGTGGACAATGCACATACAAATGCTGAGACATACTCCAGTGCACTTCATTAGCACGTACACGACAAAATGGATCATGCTATTCCACACAGAGCCATGATGGTACACACCAGATAACAGATGCCACTCTGGTGGTGCAGTTCCATGGACATACTTTATAACAACAGGTGGGGGCTATTGCACAGTGGTGTACATTCCCATGGGTGGGGTAACTCACTGGTCAGCCTCGGTAGGGCCACGGGATCCCTCATCACATACTCCATAAATAGCTACATACACATTACTGCGACACATTCCGGGATGTACCACAAGGCATTATGGTGGTATGTCAGTAGTCACTGGCAATATCCGCATCTGCTCACACATACAACTGTCACTCTGGAACATGACAGAAACAGGTGATGTTGGCAACATGCTGTCTGATGGCTTCAGTGCTAACATTATACCCTCTCACTCCCTACAGGGCCACATTCCTTGCAGGAACATTGCGGTGTCCCTGCGGTCACACCTACATAGTACTGACCTGCACTCTATATGTCCTGGGACACTGGCCCCTTGTCACCCTACAAAATCCCAGGCTGTGATGTCCACAAACCTCTGAATGACATGTCTCCCCACTGGGACACCATATTCAGTAATAGCCTTGTACCAGACATTGTGGCCCCTGACTGGCACACAAGTGGTGCCACAATGCACGACTGGGACTATTGCCCTACACACCTGACTGGACTGTTCTGCACGGCTATAAGGCACATCATCATGGACATCATTCGCTGAGACTTTGTTGTGCTCCGGTCCTTTGATGCCACCCTTGTTGGGGCCATAGCATGCCTCCTACACCTGGTGAACTCCTTTCATACAGTGACCAGAGTAGTTGATGATGACACAGGGGTCCACACAGCCTACATTGTCCTCTCTCTGCCTTTCAGCATCGTTCTCCATTCTGATATTGAAAACATACACATCCACCTGCACATCAAAACATATGTCTCAGGATGTTATGCAAAGTGGATAATGGACGGGACACACACACTGAGGGTAGCATACCATATCACATACTGCATTTCAGTTACACTTGGCATACCACAGTCCTCAGTCATGGGGCCCTCATGTTCAGTATATGCTTCCCTGAGGTACAGGCTACCACAGAGGGACCTTCCCTGCCTAGCTTTACAGATCACTCCATACCAAGTGTCATTGTTGATCCACCAGCTGATACTGACCCCATCCATATGGGTGTCACTGTGATGGATACCTGATATGAACATCATAGCCTCAACCTGCATGACACTAGGTGTATGAACATCACCTTTGCAGTACACCATCCATCCACTGGTTATCACATAGGTGTTAGTCCCCTACATACATGTCACATTGTACGTGTTCGTACTACACACGTATGTCGCACACACTCCTGTGATTACCACATTGCCACTGTGGCATGGAAATCCTTTTACGTGTCCGCACTTGTCTGTACTGGGTGTGTAGCTGGTACATAGGAACCCATTGTACCTCTGAACATCGGACTTATACACACATGCAAGGGTACAACACCCCACTTAGGGTGTAGCTTACACAACAGCTACAGCTTTACATAACACAACATTAACACGCCATGATGTTTATTGAGCTACGACAGTTAATGTATGCGGCTAAAGTACAGACACCACGTCTGTACACATTTGCAGACTACATACTCAGGTGTGACCTCTGCTGCAAAGACACGGCCCATGTCTGCAACTATGTTAATGGATATACTCCACATATGCGACAGAAACAATAGCCACTGTGAGCATCATGCTCATGAATATGTGCACACATGCAACAATGGTTGGGATGTGCTTGGGGTTGCATTCCCAGACCGGACACTCACCATGCTTTGGAACAAGATTCCTATGTACATCACACAGGGACACTCAGTAGCACTGTTCATGTGATACCTCACTTGGTGGATGGTGGACACATGTACACCAGGGATCACTGCAGTGGCTGTACTGTGCAGAGGTGCAGGTTACACATGGCTCTTCTGTTCACAGGACACTACCGTAGGGAGGTTCCACTGGTGTGAACACTGTAGTTGTAGTTACACATAGACTTGCCAGACTGCATGGTACCCCACTATGAACCTTTGGAGCTATTACATGTCCTTTGTGCATGGTTACTGGAGTAGCCCTACCATTTAGATTAGCTATCACACTATTACAATGTCCCGTGACTATAGGCCATATGTATCCTGTTATTGTACATGCCAATCATGTTCTTGTTTGTCTGTCACATCTCATCTGCTATTCTAGTATGGGAGAAATGTTTGCGTCCTTTGCAAATTAACAGAGTGGATTATATTATTTATTTCATCATAACTGTTTATAAATAAATTAATTAAATAATGCTACTCACATCACTATACGATACCTTTGGTATGCATAATATGCCTGTTCTCCTGTGTAGCATATTTGACATATCAATCTACTATACTATACATTACACATATTGTACATGGTATCCCACAATGCAAAGCATACTTGCACAGTGGGACCACCTTAGACATGTCATTGTTGTTATATGCCCATACACATGCGTACTGTTACAGTAACATATACTATCCCCTGCTATGGCACGTACTTGTTGAACATACTCTGTCACTGACGGCGGGTCATATGGCATTGTTCTGTTTAAAGCCCTCATGTTGCATCCCTTGTGGTGTCTGTGCTGTTTACCTTGTGGCCCACTGCTGGACGCACAACTTCTACAAGCGTTAGTATGATCAGCAAGACATCACTACATAAATACCATTTCCCACTTTATGCATTGTGGACACTTTTAATTAATGCAAACCAGGCTATACATACACTGACATAGTTAATACAGAACATGCTATACATACAGTTACATACCGAGTGTTCTACATACCTTGATATCGTTCCGGTATTTCATCTCTATCTCGCTCTTCTGTATCACTCTTTAAACTGTTTTACGGTATGAGCATACGGTTTGCATATTTGGCAAGTCATCCTTATATACGTCGATACCTGCAACATGTGGTTTACTGCCGCCAATTGGTGTTCCTGTGTGACTAATTACGTGCACATCAGCTGTGCAGCTACTCCATTTGCCAATTACGTGGCAACAGTGGGGTATAACTGAATTCTCCACTTGGGTGTTGGCCATTTGCCCTACCTTCAGGGAGATGGCCTGTATTGTGTTTTGTTGTGTGTAATTGCAACTGCTATGTGTAGAGCCAAGTGTAGTTTGGAGTCATGTCCCCTGTCGATTGTGTGTGACGGCTTGAGTATGTGGTTCTACATGTGACTGTACCTGTCATCGCACCCGTCTGATAACGGACTATTGCAAACAACACCTGTAACATTGCCATTTGTTCCATTATACAACGGATACAATTTTGCATGGTGCCTTTAAATGTGTCTCTCACAAGGTATGTTAACAGTTCAGCAGATGTAATTGACTGACTGGATGTTTGTGCTATGATTACGGTCTGTATTGCTATTGTTTCCAGTGTGGGGGATGTAGGCGGGTGTACTTAGCATATACGGATTTGTGGGGCTTGCATTTCTACATAGTCCATATATATGTGTGTGGGCTCCTTCCCTAATTAAAGAGCTATCACTTAGTAGACTTCTGTTACGGGATTTTACATTGGGCCCTTGTTAATTGGTTTCTATATGGTATGCAGGTGAGGTTGATACTTCCATACCTCCGGATGTACAGCGATATGTGCAGGGATATTTCTAAATGACAGCTATCCCATGTATGTCTGTCCCAGATATTTGCAGTCGTTGCAGTGGTGTTGGTGACAGACCCTCTGTGGCATGGTTTGCCACCTTTTCATATGGCCATAGTTGGACACTTGCGGGTCACACAGTGGTGTTTATAGGCTGACATATAGCTACGGTCAGTACACAGGATAGCACATACTTTTATCCTCATTACATACCTATTGTTCTTGGACTTTGCCTACTTATCATATTGCATGTAACATTTCCATTTCTTACATACAGGCATGATTATTTCCTGCAACTATTGCATAATATTTGGGACATACTAATGTCCTAAACTCTCGGACAGTTGCCCTTTGTAATGTTTCATGTCAGGACACACCTGCCTAGGGAGGGGCTGTCCCTCCCAATGTGGGACAGGTGTTTACCGCATGCCTACGGCTAGCTATACCTGCACCTACCGTACTGATCTACCTCCTAGTTGGCACCTACAGACACACGATGCGGACACACACACACACACACATTACAGTCACATGGAAATGCATATGGCACCCTCAACACACACATACACAGGCTACATCACTCACAAACACAGTTGTACACGGTACCTATGTGGACCACACTGCCGGCAGTGGTGACTACATGTTCCTTCCTATCGGCATAATATTGCTCGCGGTTCTACTGCTCCAGTACAGTGTTCTTTCTGTCTTTCAGCCTCGTGGTTATGCGTGTCGGTGTGTGACACGTTCCATACTTGGCAGTATCCTATTTATTTGTACCTCCAAGGTGTTTTGACTGTCGGTGACCTATCTATATATTTGCAGATGTCAGTGACTCTTTATATATCGATATATCACACTATCGCCCTTTCTATCTGTATTATATATGTGTAGATATATATATATATATATACATATATATATATATATATATATATATATATATATATATATATATACATATATATATGACAGGGGTGGTGACAGGCACGCTACACCTTTCATTGTGTGTTGGTCGGTGTATACTGTGTTTCCTGGACTCCACGCATTTGTGTCTGTACCTGTCACATTACACACCTGCCATAAGTTAGGATTACCACCCATCCCACTTTGTGAGGGACAGTCCCTCTTTGTGCAGTTGTGGCCTGCAAAATATTTGTGAATATGGCAAATGTCCTGCAATTTTGGGATAAACATATTCCCTATAGTTTATGTAATAGTTGCATGCAACACTTATTCTGTATCTGAACCACCTACATGTTACAGGACACAGAACATGTAACTACGACCATTACTAGAATAAGCTTTTATCTAGGCAAAACACTGACGTTCTGGTTTTTGTACTGGCCGGGTGTATGTGTCAGCCTGCAGACATCTGGCATATGTCCCACATTGGTCATTTGAAATGTGGCAAACCTACCATAGATACATCTTGGCTAGCAATAGTGTTGGGTGATTGTATACATGATTGCCCGTTCAACTCCTGGCAGTGGTTATTTTACCCTTCAGAGCAGGCGCTATTTGTTCAGGGGTGACTAATGCTGGTTTCACCTGTTCTGTACATCATTGACCATGATCTGCGCAGTGGTTGGTGAAGCTTAGCCCTGTTTCGCGCATATCCGTATAGTCGTATTTAAACATCGCTTACCAGCAGTGGGCAATGCATATTCCCGCTACCGTGTGCTACACATATTCTGATGACCTGCATCCGGAATGCATTACCCATGCCGTCGGGATTATGTTACATCCCTTGCAGGACATGGGACCGGGAACATGCACGATGGTCACTGCATATACCACTTGGACATCTGGGAGTTGTACAAGTATTATGTCATTTTGTATGTGGAGTAGACTACAGCAGTTACTCCACACTGCACTCACATGGATAACCAGTTAGTTTACATATTGATGAGTCCAGTTAATGGTATGTCTATGTGATGTTTACTGGATGTACTCCGGCATTGGGTATGTATATCACAATGAGCTACACCCGATAATGTGCTACACCTTCATACGACCGTGGGTGCAGCATGCTGGGTTGATGAATACCTGACATGGATACATCCCCTGCCTTGACACAACATCCATGATTACATTATGTGGAGCCCCTCATTAACGCAGCGGGGAATCCGTGCTGAGTGACAATCGGACTTGTACCTACCAATGTCCCTGAGAAGCTATACACACAGCACCGACAGATGCTGATAGGCGCATGTAATGTTCAGGTGTTGACATTCCGTGTTCCAATTGCTGTTGCGTGTACAATGTTTGAGGGCTGCCTATGTAGGATTCCACAGTGGGCCACCTATACATCACAATTTACAGGTGGTTGTGTTTGTGTGCCATCCATTTTACTGTGTGTGCTAGTGGAGAGGAGTGTCAGTCCATGAGGTCCTACACTGTCAGAGTATGTGCTATACGTTCCCTCTTTGCCAAGGTGTAGGCATATTGGGCATGCCTCTGTCTGCCTACTGGGACTGGCACAGTGTGTCCATGGTCTGGATCCCTCTGTGCCTGTGTTGGCATTAGCAATTGCGGTGGGCTGTGAGGCCCTTCCCCATTTTGACCCTGCTGCAGCTGTTTCTGCAGGATCATATTATGTAGCATGGCACATGCTATGAAGATGTGGGCACACATGCCTGGAGAGTACTGCAAGGCTCCACCAGATGTGTCCAAGCACCAGAACCGTGATTTCAGCATCCCGAACACACGCACTATGATGATTCTGGTTTGTGCGTGTGCCTCATTATGGCGTTCTTGCATTGGTGTGTGTGCATTTCTGATGGGGGTCATCATCCATGGCTCCAGTGAATAGCCAGCATCCCCCACAAGGTGGCCTTGTGGGATGTCCCCCCTGACAAATACCTGATATAGCTGTGAGGCATGCCAGATATGGGATACATGGTAGCTTCCAGGGTTGCCAGCACACACATCCATGATAATGTCCTGGGCATTGCACAAGACCTGGCAGTTGATGGAGTGGAATCCCTTACGGTTTATGTAGCGCCAACCATGCTCACTGGGTGGTGACTTGATATGTATGTGCGTGCAGTCTATTGCACCCAGTACCTCCGGGTAGTTTGCCACACGGTGGAAGTGACGCATATTGCTGGCCAACTCCTCCTGAGTTCGGGGGAAGTATATATATATATATATATATATATATATATATATATATATATATATATATATGTATATATATATGCTCATTGGCATGTGGTAACATGGCATCCAGGAACTGGTGTAGTACCCTGGATGCTGATGCCTGTGAGATCCCCATTATATCTCCAGTTGGCCTTTGAAAGGTATATGTGGCTAGTATTCGCAAGCTTACACATACCTTTGTGTCCACTGGGACGGGTTCCCCTCTGTTGTTTCTGGTTCTCGTGGCCGGCACAGCTCTACTATTTGCTGTAAGATGTCCCTGTCCACCCTGTAATGCTCTACTTTCTCCAGATCATGTAGCCCCTGGTAGGTTACCCTTAGTCTGAACACTCTTCTCCTCCTTCGAGGCCTACACTGGTTGTCGGCATCATCCTCCACAACACCATCAGTCTGTAACACATGCTGATGAATCACAGCTATGGCAGCTCCCAACATGTACATTTTAAAAGTTTCCCATCTGTTTACACTTATGGTGCAGTGTTTGGGAATGTGTTGGGTGCTTTCACACTTTATACTATTTTGTTGTGAACACTGATGATGTCATTGGGTGTGTATGTATGATCATGGCTACAGGGTATCTTCTGTGTTTTATTACCGGAACCACTATTGTGCTGCCTTTGGTGTTGCATTACATTTGGCTGCCGTAAATTACCTCCTGCCCTTCCCTTTACATTTGTGCATGTTACACCTACCATTTGCTGGCATGCATCATGCAGCCTGCTTTCATTTGTACTTTCCTCGACCTGGCTTAGCTTGCGTAATGTGTTGTATTGCCGGTCTATTGTGGGTTTGCTTTGTTCTGCTATGACAGTTCTCCTATCTTTGCATTCCAATTCCTTCCCTCCTTTCTTTGCAATCCTATGCCTCCCCTATCCTGTTTTGCAGGTTTCTGCATGCAGGCTTGTCTCCTGCCGTCAATTGGCCGCCGTGAGTTGATTGGTGTTAATTGCTCAGTAGTATGCCAATTGCCCTACTTCTGCATTTCCTTCTTTTCTTCACCTGACCTTCCTGTTTGTGCTATTGTTCGCGGCACGTGCATCTGCATACCGGATTTCGGGCACGTTTTCATCCCCGTGCACATGCGCTTTTGGGCACCATTTGTGCTCTCAGCTGAAAGATCCTAGACCCTCCTCCCCAACCCTGTCCTGCAGCTTTGCTTAGCCCCTCTGCTGATGTCATGTATCACCTCTGAGACACTCCTCTATGTTATAGCACTGCATCGTCTGGTACATCCTTCATCCGGCGGGACGTTTGCGATTCAGTATTACCTGCCTCATTTGCATGGCATTGACTACTAATTCATAGTTACCGTGCCGGACACTGTCGCGGGCCCTTGGCAACCCTTGCACCTTGCTTGTGGTGTACCATGCCTACCATTGCATATTATGGTGAAATCTTGATTTGTCTTACATTGCGATTTTATGACATTTGTATATATTTTCTTTGTATTCCTGTTTGCGCACACATGCCCTGCGGTTGTACTGTGCATTGCTGTGGACATGACATTAAATGTTGTTTTTTAGGTGTTGTGCATCTTTTCTTATGCCATTGGCTGTGTATTTAGCCATTGGCATATGTTGACTTTGTAATACATGAGTCTGGTCCACTTCCATAGCTCCGATGTTCTGTTTGGGAAAATGTAAACCGTGTTTTTTGGTTTACATTTCCATGGGCTTATGCTATGCCTGCACCACTTCGTGAATCACTGTATGCCTTCATTTGCATGGTGCGACACTGCGCATGGGGTGATTAGCATACCTATGCCGGGGGCTGCGCAGATCTGGCATATGCCAGTAGTGCACGTGGAATTGGTTCGTACCTGAATCGCTCAGTGGACATATTTGGCGTTATCCCGCATACGCTACGCGTGCGCCTGGCGCAAGCTTCATGAATCTGGAGGATGGTTTGTAGATGATTTGACAGTGGCAAGGGGGACACTTTTGAGCCAAATGTGTCTGCTAGCAGGTTTGGAAGTTACACTGGGTCAGTGTGTGTACTACCATACACAATTAGATCCAAATACTTCTAAGTTATATATATATCAGTTTGCAGATGTACATGAAGAAAACATTATGGTTATCCCTGGATATGTTGTGTAAATTATTAGCACAGTTGCTCTGTGAAGTTTTTTGAAGGTGTCTTATTTGCATGTTTATGCTGAGGAGACTGGCCTACCAGTCTTGGTTTCTCAGTGTTGTATTTGTAAACAGCAGCTTCTTTCACTTACTGTATAATGTAGTAATGACAGACATCCACCAGTATGGTTTGTATTTTACAGAGGATCTTTGTTTGAGCCTATTAGGCATAGCTGTGAACCTGACTCCTCCTTTGAGGAGCTCAGTAGCTATATCTACTTCAAAACATACAGCTTCTGGTTAGATTTACAGTACAGGCACTACATATGTGCCATTACATTGTTCAATCATATTGTTGAGGTACAAGTGTGGAATATGAGATAACATTGTGGGGTGGTGTACTATTTCTTACACAGCATTTCAGTTCACAAACTCAAGGTAATATTGTGCAGGTGAGTTTGTTTGTCCTATAATTATCCTGATCAATGGATAACTACTTTCACTCACCCTTGCCTGGGTTGTTTAGTTCTACTTTGATTGTTCTGTGTAGTAATAGATATGCTGTGTGGCCTTTCCTGTTTATGGATGGTGACCTGTTAATGGCAATAACATGAAGGGGTTTCCTATCCATAGTATGTTGGACATAAAATAGCTCCATATAATTATCTTCCCTGAACAGTCTTTAGGCATATTAATCTTTGATGTAAATAGATACGATACCTCCTGTCATTCACACAACTTCCATTTGCTCGCCGGATGTTTGGAAGGCATTGTAGCCTTGCAAGGCCAAAGTACTTACTGCAGTCTTGAACCAAGTTTTTTGACTGCACAGACATCAACATCTTCATTGTGAAGAGTGCTTACAGAGAGTGTGGTTTAAGATGTGAAATCCTAGGGTTTAACAGCATGGCCCTTACTTTGTTGGAGTTGTACATTTTCACATTGGTTATTCTGCTTTTGTGACCTTGCCTAATAAAAGGATCATGGTACAGTCAAGTAGCTTATGTCTGGCAAAGCAGTGTGCTCTATCCACTATGTCATCTCACACTGACAGGTACTGTATCATCTTAGAATGTCACAAGAAACTTGGGCAAGTTCAGTGAATCTATTGTTCTTTATACAGTGGTATCATCCTAGGTGAAGGTATAATACCGCACAAACATAGGGACATTCCTATTGGGATCCATATTTAGATAGCTCAATCATGTCTGTGTTCATATATTTCATATAGTCACATCTTAAGTTGTACATACCAAGATGAAGTATGCTGGATTAAGAGTGGGACTTTTTGATGACTTAATTGCATGTGTGCTGTAATTACTACATCTGCCACACAGCTGACACTAAACGTTTCCTTGTTTAAGCTGGTGTGTGGGGCATCTGTACATCTCACTATACAGTCAACTGTTATGAAAACCTTTGAGATACTTGCCCACTGTCTTAACCACAGTGGTGATGATATTTCTTATGTGTATTGTCTGCTTGTAGCCTGATTGTGTTTAGGATGTGTCTGCTGTTTAGATTGGTTTATGGGGGCTACCTCTGCACATGATAGTTTGTGCTGGATGTATATTATGAGTAGGAGTCAAGGTGTGTGAGCAGACAACCTGTTTAGTGTTACCCTTCTGGAAGCAAGAAAACACTAATTCTAGATTCCTTCTATAGGTGGATCTCTTGAAATCTGTACTTCAGTGATGTAGGAGATACAGGCTATTCAGTGCACATGAGGCATCATACACACTGAGTTAAAAACTCATGTCAACTATGCTAGCAGGGGAAACAGATGGAAAATGATAGGTGATTATGGAAGGTTTGAACCTGGTATCTGCATAGAAAATGCAAAAAAAGAGGGGTATTTTTGATCTGACTACTATTTTCAGGTGAATAATCTATGGGGTGTGCATTATGAAGTCCTTCATAAGGTGGATCAATACCTCTGTTATTGATAGCTAAGAGAGTAAATTGCTGCTTGTTATGCAACAGAGGTTTTGAAAGCTAGATCTGCTCTGCTGCATAGCAGCATTTATATTTGAAAGGAAGTGTATTGGCATTTCTGCATGTATGAGGGCAGAGTGTTACAGCCTCTACACATAATCCAAAGCAGGTAATACAAAGGCACACTGTTAAAGCCCAAACTGAGTCCAGACAAACTAACCTTCAAATAGATACTCCTACTGTATCCTCCTGCCACAAGTGTACAGATGGGGTTTCCCCAAACCTCAGCACATATCCAAACCGACACAATCCTACCACTCTATCTTTGTCTCCAAACTATACAACCTGAGCTGAAACTCTAATATATGATTAATACTCCTGTCCATCCTCAGCACACACAATGCAAATTGTAACATCTGGGACTCTGCCAACACCTGTTATGACTCCTGTCTTTTTGTCAGTGGCACCATCTGCAGCCCATATGACATTGCTGATCTCACTACCATCTTGCAGACCTTCTCTTTCAGTCTTATTGGTACCCTTGTGTCAAAAATCACTCCTGACATTCTTCTCCACCCACTCCACCTTGCATGCTCTCACTTCGACACCTGTCTTCCACACTCATCATTACTCTGAACTGATGATCCAAAGAATTTCACACCATATGCCTTCACTAACTGTATCCCTAAATCCTAACCATTCCTTTATCCTACATCTCATTCACACACATATTTTCTTAGTCCTGCTGACATTCATTCCTTTCCTCTCCTCTGTATACCATATCTCCACATCCCCAGGGTCTCAAACTTGTTCTCTACTCTCAATACAGATCATATAATCATCCACAAAAGACATAGTCCATGAGGACTCCTATGTGATCTAATGTGTCAACTTGTCCATCATCATTGCAAATAGATGTCATCATGTCATGATCTTTGTGCATATAGTAACAGGAATGCCACTGATGCCTCTCTTATATAGGATGAGGTGACATCTACCCGTCTGTCAGGTCAGTTTGTGACCATGGCCTGCTCTGATGCATACATATCCAATAATTTGATATTGCTGATGACATTAGAAGTCTCTGGTAAGACTTGAGGACAGTGTCCCTTAGGCTGTTATAAAATCTCTGTGTAATACCAACCACCAGCTCACACACAGTTGACTACAGTGATGATAGAACCCCTATTTATCTAGGTTTACATACTACAGATCAGTGTACTTAATGCACACACCACTGCACAAGTCTGATACAAACACGACTGCAAGTGATCTTATGGTAGATGAAATCAGCAGGCTATGTGAGGGACAAGAGTTTGGAGGCCTGCTTTGACA
>NC_056747.1:991828049-991905549 GCF_019279795.1 Protopterus annectens
AGGACAAGTTTATTTTAACGAAAGTTAAGTTGTATAAAACAAAACAACGTTTTCATCTTCCTAAATAGGAAAACTTCTTCAGAAAAAAGTCAGGCAACATTTCACATTGTTTTAAAGGTTTCCGTTCAGGTATTCAAATGCTTAAACCAATCAGAGAGGTCGCTAGTTAATTAGTTCTTACAATTAAAGTGCTATCCACAAAGCAAAACCTAAATCTAGTCTCACTGGTGGTCACAAAGCACAAAAAACATATAATTATAACCCCCTCTCCCATCCTTAAGAGCAGGAAAACTAACCCATAAAACACATCTCTTTAAAAATGTATACGTGTGAGCATCAACAACAAATGATAAATAAAACGATTTTTACTAGTTCTTGTTATTAATGTTCGACCATACATTACATATAAAGACACTCAAAAAAATCAACAATCAACACTCCATATGTGCCATATTATACTAGCACTCATATCTGTTAAAAATTATTAAAATTGTAGTTTAAATTGTTGAATTATTAGTGTGTTCGTACAACTACTTGGAGTGTGATTGTAAATACTATTTACAAACCAATCTCAACAGTGCAAATACGTAAAAGCACATACACACTAGTTTCATACATTCAACGTAAAAGTAATCCGTAAAATGCTACTAGTTGTACTAATTCAATTAAAATAAGCAATAAAAGCTTGTTGGGCATAATAATGTCAGATCAAAAATCATTAACATTTCTTAAAAAAAAAAAAAATATATATATATATATATATATAATAACTTTAGTAATGAATTATATATGAAATATGATAATATATTGGAAAACATCTATCTAAGGTTATAAAATTCAACATCTCAAACTACTCTTAAGTCTCAAAAGACAAGTAATATTACAATTGTCATTAAGTCCTGGGCAACTAAAAGCATTTAATAATAGTTGCCATTCTAACTCTTGACATTCCAGTAATACTGATGTAGATCCTCCTCTATTGTCCAATAACAGTTTATCTACAGCTAAAAAATGGAAAGAATGATCGGGATTTATGTTAACATGTTTCGCTAAAGCGTTGTCACTCTTATTTTTAGAAATTGCATAAATATGCTCATAAATCCTATCTCGGAATTTACGATCTGTCTTCCCTATGTAAAAAGCATCACAGGCTTTACACTTAGCCACATAGATGATACCCTTAGAATTACAATCTAATCTGTGCATTATATGAAATTTCCTATTTCCAATTTCTGGGAAACTACTGCTCTTAACATGTCTACACATGCTACAAAAACCACATGCAAAAGACCCACAAATTCTATTGTGTTTTCTCAGTTTTTTACTCTCCAAGAGACTTTTCAAGTTTGCACCTCTCCTATACACAATGAGTGGAAATGGACCAGTTCTCTCCATTAATAGATTGTCCTTATATAGTAAACACCAGTTTTTAACCAGTACATCTCTAATTTGGCCACTATCATTGTTGAAAACTGTTATAAAAGACAACCTCTGTTTACAATTTGAGTTATTATATATATATATATATATATATATATATATATATATATATATATATTTTTTTTTTTTTTTTGAAGAAATGTTAATGATTTTTGATCTGACATTATTATGCCCAACAAGCTTTTATTGCTTATTTTAGTTGAGTTAGTACAACTAGTAGCTTTTACGGATTACTTTTACGTTGAATGTATGAAACTAGTGTGTTGTGCTTTTATGTATTTGCACTGTTGAGATTGGTTTGTAAATAGTATTTACAATCACACTCCAAGTAGTTGTATGAACACACTAATAATTCAACAATTTTAACTACAATTTTAATAATTTTTAACAGATATGAGTGCTAGTATAATATGGCACATATGGAGTGTTGATTGTTGATTTTTTGAGTGTCTTTATATGTAATGTATGGTCGAACATTAATAACAAGAACTAGCAAAAAATTGTTTTATTTATCATTTGTTGTTGATGCTCAGACGTATACATTTTTAAAGAGATGTGTTTTATGAGTTAGTTTTCCTGCTCTTAAGGATGGGAGAGGGGGATATAATTATATGTTTTTTGTGCTTTGTGACCACCAGTGAGACTAAATTTAGGTTTTGCTTTGTGGATAGCACTTTAATTGTAAGAACTAATTAACTAGTGACCTCTCTGATTGGTTTAAGCATTTGAATACCTGAACGGAAACTTTTAAAACAATGTGAAATGTTGCCTGACTTTTTTCTGAAGAAGTTTTCCTATTTAGGAAGACAAAAACGTTGTTTTGTTTTATACAACTTAACTTTCGTTAAAATAAACTTGTCCTTGTCCAGTACGCTACTATACAGTGCGTTATTTATAGTACTGACAGATTCCTGCTTGGTGATTGTGGTTCTGTGCTGTAGTTTCAACATGCTCAATGATGTTCCTAGTTTGTGCATGTGCCTCGTTATGGCATTCTTCCATGGGTTTGTGTATATTTCTGATGGGTGTCATAGTTTCATAAGATGATACTAGGCTGTTGGCCTGGAGGCCCTTATAAGCCTAGCCAAGAATTTTGGCAATGTTCCCACAAAGTCAGCACCTGTTTCCCCTGTTCAGCAGGGACACAGGTGAGATCCCAGGGGTGTATTTTCTGTTTCCCATCCAGTTGTTCAGATTCCTCTTACAGAGGGCTAGAGAGGTACTCTGCTTTACATGGAGAGGGAGTCTTTGGGACAGAAATCTATCCAACTAACAAGTTCTATGAATGTCATAGCCCAGGTTGCGGCCTTGCATGCAGGTTGCATGAGTGGAGTTTTACTTACGGATATGCAGCAACTCCATCAAGGCTGGATCTGAGATGGCCTTGTATGCCAGACACAAGGTCACCTCTGATTAGTCTGTATGAGACTGAGTAGAGGGACAGGGCTTTTAGCCTATCTGTGTAGGATCAGTGTTTGAGATCCTGGATTTTCCTGGTCAGGAAACTCTGTGGTCTCTCCAGCTGCTGCATGTGCTTGGCAAGGTACATTGTACTCGATAATAGGTTCATAGGTTCATAGGTAGGTACTAGGCTATCTACCCGAGGGCATTTATAAGCCAAGCCAGAGTGTGTCAGCCTTTACCACCCAATTGATTAATTAACTGAGCCTCTGTCAAGAAGAGCCAATGAAGTAATCCCAGGGGTGTATTTTCTGTTACCCATCCACTCATCAAGGTTTCTCTTGAAGAGTGTTAGTGAGGGGCTCTGCCTAATGTAGTTAGGAATTTTGTTCCAAAGCATGGGGAGTCTCTGTGACATGAATCTATCCCTCCAGCATGTTCTATTTATTGTTGTGGTGAGGTTTAGCTCACTAGAGTGAGTGGCTCACAGTGACTTGGAGTTCTTTAGGGGGAGCATGTCTATCAATTCCAAGTTGGACATGGCTTTGTAAGTCAGGCAGAAATATCCTCTGAGTAAGCAATATGCCATTGAGTACAGCTGGAGTTTTTCCACTCGGGCTGTACAGGACATATGTTTGAGACCAGTAATCTTCTTGGTGAGGTACTTTTGTGGTCTTTCCAGCTGTTGGAAGTGTCTTGTGAGGTACATCCCAAACAGGGCATTGTACTCTATGATGGGCCTGATGAGTGACGACTAGAGGGGCACTATAATCTCTTTATTTCTAGATGCAAACCCTTTAGTAATTAGATGGGCTACATAGAAGGATTTCTTTACTACTTTGGCAATATGATTGCCAAAGGAGAGATTACTATCTACCTGGGTTCCCAGACCTCTTATTACCTCTTCTGTATTAAGGGGGCTGCCACCTATGTGGTAATTCATGGGTGTTTTGTTTTTCCCAAACGGGATGACTATGCATTTTAGGCATTTAGCTTGAGACCATGACTTTGACACCAGGTGTCAGTCTCAGTAAGGCCCTTTTGGAGAATGTCTGTGTCAGCTGGTGAGTCAGTTATGACTCTCAGTTTGCAGTCATCAGCGAACTCGGTTAGCCATAGTCCTCCTGTGATTTGCCTGTACTTCTGAGAAGTATATGTCGGACAGTAGGGGTCCCAGGACCGAGCCTTGTGGGATACCACTTGTGACTGGTTTAGATTCGGGCCTGGAGCTCACTATTCTTACTGTGTGAGTTCTGTCTGTAAGCCAGTTGGCAACCCATCTCGTGACATAGGGGTTTATGTTCAGGCTGGAGAGTTTGTCTATAATTCCCAAGTGGGAAAATGGTGTCAAAAGCCTTGGCAAAGTCAAGGTAGGCTATGTGAACTACCTTCCCACCAAAAAAACCAACAAAAGTAACAAAACTAACTAGTGAACCACAAGGCAGAAAGGGCTTCCGACGAACACCAAAAACACGAGCAATGCAGTAGTCCTTAACGCAATTTTTATTCTTTAAAAACAAAACAAGAGCGTTTTCGCTACTGACCCGTAGCTTCATCAGAGGTAAATGCAAACAATTAGTGTAATGAATAGGCAAGCCTTTTAACAAGAAACTCTGATTGAAGGAAGTGACGGAATTTTTAAATAATTTACACCTTCCTCTACGCAACTTTTAACACAAGAAAGATCAACAAAAAATGTCTCCATTAATTACATTCATTAAAAATTACATTCATTAAAATTAGCATCATCAAACAATAATTAAAAATCAGTATCAGTAATTTACTTATTTATTGATTTTTAATTATTGTTTGATGATGCTAATTTTAATGAATGTAATTTTTAATGAATGTAATTAATGGAGACATTTTTTGTTGATCTTTCTTGTGTTAAAAGTTGCGTTCACTAGTGGTTCACTAGTTCGTTTTGTTACTTTTGTTGGTTTTTTTGGTTGGAATTTATGGCATCGGGTTCTCCGTCTCCACCGGATACACCAAATATTTTTGCTACTATCGCAGATAGCAACAACACTGAAAATGTGGACATTGCTAATCTTTTAGCCAACTTGTCAAGGAAGATCAATCTTTTGAATGTCCGAATGAACTTGATGCAGCAGGACAAATCGAACGCAGGGTTCAACTTGCCAGCATTTGGTACGTCACAGAGAGCCGGTTCAGGAAGTGGTACGTCGACCATTCCTGCCGGTCAACCTCATCGTGTACCTGAGCTCAATAGCCCGAACACTAGGGTTGCGAATGGTCCGAATTCAGAAAGGGTTTTTCCTGGTCTAGTGAGCGGTATGCTGAGTTTCCCAGTGGGGCAACCGCTTCGTTTATCGGAACCGAATGCCCCGAACACAGGCGTTGACACCAGCCTGAGTTTTGAAAGGGCTTCTTTTTTACAAACAGGACAACGTACCCAATTCAGTGGAAATGATCCTATTGCAGATACTCATGGAGCTATAGGAATGGCGCAGACTTTGAGGCACTCCAACACAGGTAACCCCACATGTAATACTATGTTTTGTCTTTCTGAATGGATGGGGAATGTAGGTGCCTTTACGTTTGAAAATAATAATAACGTGTGTCCTGAGAACTCTAACACTGGTAATTCAGGACTTCCCAGTGCCGACTTAACAGACAATTTAAGACTATTAGATAAAAAAGTTTTGAAGCTGAGAAAATTACAGCTTGAATCCGCATATTTTCAACAATGTATAGCGGAAAATCTTGTGCCAAAGGGGCTTAGGAACAATTTTTCTCCATCTGGACTTTTAATTAATGATGCTTTTTACAATGATTTGAGAACCCTTTTCCAGGAACAAGGGGTGCAGTTATTAAACACTATTGTCAAACACTATTCATCACATATTAAAACTTTAACTGATGAAATTAATACCTTGGACAATGTCATAAAAATCAACACTGCTTTTTTGCAATTCAAATTTGATTACGAACGTATTTTTGTTAGCATAGATGCATTGTTGTCTAAGCTTAAGAACAACAAAAATAAAAAATTGTTCAGAGACAGACAAGCCTACCAACAAGGGAAAGCTTTTCCACATTTGGTTGTTTCAGATGTTAACACTAATACTACGGCTATTAGAGAAGATGACAATTCATGTCTTGACATTGATGAAACTAACAACGGGACAGACGACACCCATGAAGAACAAATAGATGAGAACCATCAAGGACCTCGACGTAGTAATAGACTGAAAACTAACCAAAATAATTCTGTTGGTTATAAATCTAATAATAAGGGTGGTTTTTTAGGACAACGCAATCGCAGGAAACCATCCTTCAACAACAGGAACAGATGATAGTAGGCTCTTGTGTTGACTGTGACACTGTCCAAGATGATGTCTTTCCTAGGATTGTTAAGAACAAAAATGATGACTTTAGTGTATACAATTTTTCTAGTGTCAATATTGACAATGAAATGGTAGATTTATTAGCATTAGGTTACACCTTTATACCTAGTACCTCATGTAACATCGCTAAGACTATAATTGATTTGAAATGTTTTACGTGCAAGCTCAACTTAAAACTGTTATATGGCGATGTGGGAAGTGAAGGTACTGGAGATTTAAAGATGCCTAGTATATTTAATCCCCCTGTACACAATGATTTACATTTATTTGAAACCATTTGTGAAATGGACTTAAGACATTCTCTTTTAGAGTCCAAAAAGCACAAAAATACTAAATTTAACATCACAAAGGAACAAAAAATGGGACTGCGCTACCTTACTGACCTCCCTGTCAGGTTTATTAAACCAGACAAAGGTGGTGGCGTAGTAGTATTTGATGAGTTCCAATATATAGACAAAATGAAGACTACCCTTGAGAGCCCTGCATACAAATCGGTATCCTTAAGTGAAGTTAACACCTCACAAAGGCGCACTAGGACGTATTTTAGGGATCTCTTTTTGGAAGGTAAAATTGATTTAAATACCTACAATTACATTGACATAGTTCCATCAAAAGTGCCAGTAATGTTTGGGATCCCTAAGATACATAAAAATGTGCAGGACCCTCCTATGAGGGCTTTGATAGATGCACGGTCTTCTATCACCTACCATTGCTCACGGCTGATTGATAACATACTGACAAAATACATCAGGGAAATTCCAGGTATTTGTAAAGATTCCTGGACTTTTCTTAATAACATCAATGATATTCCTTTTGATGTTTCTAACAATTTTTTGACTATTGACGTTATTGATCTGTATACTTCCATTCCACATTTGGAAGCGGTGGAATGGATAGGATTACTGTTGAAAGAATTAGGTGCACCTACACCTGAAATTGACTTAGTCACAGAAATGCTTGATATAGTGTTGACTTCCAATTTTTTTATGTTTGATAAGGAGTTCTTTTTGCAGGAACAAGGTGTAGCAATGGGCTCCCCTTGTGGAGACAGTGTAGCGAACCTTTTCGTAGCATACTGGGAAAAACATTTTTTGTTTAACAACACTGATTTGATGAAGAATATCACTTTCTACACTAGGTTTCTTGACGACATCTTCATACTTGTACGTGAAGATGATTGTTGGGCAAGCCAATTTGTGGATACAATTAACGGAACAACACAATTTTTAAATTTTACGTACAAATTTTCCACAAAAGAAATTGACTATCTAGATGTCAAATTAGAAAAAGACCTAGAGAAGAAAGTACTAACATCAACAGTTTATAGGAAACCTACGTATGTTAACTCCTTTTTACACTTTTCAAGCTTACATCCATTTAGACAAAAAAGGTCAATAGTCAAAAGTCAACTAGTCAGAGCTGGTAGGATGTGCAGCACTTTTGTTGACTTTACAAAAGAATGTTTCTTTCTTAAACAACTTTTTGTGAATCGGGGCTATCCAGTCCATCTGGTCGATGATCTAATACAGGAAGTTAGTCAAAAAAGACTTGATGGTTTTTACAAACCTCTACTAAATCAAAATACCCTTATTTGTAGTCAAACGAAAAATTTGTTAAACTTGAGTGTTGAAACAGTAGAGGTACTGAATGTAGAGGAGCATAACGTACCATCTTTCAATTCAAGCTTCGTTACAACTTTTAACATCGACTCAGATGTGATTAGGTCGATAATATTTAAAAATTGGCAGATTATTTCTGAATCACCCTTGCTTTTGGAAAAATTAGGTTCTCGCCCCAATATAATTTATAGGAGAGCAAGTAATTTAAAAGAGATTTTACAAAGGAAAGCCAAAAGTGACACATTCTGTAGACAAAAAGGAACATTCAAATGTGAAGCTTGCAATTATTGTAAATACATAAAAGTTGGAAACTCATTTAATATTAGAAATAAAAAATATAAAATTCAGCACAAAATTAATTGTCAGACTGCTTCAGTGGTATATATTGCTTTCTGCGAATGTTGTACAGCGTTTTACGTAGGTAAAACGGACCGAAAAGTCCGTGAAAGAATATATGAACACACCTACGCAATCAGAAAAAATAAAGAAGACAACGCACTAGCAAAACATACTGGTGCACATCCTGGACACACGTTTTTGTTTATGGGAATTGAACACGTCCCAGCTGACATCAGGGGTGGTCCAACATCTCTTATTTTAGAAAACCGGGAGCTTGAATGGCAACTCACCTTGGATGCGTTCAAGCTTCCCGGTTTAAATGAGAATTGTAATATCTCTTCAGTATTAAAATTACGTAGCTATTTACGGTAGAGACATTAAATTTGATATGTTCACATTTGTTTTTAAAAAACAGTACATATGGTTTAATAAAATGTACTTACTAATTACTTTTAGAAGGTGCATTCTTACAAATACGGAGACTTTCAGGTTTTTTAAAAAAATGAGTTTACACTACTTTATTAGAGTTCATTTTGGGTTAAACCAACGTAAAGTTTACATATGTATGTTTTTCTAATAGAGATGACATTAATATTGATAGTTTTGACATGAACTGCATTAGTACTATATCATGAAAAGCTACATTTGGAACATTAGTTGTCCAGTTTACAATTGGAGCAATGAGTATCAGTAATTTACTTATTTATTGATTTTTAATTATTGTTTGATGATGCTAATTTTAATGAATGTAATTTTTAATGAATGTAATTAATGGAGACATTTTTTGTTGATCTTTCTTGTGTTAAAAGTTGCGTAGAGGAAGGTGTAAATTATTTAAAAATTCCGTCACTTCCTTCAATCAGAGTTTCTTGTTAAAAGGCTTGCCTATTCATTACACTAATTGTTTGAATTTACCTCTGATGAAGCTACGGGTCAGTAGCGAAAACGCTCTTGTTTTGTTTTTAAAGAATAAAAATTGCGTTAAGGACTACTGCATTGCTCGTGTTTTTGGTGTTCGTCGGAAGCCCTTTCTGCCTTGTGGTGAACTACCTTCCCCTCATATATGGCCTTGGTAACTGTCTCAAAAAAGTCAACCAGGTTTACTAGGCATGATCAGCCTTTAACAAAGCCAAACTGTGTTGGGTCAAGCATTTGGAGGTTCCCAATGTCTTTGTTAATGAGTTCCATGATGATGTGCTCTATAGCCTTGCAGACCAGGCTAGTCAGGCATATGGGGCGATAGTTACCAGGGTCAGTTGTGGCCCCTCCTTTGTGGAGCAGAATAACCATTGCTGTGTGACAATCTATGGGCACGTAGCCTGTGCAGAGGCTGAGGTTGAACAGTGTGTTTAGGTGGGTGATTAGTTTGTTCTGTAATTCATGCAAGACACAGCCTGACACCATCTGGCCCCACTGATGCTGTGCTTTTGGCTTTTGAAAGGGCTGTTTCCACCTGTGCATCTGTGATTTCTGGGACACTACCCTTTTCTGGTATTGTTGTGGGCCCTTTTGGGGGTGTGAGGGGGGGTGAAGTTTGCACTGAATCTATCTGCCAGGATGTTGGCAATATCAGTGGGTTCAGTATATTTTGTGCTATTTTGCACTAGCTCAGAGCATATCTGCGAGTTGCCACTTAGATTCTTGACATAGCTAAAGAAGGCTATGTGGTTATCTTTCAAATCCTTGGCTATTTTTCTTTCGAAGTTAGCCTTGGAGGATTTTATGAGGGACCTTAGTTTCTTATTAATACTGATCAGGGATGTTTTCCTTCTTGGGATTTGCTTTTTTTCTGAACTAGTTTCCTCCTTCTATTGTATAGCCTGTTTATGGCAAGGGTCCACCAGACTGGTGTCCTTCTCTTAGGGGAGTGAGTCTTGGTTTTGCTAGGGATGGCAAGATCCATGCATCCTTGTAGGTGCTCATAGAGTGCATTTGTAAAGGTTTCTGCATCTTGGGCAGTATTATCCTTTAGCGTGGAGGGCTGTGAAACTTACCACCTCTGTCTTAAGTAAGGTGAAGTTTGCTTTAGAAAAGTTTCTTACTGTGGTTTCCTTAGTTGGGGGTGGTGGTGGGGTGTGGACATCCAGAGTGATTAGTTTATCATCTGATCTAATCTGTGATGGCTTGACCTTTGGTGTGGAACACCTGTCACCCATGTTGGTGATGACCAGGTCCAATATGTTTTCACCTCTGGTAGGGGAGTTTACCAGCTGATCCAGAGCATTTGAGTTGATAAATTCCAGGAAGCGCTGGACCTGGGAGTTTGTACTTGAGTAGTTTTCCCAGTTAACGGTAGGGTAATTGAAATCACCCAATATCAGGGTGTTCAGTAGGAACTTCATGTTTTCCAGTGTCTCCAGAAAGCTGGAGTGGTGGTCCTGGGTCATGGAGAGTGATCTACAGCAGGCCACAATTTGCATTGCAGATTTGCCTGTTGTTAGTTGTACATGGATGATCTCAAAGGTATCATGCAGCACCACTAACCTGGAGGTGTAGGTATCCTTGATGAATATAGATGCACCCCCTCCTTTTGTGTTTCGGTCCATGTAATAGGTTTGACAAAGGAGGAGTACAGGGATGCTAGCACATACAGATGTAGCAGACCTGCAGCAGCCTCCTTCATTATCTCAGTTAAAATTCCCAACTCTGTACTCCAACAGTCAAGAGTATTGGTGGACATTCAGAATGCAGGGTGTATGCTTACTTTGTACAGGTTTTCTGCAGGTCCAGAATCTGTGACTGGCTTACTATGATGCATTCCACCTGCCTACAATATAAGTAACATCATTTAATGGCCTTATTTCAGTGTGTGATGCCGCGAATAGTGCTGCATAGTTTATACAAAATTGAATAACTGAATAAATCTGGTTTTAAGGATATGTTCAGCCAGGCAGTACACCATACAAACAGGCGCATGTAAGCTTAAAAGACCCTACAAGTGAGAGACACCCCCCCCAATGTCGGCTATATCCTGTGTAAACATCAACATGGTCTAAGACCCTACATGAAGGGGATATGCGGACATGATTTCTACTTTCTGCTATTCAGTAAATACACCTAATTTTCATACATATCCATACTGATAGCCTGGAAAATACATGTTTCATAGCCCTATCTTCTTAGCAATAGCAGCAATGCACCATTGTAGGGACCTCACACAAGGTCCTATAATACATTTTTGTCACATAGCATAAAATTCTTTTTTTTTTCCTATTTTTTTTTTATTTTTCTGTTAAGTATGTTTGCATACTATGACACATAGTGCAAACATGCCAAGATTATTAAACAAAAACAATATTAATTTAACTTATTTCTTTAATCTTTCTGAAATCCAGAATAATAGTTTTGCTCATATGTGTATGTGGTATAACATTTTCAGGGGATTTATGTCCACATTTCTACAGTCTTACACCCCCTTTTGTCAGTCTACACTCCTGTACTCCAAATTTTTCCATGTACACTAAGGACACTGACGCGAATTCTGCAAAGATGCCTTTCTACTTGCTGGATCAGTCTACCTGCCTCATTTGCATGAGATTCACCTGCTTATGAGATGATTTGCATGCCTCGGAATTTTCTGTGTTTGCACATGCGTGCATGTCACTCAGCAGCGTTTACTGAATCTTAATATGTTCGTGGCCATGTAAGCATCAAGGTGCACTTGAATCCCCCCCCACTGTGCTGGAGCCTTCTTGAAGTGAACAGCCCTACATGGTTCCTGCTTTTTGTGATTCTACAAATCCACTCATTTGCATAATAACCATACTGATAGCCTGGGATTCACCTGATTAGTATCAGTGTAAGCTGGTCTACAGCACAGGAACACAACTTTAAAGACACAAGGCAGGGTATCACTATACCTATGGTGACAATACATTATACTCCTCTTTGACATGACATTTCTGATAATCATATTTGAAACCATTTGCGGCAAGTGGTGCCCTGTGCAAATATGAGGTAAAAAATACATTTAAATTTATAGTAATCTGACACCCCTCCCTGATGCTTTCAGACATCCACAGTACATACTTCGCCTGTTATATGTGTGTTGTTACTTTTTCATGGGAATTCTGTCCATATTTCTGGACTTTTACATGCCCTTGCTTCCATGTAGACTCCCAGATGTGGAAATTACCAACATGGGCATGGAGTCTACATGGTTGTAAGGTTGTTGAATCATTCCACCATGTTGGTTCACTTCATCTGGATACATTTCAGGTATTTATGCTGAAATTTGCATTCCCCGAAAGTTTCCATAATTGCAGGTGTGTGTAAGATTGTGCACAACTATACTGAGTTTACTGAATCTAAAACTCACAGTGCCTCTGTTCGCATCACTCTGCAATGGGAACATTGAAAAAATTACTTTGTTAGCTTTATTAAAATCCCCATATTTTGTGTGTGTGTGTGTGTGTGTGTGTGTGTGTGTGTGTGTGTGTGTGTGTGTGTGTGTGTGTGTGTCTGTGTGTGTGTGTGTGTGTGTGTGTGTGTGTGTGTGTGTGTGTGTGTGTGTGTGTGTGCGTGCCTTAATTTTATTTTTATCTCAACTGCCATCGGAGTGGGGGATGTGGACATACTTCTCAACTATCCCTGTTCTTGCTTTGTATTTTAGGCTGTTGCTTTGAAAATATGTAGTTTTTTTAATATTTTAAAGGATTGCAGTTGCAAAATAATAACAGACAGTTTAGTTTCAGATTTCACATCCATCAGAAAATATATCCTAATTCAAAATCTCTTATTCTTGCAACTTTGTGTAACACTTAAAATATGTTCCTTTGTCTGACCCTTGGTTTTTGTTATTTGTTTTGGCTTTGTCTCGGATTCCTTAACTGAGAAGTTGACTTGGGGGAGTAGGGGCATAGAGCTGAACTGAATTTGTTTTTGCCTCTTTTCTGCACAGAATCTGTGGTTTTCCAGCAAAATGTCCATCACAGTCATTGAATAGTGATAGACATTTTGAGTTTGAAACTCCAATGTAAGCTAATACAAAACCTATCATTCTAATAATTTTCTAAGTATGCATAGGCAAAATTTAAAATCTGTATCTATTTCGGGGTCTTTGTCCCTCATTAGTTGTTTGGTTTTTGTCACTGAGACTTCAGGGAAGAGATTGAGATATAGGAGGCACAGCTGGGAATTTAGAAATAAAAGAAAAAAAAAAACTCCTTTCCTTTTAAACTGTAGTGACTGCTTGCTATATTTGTAACAAACAGTTGCAACAGTTTATGCCACACACGGAGCACTAAAGCACTTCAGTTAAAAAAGTATTCTATCTTTTAAACTGCAGTAAACAGCCACTGCAGTTTATGCCACTCATGGTATACTATGCTCTTAAATTTTGACCAAACATGCAATACTGGCATTCATTCCCAAATGCTGGTAATGTGCTGTACTAAAGACTGGTCAGCATCGCTGATTGGGCCTAAACACTTTATTCCCATGGTAGATGATCCCTTTCATTCCACCATAGCTATGCTACTGCCAAAATATACTGGATGCCCTTAGAATGACATCAACTACTTAGTCAACTGTTGAAGAAAATTATACCATCTTGTCGCCTTGGCATCATTCTTGAGGAAGGCAAGGTATTATTCAAAGCTTGTACAAGCATTGTAAATTCTGTTATGTCTCTCTGCAGGTGCAGTGCCTTGGGTAATCCATACCCATATAGCCAAACATAAGATTATAGTCATATTTGCATGGCTTAAGGGCCCTTAGAAGCCTTTTGACATGATAGATAATCTCATCATGGAAACAGCTTAAAATCACAAATCACCCTGTTCTTGCCTAGTTTAATGAGCGTGGAGTCTGCACATTTTCACTGTAGAATCATCTGTGACTAAAGCACTTCCTTGTGCATAAACAGACTTACAGAACTTTCGGAGTTTTTTTTTTTTGATTGCTTGGCTCTGCTTTCATGATTACTGTTGGGTGAGCTGTGTGGACTTTCAGTATGTGCTAGTGTGTGTGTGTGTGTGTGTGTGTGTGTGTGTGTGTGTGTGTGTGTGTGTGTGTGTGTGTGAATCTTTTAGTGTATGTTCTAGGAGGCTCTGCAAATTTTTCGTTACAGCGTTAACATAAGTTAAGGGCCTGATGTTGTGTTATAATTGATATAGTGTTATGATGCTTACAATGTGTTGAAACAAGAGGTTTGCACCCATGTTTCTTAAATATTTACATCTCTTGCAGGCTGTACTATATACTGGTAGAAGCAGTGAACAGTCCATAGGAATAAGGCAGGTGCTGCTCTGTCTTAGAACACCTAATGTGATCAGACTGTTTATCCTTCCAGTACAACTCCTTCATGAAATTAATTTGCTCACCTAATGCAATCATCTCTGCAGGTGATCCTAAGCAGAGAGACACCTTTTCTCCCATTAGAGGATGTGACAGCAGAGGATGAATGGTGCCATATAAGATGTGCAAAATGGGTTGGAAATACCTTAATTTGAGGACCATCATCCATCAAGGATTCAGTGGGCCTGTGTCAGTGGGAAGGTTTGGACCTGGGCTAGTCTCTAAGATACCTTTGGGCATGCTTTAGTAAAGTGTTGTAACACAGCACCTGGGCCCCACTAGTTTTGAGAAGTGTCTTGTCTTCTCTGAATGATGCATCATTGAAGGTCTGTAAGCAAGATAATAGCGATGGTGCTGATGATACTTTAACACAAACTGGAATTTTATTGTGACCCTTACTCATTTCCTTTTCTGGTGATTCTTTCTCCATTGGAAATATGTTTTGCAAGGTCAGCAGTGGAGGTTACAACAAAAGTTGTTATCTGTTTCTGGCTAACATAGAATCTTAAACTTGTGTCAGTGAAGGAAACATATCTCTCTCTCTCTCTCTCTCTCTCTCTCTCTCTCTCTCTCTATTTTTCTTTCAAAACCAGCGCACTGGAGAAGTCTGTTTTTCTTTTTTGCCTATTTTGAGAAAATATATTTTCACTGTTAAGGGCACTTTTGTTGTAGATTTATTAATAGAAATCTAACCTGAAAGACCCTTATTACTTTTCCATTGTCTTTCTGAACATATTCACTTCTTTTTTTTTCAACTTATTTTGGCTGTTTTTTTCATACAAGGAAGACTAGCTTTTGGATTCATTACCTCTGTCTGACCTTTTCCCTGTAAATTTAAGTTCTCATAACTTAAGGGTATAATGCCTTTTTTTTCTATAATAAGAATGACATAATGCTTTAAGACTTTTTCACTTTAGCAACATTATTAAGTCTTTTCAATGTTCATAATTATCAATGACATATGAAGGTGTAAAACAAGATCATTCACAATGGAAAGAAGCCTTCAGGGGCATTTTGTCTGCCAAAATCACATTTCTTAAGTCATTACACATCAGTAAATTACTTTCAAAATTTAAAGCAGGACTACTTTCTTAAGATACAAAAATTTGCCTAAGTCAGATATACTTACTGACTAGAAGACTCTGTCCAAAATGATCACAAACAACTATATGCAATAGAAATAGCAAACTGAGCAGTATTTTTGAAGCAGGGAGAATAACTAACATTCTCCTCAGATGTTTGTGTTCTTTTATTGCTACCTAGACGTACATTGCAGGTCTTATAACAAAGGCAAATGGAAGCTGGTATGAATGTGCTTCTACCATTTACAATCGTGGCAGCAAATGACAAAGAAGGAAGAATGAAGTGACACACAACATTCAGGTAAGACTTCTGGGTACTCCTACTTAATGTCCACCTGTTTCTGTTAGGTACAGGTCCCTAAACAGGGTATTGAACTGCTCAGGAGCTCTGAAGGGATGTCATTTGATGGGCATGGAAACTCAGGCCTTGCCTTTTTGCTGATGATTGTATGATACTTTCTGAAAGATCTGCAATAGGTTTCAGAGTCTTCTTGGACATGTTGGAAGAGTTTTCTATCTTTTGAGATTATGGTTGAATCTGGGCAAATCTGAAGACTGCTGCTAACCCTGCAGCACAGTGACTACCATTTTAGAAAACTGCAATTTATGGGATATAATACTGCTCCTGTGAACCTAGATGCCCTGACTTAACTATAATGGATGCCCAGAACTTAGTACCCCTACAGAGGAAGATATTTTATGGGTCCATTTGTGGTGAAAACTATATTTTCAATTAATGGAGACAGTCACAGTCATCAAGATGATGGCAGTACCACTGATATATTATCTGTATAGGCATATATCTAGACTCTGTAAGAGCCCATGGCACAAAATTATTACTCCTGTACTCTCTCATTTTAATTGGAACAGTCATAAGCAGAGGCTCAGGTTGTGGACTGGTAATTGCCTTAATGACATCTTGGTCTAGGGATAGTGGACTGATCTCGTTTTAGTGCCGGCTTTACACTATTGCATTTAAATAACCATTAGGGCAAATCTCCCAACTTGGGCCAAGATTGAAGCTGTTATTCTACTATCCAAATCTCTGTGGATAGTGTTTGGTATGAGACAAGCCTCCCCAAAGGCCTGTGACAGTGGCAGCAATTGGTGGAAATGTGCTCTGCTATCCAGGTTTTGGGCAAACTTCTCCCTGCCTCAAATATCTGGGACTCTATAATTCCAGTGCAGGCTTGCTCCATTCTCAAAATAGGTGATAGTTTAGTGAAAGAAGAAGGCTGGAAATTTAGGGGTATATCCACTGGCTAGGTGAACTCACACAGGAGGTTGGTGTTAAAAGGGTGTTGTCTCTTTTAATCATCTTCAAAGCAGGTAGGCATATTGGGCAAATATCACTGCAAGTATCTGTCTGTATAATACTCTGTTATGGACCTTCCCATAAGATATAAGCCTGGGCTACCATTATTGCCTATGCTGGCCCATGTCCAGGGTGCTGAGTATAACAATGTTACACAAAGAAATATTAAAATAGGAGTGCTATATTCCCACCTGTTGCATAAGGAAATACCAAAGGCTAAGGACCTGTTTGACAGAATGTTCAATATCTTGACCCAAGGTGTACTGACATGATGATTTATAAACAATACCTTATGGTAATCCATTCCAGGAAACCATCTTATGTCTGCGAAAAAATAATTATGTTTTGGCTAAAGGGCTATTGGCGGCTGGAGATGAGACCACTTCCCAACGCTGTCATGCATGTGGAGAAGGAAGTGTGAATATTATCCACATATTCTGGGGCTGTTCCCCAGTCTTAGGACTATGGGTCGAGATTAGGAATATGTTGAAAAAAGCTTTAGGTGAGGAGGTTCCCTTGCACCAGACCCTCTGTCTGGTCCTGAAGCATGATTATTTATCAACCAAGACCCCTGCTTTTAGATGTTATATCAGTAGTGAGGTCCTATATTCCTGGAGTAAGTGTGTAGAGTAGGTTCTTTAGAGGGTTTCTGTTAGGTATGATAGTGTGACAAAGCTATTTCAGCAACAGTGGACAGCTTTAATGAAAGAATGGTATGGTTGAGGGTCATGAATCATAATCTACTTATTATTGCTTACACAATTTATTAACCCCAGAAAGCATATTTCAATTAATTGTCTATATATTATTGTATTTAGCTATAGCCTATTCAGTTAGAGTAAAACGCTATAGCTATGTTAGTCAGACCCTGTACTGCTGTAGCTTAATAGTTATTCTTGTATGTACGTATGCATGTGTTTTATAAGCTCGAAATTCAGTAACCTGAGACCATGAAGCTGAAAACCAGAATGCTGAAAGTGCATACGAGTGAATTTGAATATCTCGAATCCGCGCTTATGCATTTCCGGTATGTACCTTGTAGTGTTATTGTGCCTGAAATGGCAGGTAAATGAGTGTCTGTGTGGGTTTTTATATGTTGTGTGTGTGTAGGTAAGGGTAGGGAGATGAAAGTGTGAGTGTGAGTGTTGGATTTGTTGGTGTTTGTGTATGTGTGATGTGTATTTGTGTGTGAGCAAGTGGAGGATGGCATGGTGTGAGTTTTTTTTTTTTTATGTGACGTGTGACCTCGGAGTTGGTATATATATAAGTAGGGGGGTGCAGGGGGCTTGCTCCTCTGCTTATATGTAGTGTAGGGTTGTGTGGTTTTTGTGCTGTGGGTGGAATGGTGTGTATGTTAAGTGTTGTATATGTATGTTCGTGATTGTGTGATACGGGATTGTGGTTTCGGTGTTGTGAATGGTTTGACTTCATAGTCTCGGGTTACTGCATTTTGAGCTTTCAGTAATTCGAGATTATGAATATATCTATACAGAGAGGGAGAGGTGTGTGGGTGTGTATATGTATTGTCTTTCTTTATCTAATCATTGTGCCAATGAGTTTTTTTTATTATTATAGCATTTATTTATATTTGAGAGTTTAATTTTAAATGTGTCATTGTATTTACTTTGCAGGGGGGTAGCTACATTTAAGCAGCTATTTACCTGACCATATAATTGGGGTGGTAAAGGATTCTGCATAAGCAGTGTGGTTATCAAGTAGGAAGGGGATTTAGAATTTAGCCAGGTCATCACTCAGTTTTAGTAGCCTACCCTTAGCATGATCTATGAATACTGAGTTACTGGGAGATGCTTCTGGTTTCAGTCTTATGATGAATGTGACTGATTTGTGGTGTGATATAACCAAGCAGGAAGTCACAATTAGTGGGAGGGGTGGAAAGATTTTCCATATTTGTAAGGCCCAAGTCCAGGCTTTTATAACTAGTCCATGGAGTCTATATTGATGAAGTCCAAAAATTTCTGACATACGTGTTTCTGGATGTATACATCCCCCAGCTGATGGAGGGGTAGTCAGAGTTACCTAGGACAATGATATTTAATGCAGAGTGATTCCACAATATTTAGGTAGGATGTATAGGAGGGAGACATGGAGGAGGGGGGGGGGGTCTTACAATTAGCTTTGACGTGATAGGGGGTTTTGTTGATAATATGTTGGACATGGAGGAGTTTGAGGCTGTTATTTTGTCTTACAAGTCTGGAAATTAAATGTTTTTAAGAAAATGGAGACAGTGCCAACTTTAGTTCCTTCATTTAGTGTGGCAGGTCAGAACTTGCAATAGACATTGAAACCCTGCATGGTAACCATTTGAAATGTTGAGAACCACTAGACTGAGTTCCAAAATGCAGAGACTAAATAACTAAAAAATGGACTTATATATATTAATTCCAAGATGCCATTTCTTGAACTATTCCCTTTTCTCCAAGGTATGGTGATCTTGTAGTTTGTATGTATAGGTTTGGGGGGTGGAGTTGCAGGAGAAAGGATTGTCCCCCTGTAAAAAGAAGTTTTAAGGAGAAGAGAGATTTTCAGGATTCACTCTTCTTCTGTGCTTTTGGTCTTTTTTTTTTGGCTTCCCAGCTCTTGGTATTTTGACTACCAACATTTCAATAGGCAGCCAACACTGCACTGATGGATTACTGTCACTGGTCTTGAACCAGGTCTCTGTGATGATGCATATGTCAATGTCTTTCAGGGTAAGGAATGCTTGTAAGGAATGGAGTTTTCTGTTAAGGCTCCTCAGACTGAGCGGCAATTTCCTTTATGTTATCTAGATTCTGTTTGTCATATGGGAAACTTTAGTAGACTGATGTTGCCTAAAAAGGCACTATTTGGCTGGTTAAGAATTTAGCCAATATATGAAAGCCTTGGGGGATAGGTGTAGGCCATTCTTGGAAAAACAGTTTGGACTGTCTACCATCTCCTGCCTGTCAAATATGTATTGTACCCCTTTGGAATGACAACAAACGTTAAGCCAATGTTGAAGTCAATACTTTTTTGTTCTTATTTAGGTATCATTATTAGTAATGGTAGAATGCTGCTCAAGGCTAGTTTCTTACCTGTCTCAGAGACATATTACAAGAGCTCCATCATGTCTCTCTTCCTATGGTTCAGGAATATTACTGAGTATAATGCCCCCTTTGGTATGCATCTGTTCAGACACATGTCATCCGGAATGCCCACAGAGAAACCTTACCAAAAAGATACAAGACTTTACTGGCACAAAGCCCTGTCACTATATTTGGCATACTGCAGACTGCTAAAAAGTGACTCATGTCTAGCATGTAAGGCATCCTTTGACTGAGTACTGATGGATTTACTATACATCAGCAAGTCAAATGGCATCAGAATTACTCAGTCTAGAGATCTAAAGCTTCTTCTGCAACATTAATGGAATGGAATGGTTTGGAGTGACAGGTATATCTCGCAGAGGATACCACTGCTCTGGAACAATCTTCTCATCTACATATAACAAACTTCATCCCTGTCCCTATTCAAGTACAACTTGAATATATGGATGGGAAACATAATAATTACCCCAGGAATGCCCCCTGTACTACTAATAGAGGGGAGCAGCTCCTAAATGCTTTATCCCATGTATGGATCCCCTCAAATGATCAGTAGTATGATCCTAGTTTTTCTCATTAGGAGTAATGTATAATTATCGACCATGGGATGGGTAAGGCCAGTCTCTAACAAATGGAATAGGTTAATCAGAGCACTAAAAGGGAAATTGGCTAGGCTTAAAATGGGCCATAAGGACAGATAGCCTAGCATTTGTCTATGAACCTATGAACCCATGAATCTATGTATATCTCAAGTCACTTATACCCACGCGTGCTATGGCTGTGTCATATGTGCACTTGAGGTGAAAAGACTTGAGTACATGTATGATGTGGTAAATTCTGGAGCCTGCTGGCAACTGACTGTGACCCTTTCCTTGAACACCAATTGAGTGGCATATCAATGTGTCTTACTATGGAGTCAACTGAAGTCACCTATAGCTGGGATATTGGATTGTGTGGAGGTTTTTTTCTTCTGTACTTTTGAGCTGAGACAATGTGACTCTTGGATGTATGTTTCATGGTTGTCCTGCCTATGTTGTGTGTTTATGAGGTTGCAGAGGAAACTTATTTCTTATGTTACATTAAGGAGGCCTTTGTGGTTAAGGTAAATTACTTAAAAAGAGTTTCAGTGCATCTAGATCTATGTGTTTGGTAACAGCTCTGTGTGATTGGTTTATTGAGGTATAATGTGGTTTTGGTGATCTGCTTCTTATTTTTAGTGGCAGAGTTTTGTTTCCATAACATTATATAATTGCACTTCTCAAACACTGTCAGTTTGTTTAAGTAGTAGGTGGCTGTCAGTAAGCATGAGGCAATGGCTGCATAGGTTCATAGGTGATTACTAGGCTAATGACCCCAAAGGGCCTTTTTATGCCTAGCCAACTGTATTTAACAGGTTTTGGTACAGCTCATTTTATTCGGATATAACTTTGGTATGAGTGGTCGATGATTTATTCAAATAAGGCCATATCTGGCAAATTGAGTAAATTTTGAATGATCGCTCCACTGATTCAAGTTATGCTTGAATAAGTGCAAGAAGAAACTTTGTTTCACTTGTATAGGAATCTTGACTCAGAGAAGGTGTGGCCTCTGAGACACATAGCTGTCCCTCCACCATGTTTTATATATGTTGCAGATGAGGTTCAGGTCCCTTGATTGGGCATTTTGATGCTTTGTTTTATGGATATACAGCAAGACTAAAATGGTTGGATCAGACATTGCTTTGAAGGCCAGGTATATATTACCGCCCAACAGTCTGGAAACTGCAAGCAAAGATAAGTCTTCGAGGTGGTCCACATAGGACATGCTTTCTACACCATACATTCTTTTAGTAAGAATCCTCTGAGGATGCTTCATTTGTTGCATATGCCTGGTCAGGTACATACAGAAGGGGGCACTGTCCTCAATTATTGGTCTGATGAAAAGTTAGGTAAAACAGAACCATGACATTTTTGAACCTGGATGCCATACTCATGCTTATAAATTGCACAAAGTAGAATGGTTTCCTTAATACAGTAGTCATATGATGGTCAAAGCCCAAGTTACTGTCTCTGTGAATTTTCCAAATCCCTGTTCACAAGGTCAAATCATAGGGGTTTATAATCAATGCAGTAATTTTCAGGGGTGGTCACCTTTCTAAAATATACTATTATGTATTTTCTGGCACTGAGTGTTTGACCACAGCTTGAGCACTATTTATTAGTCTGTTTCAGGCCTTCTTGTAGGATGTTTGTGTCTTAGAGATGTTGCGTGACTGCACCTAGTTTGCTATTATCTGTGAACTTGGTCAGCCAGAGGCCTTTGATGTTGGCTTTGTCTTCAGATAAGTAGATGGCAAAATGAAATGGTCCCAGCACCGAGCCTTAGGGAACTCTGTTATTTACTGGCTTTTTTATGGAGGTAGATTCACCTGTATTGACTTCTTGTGCCCTGTCTATGAGCCACTTTGCCTTAAATGCTCTGACCAAACTGGGATAGGCAGTTTGCCCCCATCCACTGCTTTGGTGACTTTCTCAAAGAAATCCACCAGGTTGAGTATGGATGATCTGCCCTTGATGAAATCAAACTGGGTTGGATCCAGCATCTGAAAGTTTCCTGTGCCATTGTTTATCATGTCAATGATTATTCTTTGCATGGCCTTACATAAAAGACTAGTCAGACGTATGGGTCAGTGGTTTCCTAGGATCCATTGAAGACTTGGCCTTTTGCAGAAGGATAAGAGTTGCAGACAGTCCTCCATTTGCTTGACACAAAACTTGATTGGAGGTCATGATTAAATAGTGCTTCTAGTAAGGCATATAGGTCATGCTTCATACTATTAAAGAAACATCTTGGGATGTTATGAGATCCCATTGATGCAGTGTTTTTGGATTTGGTGAGTACATTGTGGACCTGTCCCAGAGTGATAGTTTGTGGAGCTGTGGTTGGGGATATTTCTTGAGAGGTGTCTTGTGGGGGTAAAAATGAGGTAAAAGTGGAGATTAATTTATCAGCCAGTGGACTTGCTATATCCTCTGGCTCAGTATAGATGGTTTCATTTACAATTAGTTTGATACACAGGTGTGTATTGCCTTTGAGGTTTCTGACACAGCTGAAGAATGCTTTGTGGTGTTCATAGTCTGGGAGGTTATATGTAACTCAAATTTAGCTTTGGTACACTTAATTAGTCCCCAAGCTGTTTATTTACTTTGATGAGGGAGATCTTAACCTTGCTGGGTATTGCACTTTCTATTTTTAGCCACAAATGTTTCCTTTTGTTATACAACCTATTGATGTTTAAATTCTACTGGAATGGCTTGTTCTTAGAGATAGTGCTGTGTTTATTTTGGGTATGTTCCACTGCCTCTATGCAGCTATATACATGATTGTACAGGATTTTGTGAATGCCTCTACTTAAGTAGTGATGCTTTCTGGGTTTGGGGTGCTTGAAATTTTGCCAGGGTGTCACTTAAAAGTAGGATGATGGCCTTGGAATAATTCTTAAAAGTACTTTGGTTACCTGGTGTCCCAGGCTTTATTTTAATTTCAAAGGAGATATATTTATGGTTCGATCTGACCAATAAGAACATTACAGTGGGGGATTGCAACATTCCTCCATGTTGATGAGGGCTGTCAAAAGTCAGCGATGTTTGTAGCCCTAATGAGAGTGCAAACTAGTTGTTCCAGGGTATTTGTGTAAGCAAAGTTCAGAAATCTTTGAGCCTACAAGTTTGAGGTTGTATATAGTGGGGTAGTTGAAGTCACCCATAATTATGGTGTTGGATTGAATGGGGAGTGACTCAAATTAATTTAAGTAAGTGGTATGTATTTCCTGAGTCTTAGAGGGTGACCCATAGCTCACAAGGACATTGCATGAGATTCTGCTTACAATGAGTTATACATGGAGGCACTCAAATGTGTCTTACTGCTTGCCCAGCTTTGAGGTGTGATTATTTTTTTATGTCAATTGAAGCACTTCTACATTTTGCCCCTTTCTGTGTAGTAACTGGCCTAAATGGGTGGAAAGCATTATAGTCCTGCACTTCAAGGGTGCTCTGCATAGCTTCAAACCATATCTCATTAACTCTAGAGATGTCTACATTCACCATGGTGAGGAGAGCTTGCAGGGAGAGTAGTGATTTGTTTAGACTTCTGACATTGAGCAGTATTGGGCCAGTGTGGTCTAGTGGTAAAGGACTGTCCTCTCAAGTACAAGTATGTGAGTTTGAGGCCTGCAGGCCCAAACTTTTCTTTCTGGCTCATTTATTCAGAGCTTTCTTGTGCCTGGTCTATGACTGCAAGACTTGGATTGCTTCTAAAATCATCTGGCCTACAAAGATGATATAAATATATATTTTTGCATTTGGTCTTTTTCAATGATACAGATGGCAGCCCAGAATTCAGCTGTAATCTGTTCTAGAAAGGCAGATGAATTGTGAAATAGTTGAAGTGCGAGATGCCATTTCCCATACAAATGTATGAAAAATGGTTTAATTAGTTCCCGGCCCAAAAAAACTTAAAAAATACACTAAAAAATATAAAAAAATGTAGCTCACCATGATTTGAAATGTAGAACATCTCTTAAATGGAGGAGAGGATGTGGAGGAGGGATGGAGAAGGAATGGAGGACTACTATACATTCCTAAAACTATAGCTCATATATCACATACAAATTTATTTGATGTTAAATCCATGTAAGAATGCAGTCTAACGTTTCCTAACCAGCTAAAATGCATGCTCATTACATCATTGTGCAATAGCAGTTATGAAATAAATATCTATTGTCTCTGATTATGATTAATGTTTTATTTAGTTCACTTTAATGTGATATAAATTATAACTTAAAACATCTTACAACAGTTTCCTATTCACACTCCCAAAAGAAATAATAACACATAATACAGTTTATACAGGTGTGTTTGTTTTAATCCCTCTCCAGGACTTTGCGCAGTGGCTCCCCTACTTAGCTCATTCATTCTGGTGAGTCAGCATCATACACTTGTGCCCATTCTCTCTGCCCAGCCCCACCAGTGTCCATGCCAAAAAGTGAACATGATTCACCATATTTACACTATTTAGAGTGTCCACTTAGTCTTTAGTTGTTGGAAGGGGAGTCTTCTTCATCCTGTCCTGCCTGTTCCCTGTTTTTCCGCAGGTGTAGGTGAAAAAAAAAATGTCCAGGGTGACTTGTCTTGCTCTCTTTATCAGGATGGTCTTGAAGTGGTGCATGATGGTGCTATTAAACGGGTCTATCATCCTGTTGACGTCACCTGTGTTGGGGTGCCACTCCAAGTCTGTAGCCTGCACCTTCTCCCAAATGGATAAAAATTCTTTAATGCAAACTGTTGGCATAGGTCCTTTTTTCCTGGTGTCTTCATCTTCAGGAGAAATTTCCCTTTCTTTTTCTTTGAACTGCTCATTGCAAAGTGCTGTAAGTTCCTCCATTGTGCACTCATTGTCATGGTCTTGTAGCAGTTCCTCAACATCCGCCTCATCTACCTCCCCTATGTATAAGTGCTGTGCTGTGGAAACAATGTCTTGCAGCACTTCAGCTGCTTCAGCATCTTCAGCTGCTTCATCCACAGTTTTGCTCTGGGAAAAGGAAGGAACCAGTTTCCTCCAGGCTACGTGAAGGGCTTTCTGCAACACTCCATCCCAGGCACTTTTGATGAATGATATGGCATGGAGAATGTTGAACTCAGTCTTCCAGAGTTCCTTCAATGTTTTATATGGCGAATGAGTCATGTCAAAGATCATGTAGGAGACTGCTTTTGTGTAGAGCTTCATGAAGCAGGCATTGAATTGTTGATCCATAGGTTGAATGAAAGAAGTTGTGTTGGGAGACAAGAACTGAACCCTGATGAAATCATAGTCTATCTGAAGAATTTCCTCTAACTCTCATGGCTGGGCAGAGGCATTTCCGAGAAGCAGATAAGCTTACATTGGCAAACTGTTCTCTGTCAGGTACTTCTTGAAACTTGGAGCAAACTCCTCAAAAATCCAATCCTTGAAAACGAACTGGTCTACCCAAGCTTTGGTGTTTGATTTCCACATTACAGGAAGTTTTCATTTTATAATTTTTTTTCAAAGCATATAGGGTTTTCTGACTGGTACACTAGCAGAGGCTTCAGCTTGAAGTCTTCACTGGTGTTTCCTGCCAGGAGGAGTGTGAGCCTGTCTTTCATGGGCTTGTGACCTGGAGTCCTAACTTCTTCTTGGGTTATATAAGTCCTACATGGCAATCTCTTCCAGGAAAGCCCCATTTCATCTCAATTAAAAATCTGTTCTGGCAGATCACCTTCTCTCTCTATCAATTCTTCAAATTCCTTGACAGTTTTCGGTGCACCTTCTTTGTCAGCACTAGCTGCCTCTCCTTGTATCAGAACACTGAATTCCACTTCTTTTTTAAATCTGTGGAACCATCCCCTACTTGCTTTAAATTCCTCTGTTTGCTGTGAGCTACTTCCTGGAGTTTTTTGTAGGTCTTCAAAGATGAGCTTAGCTTTCTCACAGCTCATGGTCTGAGTTATTGGATCTCCCTTCATCTGCCTCTCCTGAATCCAGACAAGAAGCATCCTCTCCATATCGTCATGAATTTCTTTCTTTTTATACAAAACCTTTGTTTCTCCTTCTGACATGTTAGCACCAACGATGCTGTCACTGTTTTTCCAAAGTGCTGAGACGGTAGACCTAGGCACGTCATACTGCTCTGCTATTCATTCTATTTTACCTCCTCTCGCTCAGTTTTGCCTGTGATTTCTTTCTTCTTTTCAATGCTCGGCCACTTATTTTCCCTGCCGGTATCACTTTTCTTTTTGCTCTTCTTTGGCCCCATTTCTTCACTTCTTTGCAACATTTAAAAGAAACAACTGCACTACATAAACAACACAACAACATGAAACAATGAACGACCTTTCAGCCTCCTATCCGTGTCAAATTCTGAGATGGAGGTTGAATTGCTGGATGCCCGGGTGGCTGAAAGTATGGTTAAATTCTGAAGTGGTTGAGTTACAAGGTGGTTGAATTGTGAGGTACCACCTGTATTTAACACTTCTGTGCTGGATTTTATTGATTTTGTTGAATTTATCACTGTTTTCAGCCTGCACTTGTTAAAGAAACTCCATATGTTTGTTATTGTATTGCTGTTAGGTTGTTTTAACAATATTCTGATATTTCCTAACCTCAAGTGATACTGCAAAAGCTGTTCTGAATGAGTCTGCCAAAATATTTGTTTTGCAAAGTTTTGTGTGTTGTAGACATTTCTCAGTGTTAATAAACTCATTTCCAGGATTCCTGAAATTGCAGGAGTTCTTACTTCTGTTGTAAAACATGTGTTACTGCACTTGACCTCACAGTAAACTAGTGTTACACTGGAAGGGTTCTTTTGCACTCTGGTGGGAGCAGAGAGATAAATTCAACCCATCCAAGGTAACTACTAGTTGATAGCTTTTGTCTTCTTCTGATTGGTCTGAGAGTTTAAATTTATGAAAGCATTTCATCCTGATCATGTAAAATAATTACATTTTTCTGTGATTGTGCTCATTTATTCAGAGTTTTCTTGTGCCTGGTCTGTGACTGCAAGACATGGATTTCTTTTAAAATCATCTGGCCTACAAAGCTGATATAAGTATTTGCATTTGCTCTGTTTCAGTGATATTTAACACTTCTGTGCTGTTTTTCTTTTATTTGCTTCATTTTATACTGTTTTTGCTGACCGTTTTATATGCACTTTTTTTATTCATTTGCCTTAAATAGCATAGGCTAGATTCAGACTTGCTGAGTCTATACTGCTTGATATCACTTGAGTAGTAAAACCAGCTATCCTACCTTAAGTGGACCCCCTGCACATTTGTAGCAGAAGTGTGTAGCTCATAACCCATCTGAGTTAAAGATTGCTAGAGGCTCAGTAATGGGCTTTTATGTTTGGTAGACTGTGTTAGAGCTGTTTAAATTTGCATGTATTTAAGCACCGCTCAGAGTATGGCATTCTAAGCCAGAATTCTGAAGAGCATCTAAGAGAATCCAAGGCATCCACTGAAATCTTCAAAATATAAGTAAAATGTAAGCCTTTTTCTTACATTTCTGTACTGTTTTCTACTGTATTGTTGTTTCATTTTATACTGTTTTTGCTGCTGTGATTGTTTTATTCTGCACTTGTTATTTTTTATTCATCTGCCTTAAATAGCATAGGCTACATTCAGACTTGCTGAATCTACTGATTCTAGACTGTTTGATATCACTTGGACACTAAAAAAAGCTATCTTACATTATGTGGGCCTCTTGCAACCTTGTGGCAGAAGTGTGTAGCTCGGGACCCACCTGAGTTGGAGATTGCTAGAATAAACGCTCAGTGAGGAGCATTTCTTTTGGTAGACCATGTTAGAGCTCTTTAAATTTGCTTGTATTTCAGCACCATGATTGCACATAGCTGTGCACTGCACAATGGGGTTTAGCACTGCCATGTATAGAAGCAAACACTTAGAAAGACAAATTTTCCTAGATAACTGCTAGGGAATCTTCCTAAGTTTCCCTGCTTTTTGTCGATCAGTGCAGTGGTGCACTGCTGCCCAGACAGCTAATCAGCTGGACATTTTGAGGAGTTGATGCAGGTTTCTACCCCTAAACCTCCCCACTGATTAGCTGATTTTATTAGTCCTACAGCAGAACCAGGTCCATCTAGCCCACTCTCCACTACTATTGCAGTATACATCTGTCATAATGGATGGACAGTTTCCCACTGTTTTCCCAGCCAGCCTGATTGCCTCAGTATGTCCACGTCAATGTAGCAATTGCCTCATGTATACTGACAACCTATTACTCATAAAACATACAAATACAATATGTGAGAGATGTATCTACACTATGAATCTGGAATCAATGCTCTCTCTCTCTCTCTCTCTATCTCACATAACAACAAACCTGATATGAACAGATTGTCAGCACACATACTTCACCTATTCCACAAACCAAGTGCATAACACATAAACCTACATATGCAGAGGTACTCATTAGAAGCTTACCAAAAGAGCAGAGATCTCCCAAGCGCAAACCTTCTGCACACAATACAGTCTCAATAGAATCCACTACAGATAAAAAAACACACGTATCAGTGTTTCACTCAAAAAGCCCCTAAAGCAAAACACCTCAAAACCAAATGTCTTGGTCATAGGCAACTCCACAGTGAGACACACAGATGTCTCCCTCGCCAGGCTGAATAAGGAGAAGGTCATGGTCAGCTGCCTGTCAGGAGCCAGGATCCACCAAATCACGCACCCCTTCAAGTCTCTCAACAACAAGCACTGTTATGACTCTGGATAGTCCATGTTGCAGTGAATGACTTGAGATATATTTTACTGTACTATATGAAGAGACATGACTGAGCTTTCAGATTATATGTCCATGACAGGTATGTCCCTAGCTTTAAGCAGCATTCTACCTTCACCCAGGATGATGCCGCATTACAAACAAAAAAATTATTGACTTCAGCAATTGGCTTACCTTCTGGTGTCAGTCCAAGAGGATCCAGTATCTGTCAGCCTGAGATGATATGGTTGGCAGACCATGCTGCTTTGCCAGAGATGGTCTTCACCTGCCACCTTCTGGCTTTCAGTTAGTGGCAAAGGTACTTGCACCACCCATAGTGCCTTTTCTAGACAATGCCATAAGAACAAAATAAGTAAAAATATCTTCTAGAGATAATCTCCAGGTCATGCTGCTTAATGCTAGGAGTCTAAATAAGATACTGCACTCCCTGGAAGCATGCCTTACTTTGGAAGATGCTGATGTCTGTGCAGTCACATAGACATGGCTTGAGGTCACAAAGAGTACTCTGGCCATTCAAGGCTACAATGCCTTCCACACTTTCAGACCACAAAATGAACATGAAAGAACATAAGGAGGAGTTGTATCCATCTTTCATTAAAGACAAATACACCTCAAGGCTGGTTAAACAGTATGACTTCCTAGAGTTACTCCAAGTCCAACTAACTGTAGGAAATACCCCCTCCATGTCATTGTTAGCTATAGGTCCCCAGCCATGAACCACAGAAACCACACCACCTACCTGGACCTACTTGAGTCATTCACAATGCAGCCAAGCCTCCTGGCCATGGGTGACTTTAACTATCCTTTCATTGACTGGGAAATGTATATGAGCACAAACACGCTCACCCTAAGTTTCCTGGACTGTTAACACAAATGCACTGGAACAGATAGTCTGCACCCCATACTAGGGGCTGTAATGTATTTGAACTAGTTCTTACCAACATTGGTGATCACTGCACCACCCCATGTGTGAGACCTTCCCTGGTAAAGTCCGATCATAAATTGGTGTCATTCGAAGTAATGATTATACCTGCCCCCCCCCCCCAGAAAAAAACGTTGAAACATTTCTCCAAAGTAAACTTTAGTCTCTTAAGGGATGGCATAAATATTTTCAACACCCCTGCCACCACTGACAGCAATGACTCATATGGAGGTGTACACAAATGCCCTGTATAAACACCTATGCAAATGTATAGACTCAGCTGTATCATAACAGATCAAAACAAAGTCATCACAAAAAAATAAGCCACTCTGGTGAACATCTAGCATAAATAGGTTATACAACAAGAGAAAGAAACTACTGTCAAACAACAAGAAGGAACAGCCTCAGCAGAGGAGGAACACCCTCCATAGCTTGAACAAGCAAATCAGACATCTTGTAAATTCCTCTAAAGCTAATTACAAAACTAAATTGGCATCCTTAACTAAGGATAATCACAAGGCATTCTTTAGCTATGTCCAACATCTAAAAAGGAAGGCCAGCTTTGTTATGAATTAGTTGTGGATGGTGCCACACATACTGAACCTGAGGACATCACCAACCTGCTAGCAGACAGGTTTGGTGAAAACTTCACTCCTCCCACCCCCAACTATCATACCCCAAAGCATACCTGCCACCAGTCTTCTACCTAGTATCAGGTCATAACCACACTCTCCAAAGTCAAAAACACAGCCTCTATGGGACCAGATAACATCTCTGAATGCTTACTAAATGGTCTAAAACAGGAGCTAGCAGAACAATTGAGCACTTCCTACAACCACAATCTACGTACTGGCTTTATTCCAGTAGAGTGGAAACAGCAGCCATAATCCCTTTGCACAAAGGGGATCCTTCAACTGACCCTGGGAACAATAGACCCATAAGCTTAACAAGCCTCAGCTGTAAGGCTAAGTAGAGGATCAACATGGACCTTTTCAACAAGGATATAGGAGACCTTCAAACTCTTGACCTAACCCAGTTTGGCTTCATTAAGGGTGCCGTCATTACAGGCAGATCATGCCTGCTAAAGCTCGTGGACATCTTCGAGAATGTCACCAAAGCCCTGGATAAAGGCAAAAAAGTACATACTGCCTATCTTGACCTAGCCAAGGCCTTTAACACAGTCCCCTACTCAGGCATTATCGAGAAACTCACGTAGCTGGGATTAACCCATACATTATTAGATGGGTAGCCAACTTACTCACAACATAATGGATATAGTCAAAGTTGGGGATTCCACCACTACCAGCAGACATTCCACAAGGATCTGCGCTAGGCCCCCTACTGTTTGGAATGTATTTCTCAGAAATCCATATGAAAATAGATGGCCTGTGGCTTACCAGGTTTGCTGATGACTGCAAACTGGGTGCAATAATTAAATCCCCCAACACAGGTCCATCTTAATAGCATTATTGGCCCATGGGCAAAGCAGTGCACTGGGGCCCCTACCTACACAACCACTCACAGGATTAAAAATGAAAATGGGGCATTTTTCACACACACACACACACACACACACACACACACACGCACACACACACACACACACACACACACACACACACACACACACACACACACACACACACACACACACACACACATAAAATCCGATGACAATTGTTGAACTGAAACTGTGGAAGCAGCAAGGCATCAAGAACAGAGTGTTAAATTCTGCACAATAGGAAGAACAGATGATGCATATACAGATGCAACTTTTAGGAAAGCTGCTGCTGTATTCAGATAATTGACATTTTAGGAAGGCTGTGTTCAGATAGTTGACGTTTACGAAGGCTGCACTCAGATTTTTGACATTTCAGATGATCGACACTCTACTGTACAATGCTTTCTAATATTTATAATTTTCATAATTTTCATAATTCTTCAAATATTTACAATTTAGTATAGTGTAGTATTTATTTATTTATTGGCAGCAAGTCATAATATACATAGGTTACCATGGTGTCCCTATGCTTATGGGGCCCATGGGCAACTGCCTAGTGTGCTCATGGATTAAGACAGCACTGCCCCAACAATGTCAACATACTACAAAATGGGCTTACACTGATAAATGATTGGTGCCAAAGCCACAGACTTAAACGTAACACAAAAAATGCATTATGATCCCCTTTGGCAAAGGAGTTCATGCAAGCGACCATATTACTAATACCCCCTGAGTTCAAACACAGTGGTGAGAGATCTGGGAATGGAGGTTGATAGCAACATTAACTTTCATCATCATGTGTCCACAGTGGTAAGGAAGGCCTTCTGCATTGCACATCTCATTAGTAAGAGCATAGTATCCAAAGCTAAATAGATTATAATTCTGCTGTAAGTCATCCCTCATCAGACCAATAATAGAGTACAATGCTCCCTTCTGTATGTATCCTCACCAGACAGCTGCAGCATTTGGAGAGACCTCAGAGGTTTCTCACCAAGAAAATTCAGGGTCTTCAACACATGACCTACATGGCAAGACTGAAGGCCCTGTCACTGTATTCTGTATCATATAGACTGCTTAGAGGTGACCTGTGCCTGGCCTACATAGCAGTCTTGGACCCTGCCCTAATGGAAATGCTGCACATCCACAAATCAAATGAGGCAAGAATAACTCACTCTAGAGACCTTAACCTAGCCTGCTTCATTAACAGGACAAGTTGGAGAGATATATATGTCTCCCAGAGGTTGCCACTCCTCTGGAACAAACTCTCAATTCACATGAAACAGAGCTCCTCAATGATCCTGTTTAAGTGTAACCTAGATAACTGGATGGGAAACCATAAATTTGCCCCAGAAGTTTCACCTATGTCCTTCTTGGACAGGAGCAGCCAGTGTTGATCTTAGCTTTGAGTTGCAAATAAAGACTATATATCTTGATCTATAAAGGAACACAAGTATATCATGGCTTGTAAAGGCCCAAGGGTCAATAGCCTAGTAACCTAATATGATCACCTTTAGATTGCTCTGGGTTGGTTTATTAATTACCTGTCTTGAAAAAATGCACACCCACAAAAACATCTGTTCAATAAATTGGACGTTTGACCTAAAAACACTGGACTTCCACCTAAGCAATCATTGATTAGACAATCATTAAAATCCATGTATGTGTGTATGTGTGTGTGTGTTGGAGCAATGTCCATTTCATGCAAACCTGGTACTTGTAAAGCAAGTACATGCTCAGGAGTTCTGGGGATAGTTTTATAGGAAATTTCATATTTTGAGTCCTGCATCTATACGTGGCACTGCTGACTGCCACTACACAATGAACAATGTTACACAAGCATTACTTTATACAGGCAGAGAAACTGTCTAAGTAGGCAAAACATCCCAGTGTCAATCAAAAAAACACAACTGAAGCTTTCTTTTATGATTTTCATCTCAGCTACAACATCTAATGTATGTGCAATACAATGCAATCTCTCTTTCTCAGTTCCATTCCTGTCATTCAGCACATGGGGCAACAAGTGCACTCCAGGCACTCATTGTTTCTGTACTGGTTACAGTTTTACAGGGTCAGGTTTCTAGCCCAGCATCCAACCCTCCTCACTTTTTACATCCAGGAGGGTGTACCACACAGTCACAGCCATTTTAGAGTGTCCAAACAACCTGCTTCATGTCTTTGGAAAGTGGGAAGAAACCACAGCACCTGGAGAAAACCAAAATGCAGGGAAGATATGCAGACTCTGCACAGAAAGCACTCCAGCCAAGAAATTAACTGGAGAACCTCTTGCTGTGAGGTAACACCGCTAACCACTGCATCACTGTGCCGCCCATACAATGCAATAGAAACCATTAAATAACAAGTGCAAAAAATCAATGAATCAAAAAGTAAAAAAATGCATATTGGCTAATTATTTAAACAACTAAATAATTAATGACAGAACTCATTGTAGATACTTGATATTTTTAAGACTTTAGGATGTAATCTATCATAGCCAAAATACAAACAATGCTGTCTTTGTAAGCCCTGGTGATGTAAGTCTGGAAAGAATCTACATCTTGGGCTGTGGTTGATGGTTTAAAAAAAAAAGCTTGCGTACTGAGTTAATCCAGTCCTAGAATGATGAAACCTTTTATTTCATTGGGTATTTATAAAATTGCTTGAGTCGCCATGTACTTGCAGTAACTATCTTGGGCTTCTATTAAATATTTTTGCTTGCTTGTTAATGGAAACTAATGCAACTATTGGTCAACTTTGCAACAGTGAAATCACTTAGCCAGTATCAAATAGCGATATATCAGCACCAGCCTCTCCCTATTAACCACAACTATGTCTTTGTTTATAACTCCATATTAGTCACTATGGCAACAGAGAATACAGTTAAAAGACTACTGCAGTTAAGCCCACAGGTGGAGGCAGATCATTTTGAGATAATTAGCCAAACAGATTCTTTAGTACTCAACTGCATTTAGTGCACAAAAGATAAAAATATTAATAAATAAACAAATTCATACTAAAAAAAGAATAATTAAATCTGACAATTTAAAATCTTTACTTTTTGGCATTTACTAATTCATTAAATGTGAAGGTTTTTACATCTCGAATGTTTGAAAAGTAGTATTTGTTTTAAAAAGTAAGAGTTACCAGTCTTTATTATGAGAAAGAGCTTCTCTTTTTATCAAGATGCATACTTTTTCAGTAACTGTATACTTTAATCAATCACACAAATGAACAAAACAAAACTTTTACTTGGTAAAATTTCAGATATTACAAAGTTCAAAGAAATTTCACCTGATTTTGTATTCAACACTTTGACTATTTAATTTTACATTTCTTCTGTGGAAATTCTAACTTAGTTTCCAGTACTTGAATGGTACCACCTCCACATGAAAAGAGAGAGACATTGCTGGTTAACTTTACTGGCTAGGAAGTTCAAATAATAATATTCCATTAAGAACCTATTTGGAAGAAAATGGCTTCTTATTTTATTACAGTGGTCTCCAGTTAACAAATAGGTTCATAGGTTCATAGTTAGATACTAGGCTAATGACAACCTGAGCCTTTATAAGCCTAGCAGTGCAATCCATGCCTATTATTTTCCTATGTTTCACGGATGTTTATCAGGTGGGGATATGTATGTTAGGAAGTTTCTAAAGGTTATGTGGGGGTATGTTAGTTTGGGCATTAATGGTTGCATCTGTCTATCAGAGATATGGGAGCCAGACCCAGGGTGCAGTTCTGATTTTCTATCCATTGGTCAAGGTTACTCTTAAATAGGGTTACAGATGAGCTCTGTTTCACAAGGATAGGGAGCTTGTTCTGCAGCACTGAGATCCTTTGAAACACATATCTGTCTCACCAACATGTCTTATTTATTTCACAAGCACAATTTAAATCCTCGATCTAATGGGTCTGTCATTTTTCATTTTGCAGACGTACAAAAGGTCCATCAGAGCCTTATTCAAGGATGGCTTGTATGCCAGGCATAAATCACTTCTCAGTAACCTGAAGGAGACTGAGTGTAGAGATAGGGCTTTTAGCGATCCATGTAGTACAATGAGTTTATACCTTGAATTCTCCTGGTCAGGAACCTATGTGGGCTTTCCATGTATTGCATATGTCTGGTCAGGTACATTCTGAAGGAGGCATAATAGTCAATGATGGGCTTGATAAGGGCCGAATAAAGTGATACTATGGCTTCCTTGGACTTGGATGACATTCAGTTACTTATAAGGTGGGGAACATAGAAAGATTTTCTTACTACCATGGCCACATATGGGTCAAAGGCCAGATTTATGTGTACATATGTTCCCAGATTTCTGGTTACTAGGTCAACTATTAGGGGATTTTATTGAAGGAATAATTAGCATGAGTTTTACAAATATGGTTCTAGGTGATTCAGCAATATTGAGTAATGTCACCAAAATGGGCACAGGAATTAGCCAGTGATGAGTGGGGTTGATAACCTGGCCTACTCCGACCTACACCAGGGATCCATATAGTAATGATTGCAGGGGTGTATGTGCCTCTAGGATCTATATCAGAAGACTGAAGTTTCAAAACTTCGAATCTGATATGGTTGGCACCATATGATCAAAGTCTTGAAACTTCAAATCTTTTTAATGGAGATCTCCAAACAGCATGGAAAGGGAATATTTCCCTTTTCTGCACTGTAGTGTGATCTCAGAGTTGGTATATTTAAGCAGCTGGGGGGGGGGCAGGGGGGCTTGCACCCCTGCTTAGAGCATTTAAATGGTTTGGTTTTGTAGGTTGTTGTGTTTTATTACATTTTCAATGTTTCAAGACTTCGATTATATGGTGTCGACCATATCAGATTCAAAGTTTTGAAACTTCAGTAATGTAATATAGACCCATGCCCCTACTCGCCAGTCTGTGCCTAACATAAAGCATAGCAGCTATGGGTCAATAAGCTAATAGCTGGCTGGTGTCCAGTTACCAAGCTTAGATTACCTGGGATAGCTCTGTTGAGCAAATGGTAAATGTAAAATGAATCAACCTGCCAAACATGAACTAAGAAGTGCCACACTCAGTGTATATTCACTTATAGGATGAGGCTTGGAAATAGATATCATTGTGATGCCTGTGCACTGGCCCAGTAATCAAGGAACCTCAATCCTCACCACTTACACCAGTGAGGGACATGCACATTGGGAGAATGATAGATACACACAGTACAGAACAATTTCCCTTAAGACAACACAGACATTACAGTCAGTCTGGGGTGGTTTCTCCCTCTCTCTCCAGATACCCAAAAGCCTCTCCACTGGCACAGGTATAGGGTTAAGATCTAAGCCGAGTGGTCAAGCCAAAACCTCTAGCAGCCTTTCTGTCCAACCTGTGCTTTGTGTCACTGCCCAAGTAGCTCAAACACACACACACACACACACACACACACACACACACACACACACACACGCACACACACACACACACACACACACACACACACACACACACACACAAACACACACACACACACACACACTTTGAGATTTGATTTACATACAAACACACAGACACTCCTGGAGAAGGCTGGCACAGGTTCACTAGCTATGCCCCCTTCTGCCCAGACTATAAGGTAGTACTGCCTGCCACCAACCACTCTTATCAGCTACTATAAAGGCCCTTACCAAAGGGTGCCCAATCTTACTGTGTAATGTTACTATTATCCAAATGGTAAGTGTGACCGAAATTTTTTAAGGCTATTTAGGAGTGGCCTATACAGTATCACCAAATACATATGCAAGTCTCTAAGAGCTTAAATATCTCTATACAAAAACATCCACAATTAATAGGTTTAAATATCTTTAATAATAAATAATAAAAGAACAAGACAATGCTCTTTAACTTAACACAATGACAGTAGAGTTCAGAATCACAGGAAATATTTTAAAACAACATTGCAGAACAGTCTCACATAAATACAGAAAATATCTAGACTACTCTTGCTATTTTTCTATCTATCTCTAAGAGATACTTTGCCCTAAATGTCTTACTTACAGAGCCAGGCAGATATAGATGAGAAGTGCTGAAGAGATGTTTACAGGTCCAGAACAAAATACAAAATGCACAGACTTTCCTTGAGAGATAGTTCTTAAATTAATAATACACATTACTGCTGGGTCATCTCAGATTACATCATTCTTGTCACCTCTGCCTTACTTTCCAGGCCAACAAGAACTTAAAATTTAAAGTGTCTGTGAAAAATACTTATCTCTCAGATGTATAGCTGCTAGGAAGCCACAGAACAATACAAAAATACTTTACATGTGAAACCTAGTAATTATCTCTGTCTCAAGAAAATAGAGACTCCTAGCACTAGACATCCTGTCTCTTAGCTGAGACAAACTAACTTTATAGCATATCGTAAAACTCTTTACTTTTTTCTTAGAGTTTGCAAGTTAAGTTTGCAAGTTAACTCTGTATATTCCAGTCTTTACCATCAACACATACATTTGCATAGGCATGCAGTTTATACACATTTCTGCTCTTTTCCAACAGGGTGCACTGTGGGTACAAACATGACGCTCAGTACAAAACATATATTTTTTTTAATTTCTAAGGCAAGCATACAAATCATATTACTATTCACAAATGACATTGAATTATTTACAGAATTCTAGCTGGCTGGGCTGGCAGCCTTCACAACCATAATGGTAAGGAGAAGGCTGAACATCTTATGTATCTAGGAGACAAGATGGGTGGGCAATGCAGCAAAGCCACTTGGCTTTGGATCCACTCTACTACTCAGGAGGACAGGCTAGAAATGGCGTTGGAATGTTGGTGAAGGACAGGCTTCAGAGGGCAGTGAGTGATGTTATTAGAATTAGTGACACTCACGGGAATTAGACTCCAATGTAATGGTAGGGCAGTATTTGCAATCTTAGCCAATGCCCCACAGCAGGGTTGTGATACTGAGGAAAACAATACATTCAAACAGCACTTGCAAGACCTACTAGATAAAGCAGGGCAATAGCAATGGGTTATTATAATGGGTAACCTGAATCCATATATTGGGATAGAGAGAACAGGATATGTGGACTGCATAGGTTCATATTGGTGGGGCAACAGGAATAAAGAAGGAGAGGCCATTCTAGACTTCTGACTAGCAAATGGCTTGATGGTATCCAGCGTATGGTTCAGAAAGAGAGGCAGTCACAAAAGCACATACAAAAGTGGCCAATGTGGAACTCAGGTAGACTTCTTCCTAGTACGGAAAAGGCACTGTGGTTGAATCAGCAATTGCAAAGTCATCCCCAGTGAAACAGACAACCAATAGCATAAACCAGTAGTTGCCACAATCACCTGCAAGCAATGGTGAGAGAAGGCTCTAAGATCAACAGAGACCAGGTTGAAGACCTGGAAGTTGACTGGAGAGAAAGCACAACCATTCATGGAATTATTCATGGCTCTAGCACTTTAAGAAGAGATATTCTATTGAGATATTGAAGAAGAATGACACCACTTCAAAACAGCATAGCATAGTGCCATGTATGGAAATTAGCTACTTAAGGAAAGCTGGTGGTGAAATGCAGAAGACCAGGAAGTCATCAAAAGAAAGTAGTGCAAGGAAAAAGTGGTAGATAGAAAAGACAAACCAGGCTAGGAAAGAATACTGTCAGAGGCAGTCTACCAACTTCTGGAAAGTGACTCAGAGGATGGCACAAAAAAACTTTGTCATGTTGCAACACAAAACAGAAAGCTAAAGAAGATAGTCAGACATCCTTCATAAGTAATATCAGTATCAATCTACTCATCAGTCCACAGGACATTAAAGGCAAATGGAAGGAGTACTCCCAGCATCTTCTGAATGAAGAAAACCCCACATAAGCTGTACTGCCCCAGACAGCCTATGATGAATGAATAGGAGGCACCCACCATAGAAGTAAGAATAGGACTAAGGAAAATGAAGTTAGGGAAACCAGCAGGCTCACATGAAGTCGCAGCAGATGTGATCAAGATGTGGGGTGATAGAAGGGAGAAATGTCTCCTTAGGGTACTCATAGCAGTATGCAGAGAAAGATGTATCCCAGATGACTAGAGAATAGACATACTAGTTCCAGTGTTCAAGTAAAAAAGGGGACATTTACAACTGTGAGCAGTGTACAGGTATCAAACTCCTATCACACTGCATGAAATTTCTGAAGAGGGTGCTTGATAAATGAATACAGAGAGTACTAGAAAGTAAGATGGGAGATGATCAGGTCAGATTCAGATCAGGATGCAGCACAACTGACCCAATGTTTGCAGTGAGACAGATACTTGAGAAGAAGCTTGAAATAAGAGTCCAACTGGGCATTCCTAGACTTGGAGAAAGTATATGATAAGGTCCCAAGAAAGCTGATCTGGGCAGTCCTGTGGTAGTTTGAAGTCCAAGAAACACTGGTAGAATTAGTGAAAGCTACATACAAGGACCCAATGACTCAAGTATGAACAGTGTTTGTTCTTACAGATGAGTTCCCAGTGGGAGTGGGTATGCATCAGGGTTCATCTCCGAGCCCACTGCTGTTCATTCTTGTGATGGAATACATTAGCAAACAGGTCGGAGGGGTGCAGATAAACAAAGCTGATGTATACAGACAATGTGATATTACTGACAGATTCTGTGCAAGAACCTCAGAAAAAGGTAGGGGAATTGAATGCTAAATTTGAAAATGTTATATGGATTTGGAAATGTTGATGAACAGTTTTTGAAAAGAGCAAGTACATTTGTCCCTATAATTAACCCACTAGTACAAGTATTTTAAATTGCGGCCCCAGAACATGGACTGAAGCTCCAAAGGTGGTGGTGTCTCCTTATTCATAAAGGATATGCACAGCTCCAGACTATTAGCCCAGCATAACACATCTGAGATACTTCAGGTACAAACAACATTGTTAAGATGGCAATTCAGGTCATAGCCTGCTATAGGTCCCCATCCATGTCTCAAGACTCTCACTCCATGTTCCTAAGCATCCTGGAAACTATTATGGTCCAACCCAATACTCTCATACTAGGTGACTTCAACTATCCCTCCATCAACTGGGAAAACTACTCATGCACCAGTACACTGGCCCAATGCTTCCTGGAATTCATCAATTCCAATGCCCTGGACAGGCTCATTCTTACCCCTACTAGAGGAAGCAACATCTTTGACCTGGTTATTACAAACATGGGCAACCATTGTTCTATACCAATAGAAAATTCCTCCCTGGTTAGATCCGACAACACAAACTAATCACCATGGAAATCCACATCTCACCCACACCTCCTGCAAAGGTAACTACCATGAAAAACTTCTCCAAAGTTGACTTTGGGCTCCTAGAAACAGAGGTGGCTAACTTCACAGCACCCATGTCAATGGGAAAAAGATGCATGGGTGCCAAATCATACACCAATGCACTGTACGGACATGTACATAAATGCATGGAACTAGCCATACCCAACAGAACCAAGACGCACTCCTCCAAAAAAAGGAAGCCAATCTTGTGGTCCCCTGCCATTAATGAACTCTACAACAGAACGAAGAAACTGTTGCAGACATACGTGAAGTCCCAAGACTGGAAAAACTCCCTTGTTAGCCTCAAAAAAACCTCTAAAGCCAGCTATGAAGGCAGAATTGCGGCAGGCACTAAAAACAACCACAAAGCCTTCTGTAGTTATATCAAGAATCTCCACAGCAATACCCAAGTTTGCTCTGAGTTACTGTACAATGGTACCTCCTATACTGAGCCAACAGATATTGCCAACATACTGGCCGATGGATTCAGTGCCAACTTTGCCCCTCCCTCCCAAAAGGACCAATCACAATACCGGAGGTATGCCAGACACCTGACATTACTACAGCACAGGTTAAAGCTGCATTGTCCAAGACCAAGAATACAGCTTTCATGGGACCCAACAATATCCCTGGGAGTGTTCTACATGAAGTATAAAGTGAACTTGCACCAGAACTGTGTGCCCAATTCAATCACAGCCCACCTCAGGCTTTGTCCCTACCAAATGGCGCACTGCTACAGTCATCCCTCTCCATAAAGGGGGAGTTACTACAGACCCTGGGAATTATCGCCCAATTAGCCTGACAAGTCTGATATGTAAGGCTATGGAGTGCATCATCATGGACCTAATTAACAAGGATATGGGGAATCTCCAAACTCTAGATCCCATGCAATTTGGTTTTGTGAAAGGTAGATCATGCCTGCTCAACCTGGTTGACTTCTTTGAATCAGTCATCAGACCACTGGATGAGAGCAAGGCAGTTCATACAGCCTAACTCAATCTGGCCAAGTCCTTTGATACCATTCCCCACTCAGGAATTATTGATAAACTCACCAAACTAGGCATTAACCCTTATATGACTAAGTGGGTTGCAAACTGGCTCACATATAGAACACACAGTGTGAAAGTGGCAGACTCCAGGTCAGACTGCAAACCAGTCATGAGTGGAGTCCCACAGGGATCGGTCCTGGGTCTTTTCCTGTTTGGCATCTACTTCTCAGAAGTCCAAGCCAACATGGAGGGATTCTGGCTGACCAAGTTTGCAGATGACTGCAAGCTGAGAGCCATTATTAACTTCCCAAGTGATGTAGATATCCTACAGAAAGGCCTCACTGAGACCAATGACTGATGTTGAAACCATAGCCTTAAGCTTAATGCCAAAAAGTGTCATCATCCCTTTTGGGGAAAAACTCAGTTCCCACTAATTACCACATCAATGGGAGCCCACTGAACACTGAAGGTGTTATAAGAGATTTGGGGACACAGGTTGACAGCAACCTCTCCTTCAACCACCACCATTTCCACTGTGGTCAGAAAGTCCTTCTATGTGGCACATCTCATTACCAAGGGTTTTGATTTCAGGAAGAAAGAGGTCATCTCTCTCTACTCTTCCCTCATTAGGCCAGTCATCAAGTATAATGCCCCATTTGGCATGTACCTCACTAGACACATGCAACAGCTGGAAAGGCCACAAAAGTACCTCATGAAGAGGATCCTAGGCCTTAAACATGTGTCCTACACAAACAGACTCAAAAAACTCCAGCTATTTTCTGTCTCATATTGTCTACTAAGGGGCAATCTCTGCTTGACTTACAAAGCCATGTCTGACCCAGCTCTGTTAGAAATGCTACAGCTAAAGAAATCACATGCCTTCCACACCACATGCTCCAGAGACCTCAACCTCATTACCACAATCAACATAACATGCTGGAGGGCCAGGTTCATAACCTAGCGACTGCCCATGCTCTGAAATAAACTTCCAGTACATGTCAACCAGAGCACCTCACTGGCACTCTTCAAGAGAGATCTTGATGAGTGGATGGGAAATAGAAAGTTCACCCTGGGGATCATTCCAGTGGCTCTAATTGATAGAGGCACTGGGAACTAACTTCAGGCGGCACGATACCAGGGCACATCAATGGGATAGGCTTGTAAAGGCTCCAGGGCCATTAGCCTAGTGCACAACTATGAACCTATGAATCTATGTGTAAATGAAATATATGATCTTTATGCTAAAAAGCAAAATAAAATGTACTGTAACATGACTAATGAAGAAAAAGTAGTTTTACAGTCCTTGATTAATAATGAAGACATTGTCACTAACAGTGGGCATAAGGGAAGTGGAGGCAAACTATTATAATAGTGCAATAATAATAATGCTAATAGGCCTGTTAAATTATAGAGAGATTAATAGAAAGGAAGTGACTAATATTATAAATAGAATAAATACTAATATTTATACTATGTGTATGAATGGAGAAATAACAAAATAGCCATCTTTTATGGTATGTCTTAAATATATAATTCTCTAACTAATCTCCCTATGTGACCTATTGTATTGGCATGCAGATGGATAACTGAATATATATCTAAGAAGTTAGAATTTAAACTTAAAAGTATTAATTAATACAGTTAGTTATATAAAACATTCATCTAATTTTTGGAGCAACTGTATGAATGACATGTTTTATATAATGTGGATGAGCGCTATCAGATATTGATTTATTATTTACATCAATATGAAATTACTCCAGCTCTATTCAGTCGCTTACCGCTTGCTCAGAGGTGACCTTTGCCTAACATACAAGGCCATGTCAAACCCAGATTTGATGAATATGCTTCACCTCAAAAAATCTAGATCCATCAGAGCCACAAGGGCGGGAGACTTAAACCTCGACATGGCTATTAATAGGACGTGCTGGAGGGATAGATTCATCACCCAAAGACTCCCTATGCTGTGGAATAAAATCCCGGTATATGTGAGGCAGAGCACCTCGCTGGCCTTGTTCAAGAGAAATCTTGACCAATGGATGGGAGATCGCAGATATACCCCAGGGATTACCTCAGTGTCACTGCTCAACAGAGGCACAGCAAAATAATGGGTATAGTTCCCCATACTAAAGGGGTGGCGTAAGCCACAAAACTATGGGCTAGGCTTGTAAATGCCCTCGGGCAGATAGCCTAGTATGAACCTATGAACCTATGAACCTAAATGAGATTGGTGTAAAATCAATTAGAAAACTCATTAGCAATGATCCAAGATTTGAACATTCAAATATTAATGCTATTTCTGACTTACTACACATAGTGTTAACTAATAATATTTTATCTTTCAAGGAAAATATTGTATATATAAGGAAAAGGTGAAGCCATGTGAACGCCTGTTGTGAATATATATGCAAATATTGTAATAAATATATGGAAAAGAGAACATTTATATATCTAAATATATTCTTGAACAATAATGTTTTCTTAGATAAGTTGATATTTTATAAATGATTTTTGGATGATGTGTTTTTAATATGGAAGAGGACTTTGTCAATGTTTGATTGTTTTATCACATATATACATTATACAGTGATTTTTTTTTTTTACTTTTAAGAAGGAAATTCAGTATAATGAAATAGATTTTTGGATGCTACTGTTAAGGAAAATTGGTCATTGACAGAATGAAACATTAGTACTTAAGAAGGCAGCAAAGAAAAATACATATTTACATCAGAAAAGCTTGCACCTTCATTTTGTATTTAACAATATAGTGAATGGACAAATGTTAAGGGTAACTAGACTTAACACCCAGGATGTTAATATGGAAATACAAATGCAAGATATGACAAATAATCTTAAAAACAGAGGATATAATAGCACACAATTATATAAGTATATAATTAATATTAACAGGAAGAGAAGAGGTGTGACCTGTCTTCTCAGCACAGATATATCAAAGAGATAAAAAAAATGAACAGAACCAGATAAGGTTTATACTAACACATGACAGAAGAACAGGACATGTTAACACTATTACTAATAAACATTACCATATCTCGCACAATATACCACGGCTAAAAGAAATAATACAGGGAGGTCCCAACTTTGTATATAAAAATATGAAATGATAAAGAATTATGGAGAAAAGAACAAATAAAATCTATAAGTAACAGAATAATTGACAGAAAGGGGAATCTATGCATGCACAGAATGCAGTTTTGTAAATTTATATGAAATAGCAAGCAATTTATGCATCTGTTATCTACAGAAGTGGTTCTGATAAATATACATGCTGTACAGTTTGCATGGCAGAGTATGATATATGTGAAGCATTTTATATAGGTAAAAAATAGGAATTTAAAAGAAAGAATAAAGGATCATATATCACATTAGAAGAAAGATAAAGACTAATGCTTTATATAAACTTATAAGAGATACAGGCACAAAAGATTATTTTAAGTTTGTAGTATTGAAGGTTATAGAAGAGCAGCTTAGGGGAGGCAAAATAGTTATATATACAGAAAATGATGAATATAAATGGATAAATTAATTCAAGGCATGTAAATTTCCTGGTTTGAATGGCACTTTTGGCATTAAGCTGGTACTGAAAGACAAAAAACATTATTTCAGTTAAATTAGATGTTACTGCAAATTATATCATCCTCCACACCACACATTCCATTGACCTCAACCTCATTACCACAATCAACAGAAAACGCTGAAGGGATACGTTTATAACTCAGAGACTGCCCATGCTCTGGAATAGACTTCCCATATATGTCAAGCAGAGCACCTCACTGGTCCTCTTCAAGAGAAGATGAGTGGGTGGGAAATAAAAAGTTCACCCTGGGATCACTCCAGTGGCTCTACTTGATAGAGGTACTGGGAACTAACAACGGCTGGCACGATGCCAGGGCATTTCTATGGGCTAGGCTTGTAAAGGCTCCAGGACCATTAGCCTAGTAGACACCTATGAAACTATGAACCTATAAAATATATAATATTTTAATTTTCAGCAGCTGATTAAACAGGAAATGAAACTGTCATGTGATTTTAATGATTTTGTATAAAAAGATTCATTATGTTTGCAAATGTTATTGCCCAATGAAGCATCTTTTATGTGAAAGATTTTTAACTTACTTAATTAAAATGAACTAGTTTCCCACACTCATGGTTCCTGTGCATCTTTGCTTTTTTATCTCTACCAATGGTCTTGTCATAAACATAGATCTTGATAAATGCATGTTAATTTTAGGGATCAGCTGTACAGACTGATTTTCAGCACTTCTGGTCTTCATCACTGCTTTACTTTTCAGGGCTGGGACTGGATTACAATTTCCAGTAAATATGCAAATAATGGGTTTGGTACAAGATACCTGAAGCATTGCTTTTGCATAAGTTAACAATGCAGGATTAATAAGCACAGCAGAGAATTAATGGAGTCCATCTATCTATTTCAAAGTCATAGAAATATGCTGATTTAAATGAGTTATTTCTGCCCTAAAATAACAAAGCAAGCCACATCAACTTTGTTAAGGCTGGTCTTTGACTCTAAACATATTCAGTTTGACTTTGTTTTTTAAGCATCACACCCAATGCTTTCAAAATCCCCAAACCTGGGTATGTTAACCTCTAAGGTACCCTTCCAGACCCTGCAGTTAGCCACTTTTCAATTTCTTTAGAAACAGTAAAACACTGACTTGCTAGCAAATGATTTACAGATGAAACACTTGTTAAAGATATCTTTATGCACACTATTCACAAATTTCTTTAGATGACTAACCATGATAGGGACATCCTCTGTGTAAGACCAAAAGTTTAATATCTCATCTTGCAGATAAAAAACAAGAATATCAGGGTCCATGTTTCTAGTGTGCAACAGTAGAGCTCAAGTTTGATTGACAAGATACAGGGAAAAAGTGCATCTGGACTGAATATGAAGCACCAGCTGCTACTATAGCTATAGGGAGAAGGTAACTTTATCTATGACGTAGGTGGGCAGTATAATGTAAGGATGTCCATAGCTGACTTTGGCCATCAAGCTTGGGTTGTACTATGTCATAAAAAATACTAAGTGAATCCCAGCAACAATTTTTAACATTTCAAAATGTTCTACTAAAGCCAGCTGTGTGGCTATATGTACAAAGTACACACTACGCTGCCAAAGCTATCACTTTTTTGATGCAGAGCAAATAGATCCTGTTAGAAACAAAAATAGTTTTAACTTTCATAATTAAAAGACATCTCATGTACAGTTTTGACTAAGCTTATTATTTTTATTTATTTTTGCCCCTCCCTATAACCATCAGGCTCCTATATAATTCATTTGTTCTTCCTGATCCTTGGTATGCTGAAACATGGGGTGAAGGAACAAAGAACCAGGGAAGTCAGTTGTTATCTGCTGTGGCTTATGATTTTTGCATGCTCCTAGCGGCTTCTCTGTCTGGTCTGAGAGCTTGGTGCAATGGCTCTACTTTGAATCTTGGGTAGTTGTGCACTTTCACATACCTATGATTATAGCTAGCTGGCAAGTATACCTTGACAGTAATGCACAACCCAGATTCTTGACATATGTAAATATCTTTCTCATGTGGTTTCTACCAACACTCCTGTTCTGGGATGAATAAGACACTACGTTTACTTACAAGTCTTTGAAGGACAGTCTTTCAGCTCACCATTTTACAAAAGACAAATGACAATTTTGGAGACCCTGCAATCCCACACCTCCTAAATTTTATATACCAATTCCATGACTACACCACAATGAAGAAAAGGGAAAAATAAAAAGAACTCTAATGGCTTGTATAATCTAGCACCTTCTGATAAAACTCATTGCAACATTTAATGTTCAAATAAAACTCTTTATTGGCATTCCTGTCATTGACATGCAACATGGACAAGCCTCTTATCATTTTTTTTTACTTTTTACAGTTTCCATAAAATAATATGGCTGAGTATTCATCACTATTAAAAGAAGCTCATCTATTAATGTGCACTTTTCATTAACAGTTGATTTTTCAATACTGTGATTTGTCACTTCTTCCAGCTTTTTTCCAGTTAGGGAGCGCCATAGCAGATCACCTGTCCGCTCATGATTGGCAGTAGAGTTTTACGATATTGAGTTGCCAGCCCAGTGCCCAACCTTCCACAGAAGGCACACACACACGCACTCACATCTAGGGCCAATTTAGAGTGTCCAATCCACCTACAGCATGTCTTTGGGAGGAAACTGGTACACCCGGAAGAAACCCATGTGACTGCAAGGAGGACATGCAGACTCCACGCAGAAGGCACCCCAGCCGAGGATCGAACCAGAGAACTTCTTTCTGTGAGGTGACAACACTAACCGCTGCACAACTGTGGCCGCCCAATACTGTGATTTGTCACTACTGTAGCTATTTTGCCTTAGCACCTTATGCATGGAATATATTTTACAGATGCAGGCAAAGATTTCTGCTTTGTACACTAACAAGTGATTTCTACATCTCAGAAAATCTCTGACAAATCTGAAATGTAGTAGAGAAATTCTGTTTTAAATTCCACTACCAAATACTTTGTTATTTTGTTGACCACACATCTTTAAACATTACTACTATAATCTAGTATCAGTTTAAGTCAATTTTCCTCCCTTTTCAAGTTATTTGATAACATTTTCCTGACAGCATTCAAGTTTGAGTTATTTCTTTTTTTATTGCTGACTATCACCTATTCAGAAATATCAGCCATAGTCATCTATTGTTAGTTTCTTTTTCCACTTCTTCTTCCCAAATCCTTCTCAGCCACCCACATTTTCAAAACCTGTGTACCATTCCTGTGTTTTTCTGAGCATGAAAAGCATTTTACCTGTTTAGCTTCCATTGTTTTGTCATTACATTGGGGTATCTGATACCATCTATTCACAATTCTAATCTGGTGATCCAGTAGGTGGGGCCAAGGTTAGAGTTTGCTTTCTATACTTTTAACATCTTCCCTGCACTTTTCCACTGAGCTCCACCTGTTGCCATCTTTCCATCTCTGTTTTAGTCTTTCCATTTTTATTTTCATTTTCCAGATCTCCTAGATCTATATATATATCATGTGAGTTCTTCCCCTATTTTCTTATTCTTTTATTTCCTTAATAGGCTGCCTCCTTTCCTTGCTATCCTTATGTACTCCTGTTCTAAGCTCCTTGCAACTCTGTGCAAAGTATTCTCCATGGACTTCATCATTAACCATGCTAACCCTCTCCCTTCCCACAAGCCATTCCACCAATCCCCTTCCCTTAGTATCAACTCTCCTTCTTCTGGCCATTCTGATACCTTTTCCAGCTCTATTGTCCTTTGTTTTTTTTTTTTATTTTCTCCTACCTTGCCCCAGTCCTCCAATGACCATTCTTTCTTTTCGCATACCCCAAGCTTCTTGGTCCCACGCTATGATTCCCCTTCTTCTTAGGGCATTTAAACTTTAATCTTTCATTTTATCCATTCAGTCCTTTTCTTTTTATTTAGCCCAATGTGTGCCTCTTAGCATCTTGCTGTAGGAACATTATTTTACCTCAACCATCGACTGATGTTATAAGCCATGATATATCTTTCCACATTAACTGCTTCCCACTCTCCACGTTCGTTACTTACTTGTATACTTTTCTCCATGATTCTTGCTTTTTTTCTCTCCTTATTAATCTGATACAAACCTTTAACCATTTCTCATTTCCCTCCATTGGTATGTACATCTGGAAACAGCCTGTTGTGGGGACAATTATCATCATTTATCTTTATATACATGTAAGGGAATGCTTCATGTTTTCCATTTATATAGGGCCTGTGTTTCCAAATTTTTTAGCAGTATGTAATTTCCTTCCTTTGTTTTATTAATTGAATACTGGACCTATCATCTCAAATATTTTGTTCCTGACTTCTATTTCATTATTTCCAGAATTTCTCTTCCTTTGTTCACTGCAGCATTGATCCACAATTTTCTCATATCACATTGAAGTTCTGCCTTCTCCTTAAACTTTCCCACATGTTCCAGCACTATTCTTCCTGCTTCCTTTTAATCTTCCACTGGAAGACTGCAGTCATCCACAAATATGAGGAAACGTACATCATTCCACTGTGACCTATAACCTTTAGAGGAAAGGTCTCTATAGGTAACATGTAGTCATCCCACATTAGACCCATCACAGAGTACAACGCCCCATTTGGTATGTACCTCACAAGACATCTGCAACAACTGGAAAGGCTGCAGAAACACCTCACTAAAAGAATCACAGGCCTAAAGCAGATGCCCTATGCTAATCAACTAAAAAAACTCCAGCTGTACTCTGTTGCATGTCATCTACTTAGAGGTGATCTCAGCTTAACATACAAGGCCATGTCAAACCCAGAGCTGCTGGACATGCTACACTTAAAGAAACTCCAATCCATCAGAGCCACACACTCCAGGAACCTAAACCTTGTTATCACAATGAACAAAACATGCTAAAGGGATAGGTTCCTGACCCAGAGACTCCCCATACTCTGGAATAGACTGCCCATATATGTCAAGCAGACCGCCTCCTTGGCCCTCTTCAAAAGGAACCTTGATGACTGGATTGGAGATAGGAAATTTACCCCGTGGATCATGTCAGTCACCCTGCTAGATAGGGGTCCAGGGAAGTAAATATTGTGGGAAGAAATAGCCAGGGAATTGTTATGGCTAGGCTTGTACAGGCCCTAGGGCCAATAACCTAGTATCAACCTATGACCATGAACAGGTAAGTAGATAACAGCTGGCTTTGATTTGTCCTTATTTTCATTGCTCTGCCTATGGTCTATGTTCACTTGTATTAATATTCCAGGGTTACTGTAATGACATGTATCCATTTCAGGTGTTCTGCCCTAAAAGATCTGTCCCATCTAGAACCCGTCAGAGGAAATGCTATTCCACAGAACTGAACGCTTTCTTAAGATCAAACAATATGCTTCACTCCTTGTCTCTCATTTTTGCCTCACATCCATCGATAAACTTAAGTACCTCTTTTTAGTTTTCCAGTGGGATGCTTCACCACATAAAGCCAACTTGACTCCTTTGACTATTAAATTTTCACTGTTGATACTAAGATTTTGGATCAAGACATGGTTATGCAATTGTGCCGCTATAGTCCTTGTATGGCTTTAGTGTGAGAATTTAATGTTGCAGTGTGTTTCACTATGAACTATTGTATTGTATTGTATTTTGCAAGCAAAGATGGTGGTGCTTTTGTCAGGGTTTTCCCCTTTTTGTCACAGTGGTGCAACCATGGAGTTAATATATATACTTTTGACTCGCCATTTTCGGCATGTGATTTACGATTAATGGTACTATGGTACTTTACATTTACGTAGGCAAACCTATTGGGTAATAACTTAATCTCTGCATTAGTAACTGAAATCAGTCTATAAACGCTTTGTTCTAGAATCTCTGCCTTTGTTATGGCGGTAGAGTTATTCTAGTGTCCTGTATTGAGGGAGTGACTTTTTCCTTCTTCCTGTATCTGTTTAGTATCCATGCTAGTTGGTCCTTCACATCCTCAGAACATAACCTGTAATAGTTCACCAGAAGTCCATCCATTCTCCCATGCCTTCCCCTTTTCAGGCTTTAAATTACTGTCTGGGTCACAGTTCCTGATACTTCTCTATCTAACCCTCTTGTTCTGATGCCCTTACTCCATCCCCCTCTCAGGTTTGTTCGTACACAGTGCTATCTTTGCTCAGTGATCTATACATACTTTCATACAGTTTTGGTATCTGTGTTTTAAGATCCTTTCCCCACTCTGTCACTTCACTCTCCTTCCCTAAAATCTTATTTACTAATGCCTTACACTGTTTCTCCTATAATTTCTGAGCCAGGGCATTCCCTTGTGTTTTCCCCCTGAAAGCATCACAAGTCCTTTTTCTTAGCATTTCAGCTTCTAATTTCATCTTTTTCCAGAAAACTCTAGCTTAAACTTCAGCCTTTCTTCCTTCTCTTCCTCCTACAATGTACAGCATCTATTTTTTTTTGGTCTTTGGTTGCACCATCCTAAGCTCCTCCTTCATTCCCTATACTTCCTTCTCATGCACTTACTGCCTTATACCCACTTCCTCCATAATCTACCCAATCATTGTTGTTTTGATTCTGGCTCGTCATTTAACCCCTGCTCTCTGCTACTCCATCTTGTTCTACAGCAGAATTCTTGTGACATCATTCTATCAGTGATGGCCTGTTCCTCCATTTTCCACTTTGCCTCATACCGCTGCCAGTATAATCTAATCCACGATTGCACATTTTACATCACCATTACTACCAACACATGATCTCTTTTTCTTGCCTTCAGTTAACTGACTGACCCAGACATCAATGACTGACATGTGCAACACTTCTTTGACATTAGAAATGTTAACTCCATTGTACAAATCCTTAACCATCCCACTAGTATTCCAAATGTCTTTGATTTTTGTGCTCAGAAATAAGCTTCCTTCTTGAACACCTCTATGTGTATCATCTTCTATTGTCAAATCATAGCTGACCTTTTCATTTAAATATGATGCAACATCCCTTCTAAATAGTTCTTTGTTATAGAGTGAACCTTTTTCAAATACTCCATGGCCTATGTAAATTCCAATGTAATCCTTCTCTGATGCATCCCCATTTATAAAATTGCTGACAATGCTTTGACTTCTACACTAACTTAAACAGTTATACTGATATGTCAGTCCATGTCTGTATCATATATAACGGAAAAGTTAAAAATAAACCCACCCACATGATGAAACACTGATATAAGTAAATAAATAAATAATACAGCAACAGAAAGAAGTTACTTAACTTTTTATATAAGAACTCCCATTCTACCTATGTTAATGGAACACTTAAGTAAACTTTCAAAGAGTTTAAGAATAACTTTAGGAAGCTCAAAACTTTATGTGAACATAAAATAATCACTGAAACCAAGAATAATTGCAACCTTTTATTTAACTATTTCAGAAAGTTAAGAACACTCAGCAAAGTTGAAAACGTGTCCACAATAATATTGCCCACTCTAACCAAAAGGAAGCAGACGGTATTGAGCCTTATTCATTAAGTGCAAATCTTACCATACCCACAATTACAACTATTCCACAGTCTCAGGCTCCCTCTGTAATTGCAGTGGAACAAATCCCCTCAGACCTCTGCAAACCTATGGGAACACCTCATCCACAGTCCCCGATAACAAAACAGGGTTCCTGTCTCTAAGTACCAAATATGGTTTGTTTGAACCCCAACTCCACCTAAGCATCCTCATTTGTGATATTGCTGAAGCCTAGAAAAGAGCCATTGGAATGCCATTACGAAAGGATGACCCAAACATGGTCAGTGGTAACTACAGATCCATCAGTTTTACTACTCTTAAATGTGAAGCAATAGAATATTTTATGCCATACATCATTAATATTTTCATTGAAAATCTGTTAACCTAGGACCCTCATAATTTTAGTCTTGACCAAAGCAGGTTCTGCCTCTTTAGCCTCGTGAATTTCTTTGAAAAGTAAACAGATCGGCAGATAGTGGATAAGTGGTATGTACACCATCTACTTGGTCAAGGCTTTTGTCACTATTCACTGTACATCTATTATTGACAGACTTGTAAATACATACCCCTCAACTGTACAGATTTCCACAGAATGCCCAGATTTGTGCCCTGTTACGCATAAAGTTGCAGTTTTCTGGCAAATCATTGAGTACTGAAGTCAGAAAATAATGACAGTCATTTGAGATTCAGACTTCATACCCTTCAGAAAATTCATGCTAATGCAAAACCTGTTAATTTATCAGCTTTCTAAGTTTGCAAGAGCAATATTTAAAATTGTCCCTATTTTTGGGCCTTTGTCCCCCCATTATTTATGGCTTTGTCCAGATTTCTTGTTCTAAGAGGTTGAGAGCTATGAATCAGAATATAAATCTGGATACTGTATGAGGGATATCTAATTGGTTGTCAGACAAAATGCATGTGGTTAGGATCACATGTGAGAGTTCTGAAATAAAATGTTTTACAAGTGGTGTAACAGGGCTCATCTGACCCTGTCATATTTGATACCTTGTTTCTTAAGCCTTACCAGGCTTGGCCTATGTCTATTTTTTTATTTTATTTTATTTATTTATTTTCTTAACTTTGTAGATACTGTGATTTTGTGTTATCATCTCTTCTTTCACTGACAACATACATTGTTCTTGGACAGAAATTTCAAATTAAATGTGAAAAAATGTATAGTTCATTTTGGTAAACCATTATCCACTGCCCTGGTGCCTTTTTTTTCCAGTATCGTATCAAGAAGGTGACACACCACTTCAGTCAGATGCAAGTACAAAATATTTAAGCACTCTTTCTAGTAATTCCTTATCTTTTAACTACTTTGTCTCAGTAGCAGTTTTAGAAATTCATTAATCTGGCTCAGCTAATTTCCAAAGGTGTTTCACACTGATAAAAAGAAGTCTTAATTCCCTCTTACCTATATCTATATCGTACCAATCCCATTGCTGAATATAATGCCCTTTTAGCTTGCAATTTATTGATGCATAATTCTTTGACTTGGATAGACCTCAGAAGTTCCTAACTAAAATGATTAATGGCTTTAAAGGTCTCAGTTATCTGTACAGACTGGCAGTCCTTTCTCAGTACTCAGTCTCACAGAATCATCCATGGTGATCTGAGTCTAGCCTTTCAAGCCATGAGAACAAATTATTTTTGACTGAGATAGTCCAAATAGGCTAGTAGCCACTTTTGAGGGTAGACCTAAGGTGGAATTTAAATTACTAGGGCAAATTAGGCCATGGTATTGAGGAACTTCACCTATTGTTATTGATGGGTATAGTATTTTTTTCATCCATCTGTGTTACCACCAAGTCAGGCAGATGGGGTCTCAGATGAACATCTCATGGAAAGGATGACACACTCAGGAGTACAGCACCCCCTTATGCTGCACTGCAGTATCAGCAATCAGTCTTCCTGGACTGGGAATAGAACCTACAGCCTTCCCTACCAAAGGTGAGTGTGCCACCTGTTGCACAACTGATACTGACACTTGTTGATGTCCATTTCCTTCACAAAATAATATTAGGTTAAAGGGCCAAAACTTTCATCAAAAGTAAATAAAACAGACTATAGGCCATCACATGCCTAGCCAATAAACCATACTGAAAAGGTCCTTCCAGTCTTGAGTGGGCAAGCAGTGTCAGTGGTAGAGGAGGAAGCACAGTCACTAAACTCAGAAGCACTTGGAACGGATATTGTATCAGCTTTAAAGGACAAGACAGCAATTTATGGTCTGATTTGACATGGGAAGATGACTCATGCAGAAAAGCACCCTTACCACCTTCAAGGAAAAACTAAATGATTTGATGAGAAGATCCAAATTTTTTCCTGCTCTATCTGGCATTTTATTCATTCATTCATTCATTCATTCATTCATTCATTCATTCATTCATTCATTTATTCATTCTTTGTTGACCAGGATAGTCCCATTAGGCTAGTGGCCTCTTTTCAGAGGTGACCCAAGGTGGTATTTATACTACTAGGCAAAATTTGATCAGAGCATCAGGGAACTTCGCCTACTCCTTTCAATAGGTGTCATGGGATGTTTTACACCTGCCTGAGCTACCACCAGTTCAAGTAAAGGATATTTAAGTTTAATGTCTCACTAGAAGGACGGCAAACTCAGGAGTGCAGCACCTCCTTGTGCTACACTACAACGCCAGAATCCAACTATCTGATATGGGAATAGAACCACAGCTTTCTGCACCAAAGGCAATGGTGCAACCTGAAGTGCATATAATGGTGTAAAGTCTGACTGCCTTGTACTTAGCTATGAACCTAGGCACCTAATGTTTTAAAACTATTAAATAAACTTCATTCACTCATTCCTTTAGCCATTTTTCATCTGAGGGAGCATCACTATGTAATCTTGGATTGTTTACCAATAAGCCATCTGTTGTCTTCTTTTTGTCCTTGGATGATCATAGCATCCATTCCTCCGTGCTGAAGCTATGCATCTTACACAGTTGAGATGGAGGATTAAGAAAGGGTTTTAGATGTTAAATGTATTAGCCAGGGAGCATCTACAGGTGAAATACAAGATTTTAGGAAGTGGGATTTGAGGTTATCTTTAATACATTTTGAGGCAATATTTGTTGAAGAGATACAGGGAGATTATTCCAAGGCTTCTTTGGAGTAGAGATGCCTAGACTGAGTGTGCATTGCCTAAAGTATTTAATGACAGGATGTTTGTCTGGGTATTAAAGGATACTGTGTGCAACCTTTAGCTGAAAGTAAGAGTTAATTTCTGGTGTTATTCCAAGGAAGTACAATATTTGTCAGCAGGGGAGGATATGTTCAACAGATCATATTGCTTTGCCAAACAAAGATGGTCTTCAGCTGTCCCCTATAAGTCTTTGAATATTGGCTAAAACATTGTGTTCCCTATAGTGCCTTTTTAGGCAATTCCAAACTGATAAGCATTCCAGCATAGCAAAACCAAGCAAGGGAATCTAAAGTTGTTACTGCTCAATGCCAGAAGCCTACAAAAGAATATCTACTTCCTCCAGGCTCTGCTCACCCTGGAAAATGTGAGTATCTGTGCAGTTACTGAGACATGGTTTAATGCCATGGAGAGCATCCCTGCAGTGTGGAGCTACAATGCTTTCCACATATTCAGGCCACCTACTGAACAGACAAGAACCAAAAGTAAATGTGTCTCAGTCTATGTCAACAACAAACTCACATCAAGACTAGTCAAACAGGATAATGCACTTGAGCTTTACCATGTTCAGATTTCCATAGAAAAGTCCCATATCATATATTTTCAAGCTACAGATCTCACTATATGAAGCAAGAAACATATAACTCATACCTGGACTTACTGGAGGCCCTCACCATTCAATCCAATACCATATTCACGGGCAAATTCTTCCACTACTCCACTATAAACTGGGATATGTACATGACCCCAAACATATATGTCCAGAGATTCCTGAACTTTGTAAACACTAGCACCTTGGACCTGATAGTCCAAATGCTCATTAGTGGGTACAAATATACTCAAACTGGTACTCACAAACATGGGAGAATGCTGTAACCCCCCCCCCCCACCCCCCACCGTGTAGTGTCCGCTCTGGTAAGCTCACACCACAAAGCTGCCTCCATTATAATAAAAATCAGTTCTGTGATTCTGGAAAACTATGTAACATTTAGGAACTGGTATAAGACAAACTTCCTACTACTAAGTGATAACCTGTCAAAATTTCACCCCCCCCCCTCCAGCCCTGAGAAAACAGCTGCCTATGCAGAATTGTTCACAAAAACCCTGTACAATCATGTCAATAAATACATAGAGACATCTGTGCCTAAAAGAAATAAGCCTGGAACTAACTCAAAAAACAAACCATCCTGGTGGAATCCGGAAATAAACTGGCTGTACAATAAAAGAAAAAAAAAACAGTCATAGCCAAGATCAGGAAGTGCTACATCTAGCATGATCCAAACATTCTCATAAATCTAAACAAACAACAAAGAGGGTAACTTAAACCTACTAAAGCCAGATTTGAGGTAAAGATAGCTTCCTAGCCAAAGGACAACCACAATGTTTTCTTTAGCTATGTTCAAAATCTCAAAGGCACACTCAGAGTATAGAAATGATTGAAAATGGATCCACCTACATGGAGCCAGAAGATACAACAAATTTGTAGGCTGATAAATTCTGTTCCAGTTTTGCCCCCTATGTCTACCCTACAAAACAATGCCATCAAACACTCCCTTCAGCTCTCACTAATAAGCATGTCCTAGATCTGCTCTCTAAGGCCATAACCACTGCATTGATTGACCCAGATAATATCCCAGAATGCTTTCTAATAGCCTGAAACATGACCTATTAAGACCACTGGGGTCACTTTTTAACCACAGCATTGTCAGTCTTTGTGCCATGCAAATGGAGAACTGCTTATGATTATCCCTCTACACAATGGTGGGCCATCAATGAACCCTGGGAACCACTAACTCATAAGTCTGACTTGTCTTATATCAAAGCCATGGAAAGAATTATCATGCAAATGATTAATAATGACAAAGAAAACCTTCAAACACTGGATCCAATGCAGTTTGGTTTCATCAAAAGCAGATCATGCCTACTCGTCCTGGTGCACTTCTTTGAGAAGGTCAATAAGCAAAGTCAAAACAGTGCATACTGTCTGCCATGACCTGCCTAAGGCATTTCATACAATATTCCATTCAGGCATTGTAAACAAACTCATGGATTTAGGTGTAAATCCCTATGTTACACACTGGATAGCCAGCTGGGTCTCACATAGGACCTAGGAAGTTAGGATAGGGGAGACCACCTCCACAAAGAGGCCAGTCACTAGCAGAGTCTGTGGCTGACCAGATTTACAAATGATTGCAAAGTTGGAGCAGTCCGCCCAAGTCACTAACATCCTATAGAAAGCTATACCACAGATAAATGACTGGTTCTAAAGCCACAGCATAAAACTCAATGTCAAGAAATGCATAATAGTACCTTTTAAGAAGTTAGCTACCCTAGGAAATTACCTCATCAATAACATACTTCTAGAACCTGTAGTCAGGGATTTGGATACATAAGTAGATAGTAACCTGGTTTTCGACCAACATGTGTCTAAGGAGTAAGGAAATCATTCTGTTTTGTCTAATGTATAAGTAAGGGCATGACATCTAGGTCTATGGTAGTCATTGTTCCACTGTGTTTGACCTTCATCTTTCCATCATTGAGTACAATGTCCCCCTTTGGTATGTACCTGATATGGCACAAACAGCATGTCCTATGCAGTGCACCTCAAAGACCTATCTCTATACTCTGTTTCCTACTGACTGTTGAAAGGCGATCTATGCTTGGCATACAAGGCATCCTTGGATTCCCCTCTGAATTGACCTCTTGCATATTAGCAAAATGAATAGCATGATAGCATGATCTAGCAATTTAAACTTTGCTTGTGAAATAAATGGGACACATTGGAGGGACAAGTATGTGTCTCAGAGAATTTTCCTTCTCCAGAACATTCTTCTCATCCATGTGAAGCAGAGCCCTTCCTTAACCCCATTCAAGAGAAACCTGGAACAGTAGATGGGAAATCAGAAATAGACACTTATGTCTCAAGAGGACAGAGGCAGCCTGTAAATTTTGTCCTAGCTTACATATTGCACTCTACATGCCAAACAATGGGTTATACTCAAATATGGGCCAGATAAGTGCCAAGTATAGGGCGTTATAACTTATTTTGCTCTCGAGGTGATACCTTTACTAATCAAGTGTGCAACATAGAAAGCTTTTCTTACTACAGTAGACACATGGTGGTCAAAGTTAAGGTCACAGTCAACTTGTGTTCCGAGGTTCCTTACCACTTTTTGGGTACTTAGGGTATTGTTGTTGATTTGATAGTGTGAGGGGACATTGTCTGTGGCAAAGGGAATGATGATGCATTTATTTGCATTCATACTGAGTCTGCGACTAATACACAGATTGTTGGTCTGCCTGAGAGCCTTCTGGAGTATACTGGCATCATCTGGGGATTCAATGATTGCACCTAGTTTGCAGTTGTCTGGAAACTTGGTCAGCCACAACCCTTTAGTTTTGACCTGAACTTCTGAGAAGTATATATCAAACAGTAGGGGGCCCAGCACTGAACCCTGAGGTATCCCACTGATAACAGGTCTGCTGGTTGATGTGGAGTCACCCACTTTGATAGTGTGTGTCCGGTGTGAGCCAGCTGGCAATCCATCTTACAATAAAGTAGTTTAGATTCAGTTTGCTAAGTTTATCAGTAATACCTGAATGTGGGATTGTGTCTAAACCCTTTGCTAGGTCGAAGTATTTGCCCTCATCAATGGCCTTGATCAAATTTTCAAAGAAATTCACCAGGTTTAACAGGCATGATCTGCCCTTCATGAAGCCAAACTGGGTAAAATCCAGGGTTTGGAGGCCACCCAGGGGCGGCCTGTGCTATTTGACTGCCAGACTGCAGCCCTCTCAACTTCAAACTAAAAAATAAAAAGGAAAAAATAAGAAAAAAAAATATTTTAAAATTTCATGGACTTCACACATGCGCACTAGTCCAGACAGGAGCGCTCCCACAAGTCTATGCAGTTTAAAACTGCATAGACTGCCTGGGGAAACGCTTTGGGGTCAGGAGAAGGATCTCAGGTCTGGATTGGAGCTTGCTGCAGGGGAAGATCTCACAACAGGCAGGGTCGGATTTGCATTGGGTTTCAGCTGCACTCTTGTGGACAGGGACCTGGATTTAATGGTGGTTTTGCAGACTACAGGGATTGACTACAGGACAGTGTGTGTGTACAGGGATTGACTACAGGACAGTGTGTGTGTAAATGCCCCTGGTGCAATTATACTGGTGGTTAGGTAGGGAATACCTCAGGCTTGAACCCTGTACCTTGTATGCAGGTGTTAAAGACCTGAATTCCTTACCCACCACCATTTGTAAGTAAATTGCAAATTTTTGCCTCATATTTGATCTGATCTGTTCCTCATAATATCTGTGGTTTGTAAATGTTGCAATGCTTGATATTTGATGGTGCAGTGGTAGCATTGTTGCCTCACAGCTGCAGGTTCTTAGGTTTGCTTCTTGGCTGGGGTGCCTTCTTTTTGGGGGGGGTCTGTATCTTCTCCATGTGTTTGTGTGGGTTTGCTTTTGTGTCCTCCCATGTTACAAAGACATGTCTGCATTATTTCTTCCTGGGCCTCTACTGAGAATTGTTTTTTTTTGTTCCAAGTCAGACTGTCCTGATTAACAAATGCTAAATAAAATTGACAGGCATTTGAATTTCAGACTTCAGGTTTCTGAATGTTTAGTCCCTTACTGATGGTGCAGTGGCAGTATTGTTGCTTCACAGCTATTGGTTTTCTGGTTTGATTCTTGGCTGGAGTGCCTTCTGTGTGGAGTCTGCATCTTATCCCTGTGTTTGTGTGGATTTGCTCTGGTGTCCTGCCATTTTACAAACACAGGTGTCTACAGCATTTCTCCCTGGGCCTCTGCTGAAAATTGTTTTTGTTCCGTCAGAAGTAAAATTGACAGGCATTTGAATTTCATACTTCATATTCTTCAGAAAATGCATAGTAAAACAACTTTTTATTCTAGCAATAAATATATAGTAACACAACCTTTTATTATAGCAATTTTTTAAGTTTATAAGATGGCTATTTGAAATTTGTCCTTATTTTTGGGACTGTAATACCCTGTTAGTGGCTTTGTCCAGGTTTTTTGTGCTAAGGTTGACAGCTATGGCAAGAACTGAATTCACTGAATATGTTTGAGGGCTGTATTCCCTCATTACTGGGTTTGTCCAGGTGTTTTGTGCTAAGAGGTTGACAGCTATGGTGAGAACTGAATTCATTAAATGATAGCCATTTAAGTTTCAGTCTTCCTCTCTTTCACAAAGCAGCTGATTTGGCGTAGTGGTATGTTGCTCTTGACTGTTTTGCACAGGGACCTTGGCAGTAAAATGTACGGTGGTAACACAGCATTTTTCTTTCACAAAGCAGGTGATTTGGCATAGTGGTATGTTGTTCTGACTCTTTTGCACAGGGACCTTGGCAGTAAAATATATGGTGGTAACACAGCATTTTATTTTAGCAGCTTTCCAAGATTATACAAGCAATGTTTAATGTGTCCCTGGTTTTTGCCCTTTTGACCCACCCCAATAAATTTGGCTTTTTCCAGACTTCTTGTGCTGCAAAGTTGAGATGCAGTTGAGTATTGAGTAGATTTTACAAGGAGCTAAGAGCTGCAGGCGAAGAGAAGTTTAGCGCTGATTATGCTATGTTAGCTCACATTGCTAATAGCACAAAAGGTTGTGTACTTGCTTTTGATACAGAAGGTTGTTGGTTCTACTCCCATAAGGGGTGAATGCTGCCATACTGAAAATTAAGATGCTAACTATGAGCCTGTTATCAGTTTGCCATCCATTTCCTATTGCAATATTACTAGCTTATTTTTAATGTAATTTAGGCAATTTATTCCTCAGGGGCATCAGACACTTTATTTTTCGATGAAACCATAAAATATAAAGGTGATTGCTAGCACCAACCTCTTCATTACAGATTTATTTAACGTGGAATTATTTAGATGACTTTTTTACTACTTCAGAGATTGTGCATATTTACTGATAACGGTGGACTGTAGAATTGTGCATATTTACTGATAATAGTGGACTGTAGAAGTTTGAGTAGACTTTTATGATGGAAATGTTCTGAATTGGACAGTTTTGTTTCATTGTTTACTGGAAAAATGTTCAAAGCAATAGGAAGGTGTATCAAAGAGCACATGTATGTTTCATATGCAAGGGGCCTATGATTTGAAAACAGCCCAGAATTAATTTGTGTCTGCCATGGGTAAAATGTATTTTCTTTGAATGTGGGTTTTAATGTTGTTTCAATGAATGTGAGTTTCAAGGGCAGAGAAGTTTTGATGCCAAGTTTGTTTAGCAGATGTATTAGTGTTTGTGCTGTAAAATGCAAAATAAAACCTTCAAATGAAGTTAAAATCATCGTAGAAGTAAATCAGTATGCACATTAGTGTTTATGATAAAAGGAGTGAAAAAGCAAAGTAATGGATCATTGGAATGACTGCAGGGCGGCTCCATTCGATCATGGTTTTGTGAGGGGGAAGGGCGGCAAACTTAGACAGCCCCAGTTGAACTATACCTCCCAACTGTCCAGATTTTCAAAGAATGAATAGATTTTTTGCTTCTTATTTTTGGTTTGTTCCTCATAAAATTTGTGGTTTTCTGGCAAATCATTTAGGAATTAAGTCACTAAATAATGACACACTAGTTTCAGACTTCATAACCTTCAGGAAAATGCATGCAAAAGTAAGACCTGTTCTATCAACTGTCCCAGTTTATAGAAGAGCAATTTTTAGTACTGTTTATATGTTCCCCCAATATATTTGGCCTTGTCCAGATTTATTGCATTAAGAAGGTTGAGAGGTACATGCAAATAAATTGCTTTATAGAATTAGGCATAGCCAAACCTCTGAACTGTCCCTGATTTTGACTCAAAATGTTGTTCTTCCCCTAATGATCCCTCCACAAAACAGCAATTTTGGAAGAAAACATGGAGGGTTTATAATTAAGAAATAACTGTAATAATCAGATTACTTTTATTTCAGAAATGCATGTAGATTATTTTATTTTGTCAGCTGCTCAAGTTAGCAGTACTAATATTAAAGTGTCCCTTCTTTGACAGGTTCCCAGCTGTATTGTGATGCTATTTTATATTTTTACATCACATTTTTGGACCATATTTCATAAAATTGTGTTTTTTTGGCAAATTAGTGACAAATAATTAAAGACTGAAGTTAAAAAATAATGACAGACATTTGAGTTTCAGATTTCATACCATTCAGAAAATTCATACTAATGCAAGACCTCTATTAGCTTTCTAAGTTTATAAGAGCAATATTTTAAAAATTGTCCTTATTTTTGGGCCTTTGTCCCATTTCTTTGTATGGCTTTGTCCAGATTTCTTGTTCTGAGGTTGAGAGGTATGACAAATGTATCAGGGCCATCACAAGTCAGCCAGAGACATTTCAAACTGTGACATACTTGTTACACCCCACTCCCCCATGTAGTGACTCTGGATGTGTCGAAGCAAGGCAAGGAGTAGTTATGCAGTGTAAATGTGCAGAGAATCCCACCCATCCAAGGTAGACACAAGTTCTAGAGTGGCTTTTCATCTGTCCTTGATTTTTACAGAATGGTCTGTTTCTGTCATATTTTTTGTACTGTTGATTTATGCTTATTACTCAAAGTGCCTGTTGCTCTGTGTTTAAGTAGCAATACTTTAATGACCATCAGGTAAGCTTGGCTGAGATTGCAAGATGCAAGTAAGCTTTAATAAGCATACTGTTAAAGAATTGCCAACAGTGAAAGCCTTTCTGTTGCCATGTAGAGAATACTTAACTAGATAATGTATAAGCCTTGGGTATTGAAATGCATATGCCAGTATTTGTAATAAAGGACAGAATTACATTATTTTAAGAGTCTCATTACACTTGGAGACTTCCAGTCATCTCTGCAGGCTTTACCCGTAAACCGAATGCCAATCGCGTGGTCCATAACCTGTACAGTAATCCTTTTAAGCAATGTATCTTTAGCTTATTTCTTGTTTGCTTTTCATTTTTTACTTTGATCATGTTTTCCCCATGAAACAAGTAGATGTCAGGCAGCAGGTCTTTTTTTGGATAAGGAATATTTTACAAGTGGGGGCATCAGAGATTTCTACTTTCAGCATGTTACTTTAATAAAGCTGAATATAAATTATAATTAGAACTGCAGTGCAAGAAGTGATTTGAGTTGAGTGCTGCTTGTTTTTCTTATACTTGATTTTGACTGGCATTCCATTAATGTATTTAAAAAAAAGTAATTTATTTTTTCATGCCTCACAACCTTTTTTGTTTCCATCTAGATATTAAGCTGTCATGCAGCCAATGCACTGAAATATTTTTATTCTTCTACACTTCATTTTGTCTTGATTGGACTCTCATAATGACTGTTTGGCACCCAGTGCAGTATATTTAGCTTTTGTAGTTTACTACTACAGGTGTGTGTAAGTGTGTGTGGTAGGGAATACCTCAGGCTTGAACCCTGTACCTTGTATGCAGGTGTTAAAGACCTGAATTCCCTACCCACCACCATTTGCAAAAAAAAAAAAAAAAATGCAGATTTTTGCCTCATATTTGATCTGATCTGTTCCTCATAATATCTGTGGTTTGTAAAGGTAGTAATGCTTGATATTTGATGGTGCAGTAGTAGCATTGTTGCCTTACAGCAGTAGGTTTTCAGGTTTGCTTTTTGGCTGGGTTGCCTTCTTTGTGGGGTCTTTATCTTCTCCCTGTGTTTGTGTGGGTTTGCTTTTGTGCCCTACCATGTTACAAAGACATGTCTGCATTATTTCTTCCTGGGCCTCTGCTGAAATTTTTTTTTGTTCCAAGTCAGACTGTCCTGATTAACAAATGTTAAATAAAATTGACAGGCATTTGAATTTCAGACTTTAGATTTCTGAATGTTTTTAGTCCTTGCATATTTGATGGTGCAGTGGTAGTATTGTTGCCTCACAGCTATAGGTTTTCTGGCTTGATTCTTGGCTGGGGTGCCTTCTGTGTGGAGTCTACATCTCCTCCCTGTGTTTGTGTGGATTTGCTCTGGTGCCCTGTCATTTTACAAAGACGTGTCTGCAGTATTTCTCCCTGGGTCTCTGCTGAAAATTGTTTTTATTCTGTCAGCAGTAAAATTGACAGGCATTTGAATTTCAGACTTCATGTTCTTCAGAAAATACATAGTAATACAACCGTAACACAACCTTTTATTCTAGCAATTTTCTAAGTTTATAAGATGAATATTTGAAATTTGTCCCTATTTTTGGGACTGTATTCCCCCATTATTGGCTTTGTCCAGGTTTTTTGTACTAAGGTTGACAGCTATGGCAAGAACTGAATTCACTGAATGTTTGAGGGCTGTATTCTCTCATTACTGGGTTTGTCCAGGTGTTTTGTACTAAGAGGTTGACAGCTATGGTGAGAACTGAATTCACTAAATGATAGCCATTTAGGTTTCAGTCTTCCTCTTTTACAAAGCAGCTGATTTGGCATAGTGGTATGTTGCTCTGACTGTTTTGTACAGGGAGATTGGCAGTAAAATGTATGGTTCTAGCAACTTTCCAAGATTATACAAGCAATGTTTGTGTCCCTGGTTTTTGGGCTTTTGACCCCACCCTAATACATTTTGGCTTTTTCCAGTTTTCTTGTGCTGCGAAGTTGAGTATTGAGTTTGCCTTGTTAATAGCACAACAGGTTGTGTACTTGCCTTTGATGCAGAAGGCTGGGGGTTCTACTCCCACAAGAGGTGGATGCTGCCGTACTGAGAATGTTCTCCTTGGTGAAGATACTAACTATGAGTCCATTATCAGTTTGCCATCCATTTCCTCTTGCAATATTACTAGCTTATCATTTTTTTAATGTAATATAGGCAATTTATTCCTGAGGGGCAACAGACACTTTATTTTTCGATGAAACCATGAAATATAAAGGTGTTTGCTAGCAGCAACCTCTTCATTAGTTACAGATTTCTTTAATGTGGAATTATTTAGATGACTTTTACTTCTTCAGAGATAGTGCATATTTACTGATAATGGACTGTAGAATTGTGCATATTTACTGATAATGGACTGTAGAATTGTGCATATTTCACTGATAATGGTGGACTGTAGAATTGTGCATATTTACTGATAATGGTGGACTGTAGAATTGTGCATATTTACTGATAATGGTGGACTGTAGAATTGTGCATATTTACTGATAATGGTGGACATGGTGGACTGTGGAAGTCTGAGTAGACTTTTATGATAAATGTTCTGAATTGGGCAGTTTTGTCATTATGGGTGCATGCATTTTGTTTCATTGCTTACTGGAAAAATGTTCAAAACAAATTTAAAACGCCCTCTAACAACTGTAATATATTGTACAAGGAATATAATTTAGTACAATGAGGAAGGTGTATCAAAGAGCACATGTATGTTTCATATGCAAGGGGCCTATGATTTGAAAACAGCCCAAAATTAATCTTTATCTGCCACTGGTAAAATGTATTTTCTTTGAATGTGGGTTTCAATGCTGTTTCAATGAATGTGAGTTTCAAGGGCAGAGAAGTTTTAATGCTAGGTTTTCATTGTGAGACTGCATTGCTTTGTTTAGTAGATGATTTAGTGTTTATGCTGTAAAATACAAAATAAAACTTTCAAATGAAGTCCAACTCATCATAGAAGTAAAGCAGTATGCACATTAGTGTTTATGGTAAATGGAGTGAAATAGCCAAGTAATGGTTCATTGGAATGGCTGCAGAGGCTCCATTCAACCATGATTTTGTCAGGGGGGAAGGGCAGCAAACTCAGCCAGGCCCAGCTGAACTATACCTCCCAACTGTTCAGATTTTCAAAGAATTAATAGATTTTTGCTTCTTATTTTTGGTTTGTTCTTCATAAAATTTGTAGTTTTCTGGCAAATCATTTAGAAATTAAGTCACTAAATAATGATACACTGAGTTTCAGACTTCATAACCTTCAGAAAAATGCATGCTAAAGTAAGAACTGTTATTCTATCAACTGTCTCAATTTATACAAGAGCAATTTTTAGTACTGTTTATATGTTCCCCCAATATATTTGGCCTTGTTCAGATTTACTGCATTAACAGGTTGAGAGGTACATGCAAATAAATTGCTTTATAGAATTAGGCATAGCCAACCTCTCAACTGTCCCCGATTTTGGCTCAAAATGTTGCTCTTCCCCCTAATAATCCCACCGCAAAATAGCAATTTTGGAAGAAAACATGGAGGGTTTACAGTTAAGAAATAACTGTAATAATCAAAGTTATAGATTACTTGAAATGCATGTAGATTCTTTTATTTTGTCAGCTGCTCAAGTTAGCAGTACTAATATTAAAGTGTCTCTTCTTTGACAGCTTCCCAGCTGTATTGTGTGGCTATTTTATATTTTTACATCACATTTGGTCCATTTTTCATAAAATTGTGTTTTTTGGCAAATTAGTGACAAATCACTAAAGACTGAAGTTAGAAAATAATGACAGACATTTGAGTTTCAGATTTTATACCCTTCAGAAAAGTCATACTAATGCAAGACCTATTCTATTATCTTTCTAAGTTTATTAGAGCAATATTTAAAAATTGTCCTTATTTTTGGGCATTTGTCCCACTTCTGTGTATGGCTTTGTCCAGATTTCTTGCTCTTAGGTTGAGAGGTATGACAAATGTGTCAGGGCCATCACAGTCAGCCAGAGACATTTCAAATTGTGACATATTTGTTGCACCCCACTCCACCATGTAGTGACTCTGGATGTGTCCAAGCAAGGCAAGGAGTAGTTATGCAGTGTAAATGTGCAGTGTGTGTCCCCCATCCAAGTTAGACACAAGTACTACAGTGGCTTTTCATCTGTCCTTGATTTTGCAGAAAGGTCTGGTTTCTGTCATATTTTTGTACTGTTGATTTATGCTTATTACTCAAAGTGCCTATTGCTCTGTGTTTAAGTAGCAATGCTTTAATGACCATAAGGTAAGCTTGTCTGAGATCGTAAGATGCAAGTAAGCTTTAATAAGCATACTGTTAAAGAATTGCCAACATTGAAAGCCTTTCTGCTGTTGCCATGCAGAGAATACTTGACTAGATAATGTATAAGCCTTGGGTATTAATGGACAGGATTACATTATTTTAAAAAGCTCATTACACTTGTTGGAGACTTCCAGTCATCTCTACAGACTTTACCCGTAAACTAAACAGAATGCCAATCATGTGTGGTCCATAACCTGTACAGTAATCCTTTAAGCAATGTATCTTGAGCTTGTTTCTTGTTTGCTTTTCATTTTTTACTTACATGTTTTCCCCATGAAACAAGTAGATAGTTGTCAGGCAGCAGGTCTTTTTTGGATAAGAAACATTTTTACAAGTGGGGGCATCACAGAGATTTCTACTTTCAGCATGTTACTTGGTACTTTAATAAAGCTGAAATATAAATTATAATTAGAACTGCAGTGCAAGGAGAAGTGGTTTGAGTTGAGTGCTTCTGGTTTTTCTTGTACTTGATTTTGACTGGCATTCCAGTAATGTATTTAAAAAGTAATTTATTTTTTCATGCCTCACAACCTTTTGTTTCCATCTAGATATTAAGTTAGCTGTCATGCAGCCAATGCATTGAAATATTTTTATTCTTCTACACTTATTTTTGTCTTGATTGGACTCTCATAATGATGGTTTGCCACCCAGGGCAGCGTATTTAATTAAAGTTAGTTTTTGTGGTTTTGAGCATAGCCCCTCCCCTTTCTAGTTGGCCACACCCCTTCCCCTTGACCCCACCCATTCAGCTGTCTCCTGCAGCCCCCCTTTGATTTGAAGTCACCAGCCGCCACTGAGGCCACCTATGCCTTTATTTATGAGTTCCATAATGATATGCTGGTCAGGCTTATGGGTCTGTAATTCTCTGGGTCTGTTACTAGGCCACCTTTGTGGAGTGAATAACTGTTGCTGGGGGTTAGGGATAGGGAAACTATTCACTACAAGCTGCAATATAACAACCACTTGACAGACTTGCTGCATTTGGAGATGCACAATGGAGTGAACCCTAGAGATTTACATGTAGAAGACAGAGCCCTCTTTGCATGCAGTATTCCTGGAAACAAGGCCCACCTTCAATGTGGATCACACTAGGATACTACCATAGTAATTAGTCCTCCAAGATCAGGAATGTTGTGGAGCTAACACAGGGAATTTTAAGGATACTTATGTCAGTGGACCAAAAATAGTATATAACTATGTCAGAGAAAAGTTATTTATGTGTGTGTGTGTGTGTGTGTGTGTGTGTGTGTGTGTGTGTGTGTGTGTGTGTGTGTGTGTGTGTATATATATATATATATATATATATATATATATATATATATATATATATATATATATATATATATATAAAATACAATGTCAGACAATAATAACTGTTTATTAGATGTTTAAGCACAAATTATGAATGTGTTCTGTCTTTGACAGTATATAAAACAGACACAAGTGTAAAGGACTAGGCAATTTGTCTTTATTTGCTTTCAAGACACTGTGCACTCACTGCCAACACTTGATGGACGTCAAATACAAGTCAGGGCTGTGCAGTTAAGGTCTTTTGCTTTAACTCAACAGTGAACTCTCACACTGATGTGCTTTGATGCATGAACTTAACAGAAGTTATGGAGAGTGAGAGAATTAGAATGGGCCTGGGAGTGACTCAAGTCACTGGATATCAACAAATACTAGTTTTACGTAACACATAACAGTAATCATATGCTCAAGGTGAATGGTAGCTACAGCTTGTAATGATACACAAGACTTGAATTAGCCAGATAATTCCACATTAGTGGAAGAAGAATGCAACGTAGGATGAGCTTTGCAGACAACCGTAAAGTTATTAGGTCAGGCAATATCTCTGCTAACAGGAAGAAAGTTCTTCCAGAGTGAGAAAAGGAAAGTTTGAGAGTACGCATCACTAGATTTAGTGTTGCATTTATTCAATTCATGTGAACACTGATTTGCAGACATTAGTTGTCTAATGGCAGTATATTAAGTTAGCAAGCCAGCCAAGGCAAGGATAAAAAGTCAGTGAGTGACTGATATTGAATGATGAGGGTATGTTGCAGTTTTGTAATGTAAACTCACCCAGCATAAATGTCTGAAGAGCAGACAGTGTTAGAATGAAGATAGTAAGCAGGTCATGAACGTGTTAGTTTTATTTTGTTCACACAGATAACATCACGACTATAATTATGGTGAGTTGTATTTGATTACTGGCTCAACATCTGCAGGAGGTGGCAAAGGGAGAGATGGGAATGATAAGGCAATGACTGTTTGCTCCTCTCAGGAATGAAGGTGCAGTTTTATGTTCAGGGTGTACGTCCTATGGGTCACATCTCTTGTGGAGACTGGGGATCCCAAAGAAATACTTTTTTCAAGGGAGAGCAGGGTGACCCGAGGCATATCTTAGTCAAGGAAGTAATTGTTGCACCCTCACAGGGACTACTGCATGCTGAACAATTCTAACAATCATATGCAGTGAAGCTGGGGCATAAACACACAAACCCTTGTTCCTGAGATGGATAATCGCACCAACTCACCCATTTGACCATCATAACCTGGAGAAACAAATGAGCCATCGGTGTCTCACCTCCAAGGGGCAAACAAGTCAATTGGGTGGATAGATGTGAAAGTCTGTTGGTCACCAAGGGAATGATACTAAAACAGTACAAAAATCAGCAGTTGTTTGTATGTAGATGCCATTTTCTTGTTTGTGTAATTCCAAAGGTTGCCTATGACAAAAGAAATAACTTTGCAATAGTAAAACTTCAGGCAGAGTGCTAGAAGCAGGTAGGAGATAGCACTTTACTCTGAAGAAAACTTCCAGTTTATTGCTTAGTTCCTTGACTATTATATCAATGTGGTCCCTCAAACTGATTTTGCTGTCTGTTATAGTGCCACGATACTGCTGAGGGTCAAGTATTTCTGGTAAACCCATAAATCACTTTTTGGGTCAAGTTTCCAGAGCATTTGTGTAATTTATCAAAGATCATAAACTTGATTCTGTTTACATTTAGCAGTAATCTGCTATACTGTAACCTCTTGTTCATGGTGTTAACTCCAACTTGAAGTTCTTTCATTAAAGCTTGGATATTATCAGAACTGCAAAATTTGTGGCATGGTGCCTGCATGCTGCAGTAACTACATACCTTATTTCTTTTAATATGCATATTATTTGTAAAAGTTTAAAAATAGTAGAGAATCCATGAGGCACTCTTAGATTGTTTAATAATATGCTGTTATTTTGCAAAACTATGGTTTTGTTATGATCCAACTAGAAGCACCTTTGCCAGTAGACCCTGAAACCTTATGGGCCCATAGTTTTTGACTTTATAAAAAACTTGTCTCCTTTGAATGGGTGGGCTTAGTTTTGCTTCTTATGTAAGCTAGGAGTATATTTTTTCCTTGATACGGATCCATGACTTTTCAATTCCATTAAAAGTTTTTGGCGTAAACTGACTGAAATAAAAAATGGAACTGGTGTGTGTCTGGAATATTGCTAACAGTAGTGGGTGGGTAGTCGCCACCTAAGCCTTTTGCAAGCTGTAGTGTAATAAAGACAAAATACTCTGTTAGGATCATTGGCCACTTTACTGTGCATAAGTTCAGTCCAAATGGACCTGTACTGTTATTTTCTGAAGTAGGTTAACAGTGCATTTCCAGAAAGTTGCTAGAGTTTTAAGATTGTTATACTGAAAAACTGAGTGGAAGTATTATTATTGTAAATAATCGGGTACTGTCAGTTATTGCACCTGCAGGTACTGTGTTACTGCATGTCACCTGATTATCTGTAAACTGTTCAGTCTCTATCTCTAAAACCCATGCTTTCTCTTACTGGGCGGCTATTTCAGAGTATTCTGCTCAATGTTATTTACTTTATCTTATGCATGATTAAGTATGTCTGTAAGAGCCATAGTGAAGTAATCAAAAGCTGAATTGTTTTATAATTGGTTCACGTCCCTGACTTGAGTTCAGCTCATATTTTTTTCCCTTGAGAGATTTTTCATACTTTTTTCACTTAGAAACAGTCCTGGAGTAAAGATTCTATGTAGTATAGAATAATCACTTACATAATACTGAGAAAAAAAAGTGAAGGAATTGCAATGCATCGAGTCTTTAATAAAGTTGTACTTATTTAACTGCATAGTCCCCACATGTACCATCAAGTCTCAGTGTTAGCACAAGGCGTTGTCTCATCACGTGCCAAGTCAGTTAACTCAGGGAAATAGACTACATTTACTGGCAGCAACACAAAGACAGCAGTGCACAGATGGACAGATTTTAATAATGTAAACACTTTTTTGTGCATCCATTGTACTTTCACCAAATATCGTGCCACACCCTACTGACACTGTAAGTGTTATTCACTTAATACGGTTCCCCTTTTTCTCTAGACTACCTAAATGTCCTATGTCTGCTCAGAATTACTGGTGAAGTGTGCCTGTTGTCATTTCTGATTATGTGTTAAAAAGTAATTCCTAAATGTGCATATGTGTGTATGAGAGTTTGTAAGTGAGTGTGTGTGTGAGTGTGTGAGTGTGTGTGTGTGTGTGTGTGTGTGTGTGTGTGCATGCGTGCATGTGCATTTGCCTGTGTGTCTGTGTGTGAACTGAAGGAGTATAGTCCAAGTATCTACTTTGTGTACACCATATACTTCTATATAGCAGGTCTACTACTAATCTCTCTTTATCCCTGTAAAATTATCTATGAGCACTGCACCTATGAGGAAAAAATACAGGCAGTCAGAAGAAGAAGAAAGATAAATGATAAGTAAAAGCAAGGCATCCCAGGGTCAGTACAGTCTCATGTATCTGGCGAACGTAACATATTTTTATACAGTCTTGACAGATGCAGTCCTGCCTCTTTAGACATACACTGTGTCCTAATCTGGTCATGCACTTTATTTTAAGATTGCTACTACAACAGTTTTCCTTTTCTGTAGCAAGTATAGAAATAAGCATTTCTTGCTTCAGATTTGTCAACATATCTTCTTAATACTGATACATTTCTAATAAGAAATATTATTTATTATTGTTACAGCTGCAGTTAATATTTACATTATCACTACTGTTGAATGATTCAGAATTAATGAAAATTTGCTATTTACAAAGTAATACAAAAGCTTAATAAAAACTTCATATAAAGTCTGCCGCGAGTATATGCAATGCACAACATCTGTTCCTCTCATTCATTCTATAGACAACGTATAAAACAGAATAATATACATTTTGATTCTTTTATGTTTATGGCATATATGTATATTTTACAAGTCGTGTTTTACATTCTTTTTATTCTTTACACACGTGGTTTAAGAATGTTTGATAGAAATGGAAAATTACTGATTAATTAATACATGTTTATACAACTTTTAATAGAAGAGCCATTCACTGCTGTTACAATACATCAGAGTGTGTCTGTGTGACCCTCATTCCAGGCTGCTGTGACCTTTCCATTCTATTTTTTCTCCTAACAGCAAGCTGAGCTAACAATTCTAAAAAACAATGCAGAGTCTTATAGCTGGTTTACATCTGTTGTCTGACATCTGATTATTAGAGGAATTATTTTCAACATACATATTTATTTATATTAATAATTATGCCTTGATAAAGAGAGGAACTATTCATAAGCACTGTCTTATCTTGGCTAATGCCTTTTTATCCAGCCATTGTATTTCCATGCATTTTTACATTATTTAATGTCACTGGCATTCACAGAAAAGGTTGTTCACACGTGCTGCTCAAGGAAGATTTCAGTAAGCCGGTGTCTCAACATTGCTTGAGATCCCAATGCTGTAACAGTCCCCTGGGTCATTATTTCTCCTTTTACCTCACAATCTTAGAGTTACCCTGCATCGTATAAGTTCTTTCTTGTTACATTTTTTTATATTTGAATACCAGATGTAAGATACTTTTGGCTCAATATGAGAAGGAAAGAAACCAACAAAATACCTATTTTTGCATGTGTTTGCCTAAATTGCAAGTCCAGCATTTGTATTCTAAAATCCACTGGCTCACATGAAATGGTGGACAGATATCTTGTAAAGAACTCTAAAACACTGAGAATAGATAAATATCGCTTATCTCCTCCAAACCCTCCAAACTAGGCTTCGCTGCACAGACCATGCTTTCTCAGTCCTTGGTCCCAAACTGCAGGAATTATTCTCTTCTTTTCTTAAAGATCATTCCTCTTATCCCATTTTCCATTCTCAAATAAAAGTGCATTTCAAGACTCTAGGAAACTGCAACTGCTATCTCTCTGGTCATATAAATTAACCTCTTCATTCCATTCTTCCCTCTACTCTGTTTTTGATCGTGATTCTTTCAGCATGCCAGCTCTGATTTCCACTCTATATAATGCACATATATGTTTTTTCACTCACTCTGTTTGCCTTTATTCCCCTCAACCCAACTATGATATTAATTTTGTATATCAGTATATATTGCATTTTGTCATTCACTCTATATAATGTCAAGTAACCAATTGTTTTTCCCCAGGCTGAGACTGAAATGGGTCCAATGGGATCAGTGCTCTGCCCTAGTTAACAAATGCAAAATAAAATAACATATTTTTTTAATTAAGTATGCATGGCTGGTATTGTAAAACTAAGATGGCCAGATGCAACAGGTGTTCAGTCTTTTTTTTTTTCTTCAGGCATAATAGTCACTGTCTTTCTGAATCAGCAAGTCTTCAGAAAAGTCCAAAAATAAAATATGTGATGCAATTGGTCACTGTCTCAGTCCCCCACTACGTTATCCCAGCTACATTACATCACATCATCTGTCTGTCTAGTGCAGATGAATTCTCTCCTCCTAGTCTTCCATATTCAGAACTACTGGCAGATATAGTCATTTCAGCATCTGAAATGTTTCCCATCACATTTAAGAAGACATTGTCGAATATCACATCCTGCAGTGTAAAACCAATGTAAAGTAGTATTTTGGGAGTCTGTTGTAAACTTAGTAACTATGTTTTAAAATCATATATCTCCTCACATACCTCACTCTCAATGAGTTTTTTGTGAGTCTGTTAGTATTTTGTTAGCCAGTGTAACTTAGTAATGCACAAGGACCTTGGTCAGACTCAGCCTGGAAGTACTGTCAGTTTATTCTGCTGTCAAAAATCAGCTGGAAGTGAGATTCAGCTCAGCAGACTTTTCATGTATAACCTCACTCATACATGGTTGCTACACATAGGAGAGTCTAACAGTCCACTTGTACTTGTCTATTACATTCCCATGTAAAGGAGGTATATAGGAACCATGAAGTACACCATACTATAAACATGTGGTTTAAATGTACCATGGTGTCCACATATGTGCACCGAAATATGTTTACCCACTTAAGCGTTCCCTAGCCTGCATAAGATACTTGTATCTTTGTCAAGCTTATACACATGTAAACATGTTATGGACATATGGACAAACACTTGCAGCATTTACTCCACATTTCATGTTCCCAAACTTAGTCTATGGTCTTCCACTGAGTATGTTCCTGATAATACCAGTTCTGTGATATAATTTTCAGGTGAGTGCTGTGGATGGTATAAAAAGCAATGCCTTTTCTGGGCTGTCATTATTAAAGAAAGTGCTTTGATTCTAAGCTGTTCATGTACTATGTTAGTGTTGTAGGTGGCTGGTATTAAAATAGAACATATCAGATCTCCAGAATGAAAGGATTTGAGTACTTTATGTTAGATGAATAATAAAATAATTTAGAAACTATGCCTGCATACCTTTATAGTAATGTTAAAAATCATGGTAAAATGTTAGCCTTTGATGGTGAACAAAATGCTGGCAATGTTATTGTTAAGTATTGCCTATTAAGGCTTCCGAATGCCTTTTTTTAATATTATGGTTCATTTAGATTAGCTATCCTTGCAAACTCATATGTACCACAAGATACAGATCTGAGTAGCTTGCTGGATAGGTTGAAAGTGCACATGTTGTTTACAAATTCTCTTACAACATCAAGGTGGTAAGTATAATTCCTTTTAATGTATTCCATTTATTGCAAAGAGAAGAATGACAATGCTTCAGCAAGCAACAGAGGATGGTGCTGTATTACTTATCATACTGCCGCCCTGGCACAATGGTGCATTACAAAGTACATGGATGGAGTACTGATAATTCATTTAGTGCAGGGGGCTGTACAGTAGTACCTTATATTGTACAGGAGAGGTACACTAACACTACTTCATAAAATTCCTATTGGAGAATTAGAACTTCCTTTGTTCATAAAAATCTTTTCTTCAGGGGGCAAGTCTCATTCAGCATCATATAACCCTTGCTTAAATATACTGTGGTCCACTATTAAACCACTGTGGAAAAAAGAGAAAAAAAATTGAGACAAAAAAGTATCACTTCTGGAATGCAAATAGAAACCATGCCAGCAGTAGTCCTCTAGGATAAAAGATCACAGAACCACAGAATCAGAAAATACAAGGCAAATGGACCAAGTGGCCATTTATATCTTCTCAGCACCCAGCCTTAGACCTTACCCCACTTCCAAGGGATAGTAGACAAGTCATGACTGGAGATGTATTTGTGGATGCACATCCAGTTGTCTAATTCCTTTTTGATGGGAGAAAGTGCATTACAATGTTTAATGTGGAGTGGATGTTTGTTCCAAATGAGAGGTAAGCATTGTGTGGCAACATCTGTCTCTTCACTAATTTTTATTTATTTGCTGAAGCAAGTTTCAATACTGTTCTAGTATTTGTGAAACTATTTAATCTGGGAAGATGTAAGAGGTCTTGGATTATTAGATCCCTAAAGGCAAACTGAAGATTTCACTTAAGAAGTCTATAGAACACTGAATAAAGAAACAGTGTTTCCAGCCTCTCCTGGTAGTTCTAGTTTTTTAAGCCTGTGATCATTGTAGTTAAGAACCTCTGGCATCTTTCTCATTGCTTGATATACCTCGTGAGATACTTACCAAAACAGGCAATGTATTCCATAACTGGCCTGATGACTGCAGAATACAGAGGGGTAAAAACTTAATTGGATCTAGATGAAATAACTTTTGTCCTCAGCTTCACCAGGTAAAAAAAATTCCTAACAATTCTTGCAATGTGATTGTCAACCACAAGGGAATTACTTACCCATGTTCCAAGGTATCTACCTACACTTTCACTTTTAAGTGGGGTGCTGTCTATACTGTAAGGTGGATGAAGGGATTGTTTACCAAATGCAATAATAATGTAATTTTTAGCATTTACTTTTAACCTGTTTTTGTGCATGGCTTGTTGACATGTATGAATTTCAATTGGATCTTCTGCGTATGAGAGAGGGGGACATGAGAATGATGCCATCAACTCATCTGCAAACTTGGTTAGTCAGGCAACTCCATTTGTAATTTGGAGATCTGCAGATTAGATGCCAAATAGCAAAGTTCCCAGC
>NC_056747.1:991910549-992098049 GCF_019279795.1 Protopterus annectens
ATAATTTTAATTTTCTTCTTCTCTAAAAGTATTGTATAGTTTTTCCTGCCATATCTGCTTTTTCCTGTTCCTTCCTCCTCAGCCAAACATAGCCAAGTGTTAAACAGCTCTCTCACTCTCTTTTGGCAGAAGACCCTATTCCTAAGTAGCTGCTCCATGAACTTAAATCTGTATGACCCTTGTTTGGTTAGTGTCACTAGATCCTGCTCACTCAGAATGCCATTGCTTCTCCTCCTAGTCATTTGTAGCTTCCCAATAACACTTCCCCAGCCTTTACTTCTTCACAGCATCTTCCTTCTTCCTTCACTCAATCCATGTTTCTCCATTTTGATCATTGCTTTTTTATTTGACTCCCAAGCTTGTCCTGCTATGGTGCCTTCTTACTTTACATCTCCGTTCTGTCCATTACCGACCTGCTGTCTGTTCCATCATTGCAGCCTTTTATCACTTTTCTCCTGTCCTGTTCCCACTCCTCCTTCTATTTGAATGATCCAGTGATCCATATTTAATATGGCCGCATATGCTAGGTAATCTGCTAAATGCCATACCCCCATTTACTCATTACTCTGAGGGGACTATTCACTAGTCATTGGCCTTTCCCCTTTCTCTACCCACTCCTCTATACCCTTTTGCAACTTTAGTAAAGCTCTACTCTCTGTGATGGTTGGAATATTCCTCACTATGTAAGAAATGATGTGATAGCAATCATTCATCCTGTATTTGCACTCTCTAGTACTATAAAGGTATTTCTACTTCTTAGCTGGAAACTAACCCACACTGAACCAAATACACTGCATATTTTTACTGACAGTGAAACACTGATAGTGTTACCGCTTCCACCAGCAACACTAAATAGGGAATTCCACTTTCATTCTTTCTCCTATGTGCTCCCTAACTTTTCCTTTTGTTGTCTTCATCAGCACTGCATTCCTTTGTTTGCATCTCAGTCTGAATATCCTCGCAATTGTCTTCAATACTAGCATAATTGCCTCAAGTGTCATTTCAATATGCATTGGAAAGCAAATTTAGACATCTAGTTATAGTGGAAATCTTGAACTTATTGCTTTCCTTTTCTCCAGCTGCTTTAATTTCCACCTGACCTCTGTTTTTAAGTCTCATATTACTAGCTTGAAGTGTCCTAGAGTGGACAACACTGTTTTGCTTTTTGTTCTGTTACTTCATACTTGGCACCTCTAGTCCCCTTTAATCAGTACCTCTATTTCTGGATCTGTATACATTGCTCTCACTTATTTTCTGAATTTTAATTAATCCCTCTTTCCTCTAATACCCCTCCCCCCTGTCTTTCTGTCTACTACATGAAAGCCTTTAGCCTCCCCCATCTAGTTATTACTAGTTAGCTTGCCTTTCACAAAATCATTCTATTAGACTGTGAATGTAGGTCATCGGTCTAGTATCCATATAATTCAGGCCAGCAACTGATGTGAATTCTGTGCACTCTGTACTCTACTTTATACTCTTAACTCATAAAATTAAGAATAATTGCAGCACAAAAATAAGGAAAGTCTCAGAACTAACTGTTTTGGAATTCTACGATAATCTTAGAATGCACCACACTATAATTTCCTAAAATAAAAGTATACAATACATTAAGCATTGCAAACTAATATAACTAATCAAAAACAAAAACAAATCCATGTGTAAACTTACTTCATCCCGTGTCACACCCCAGAATCACAGAACTCTTAGTGTGGACTCATAATACAACCCAATCTCATTAGTAAATATTATGTCAACAAATGTTACAAAATATATCATCACAATATGCTTTTTAACACAGAACATAGTAACACAAATGTTCAGAATTCTGACATTCAGACTCCTGCATATTAAAACTTTTTATTTCTTACTTGATTCAGACTTAAACACCCACTGCATGATTCCCTGTTATTTCAAATTGTGCAGAAATGGAAAAGCAATACTTTTTACTGGGTGAAACAGTAATAGGTTCCTGACCCAGAGGCTCCCCAGACTCTGGAATAGACTGCCCATACATGTCAAGCAGACCGCCTCTTTGGCCCTCTTCAGAAGGAACCTTGACAACCGGATAGGAGATAGGAAATTCACCCTGGGGATCATGTCAGTCACCCTGCTAGACAGGGGTCCAGGGAAGTAAATATTGTGGGAAGAAATAACCAGGGAATTGTTATGGCTAGGCTTCTATAGGCACTAGGGCCAATAGCCTAGTACCAACGTATGAACCTATGAACCTATTTCATGGAATGCAGGAAGTGATACATTAGTGAAACAGCACTGATTTTTGTTTTGCAAGAAATTGAGCAGTATTATATACCAGTATAAGCATCAATATACTCTTAGCACAGGGATAACACAGTTTGACTCACAATTTGGAGGAAACAGCTGTTTTATTTTGTATATTGTTAGTGATGTGAATTACTGATTCATATAGTACAATGAGGTAATGCAGCATTATTTTATATGTGCAGATTCATATAGAAATATACTGACAGATAAAATAACACATTTAAAACTATATTCTCTTTGTTTGTTTGTGTCTTTCGGCTTTTCCCGGTTAGAGGTTGCCACAACAGAACTCCAGTCCGCCAATGATTGGCAGTAGATTTTTGCGTGCTGGCTTGCCGGGCATAACACACAACCTTCAATGAACGAACACCCATTCACGCATGTCGACACACAGAAGATGCTCTAACTGAGAATCGAACGGGCAATGTCTAACTGTGAGGCGACAATGCTACCGCAGCACCACCACCGCAGCCAACTATCTCCTGTGAAAGTGTTATATCCTGCAGAGCTAAATGTGGTTCTTACAACTTTCATGTGCATAATTTATGTCTCTAATCAAGTTATTTAACAGTGTAACATTTGGATTTCTGTGGATATTTTTAAAAAAGGTTTTAACTTGTTGAAGTAAACACTACAAATATCATGTAGGATGTGTAGCTGTAAGTTTTAACTCCCACAGAACAGGAGAGGGGAATTATATTTCTTTTCTCACCGGTACAAGCAAATATCCTAGTTAATATTTACTCTATATATGCATGTATAGCTATATCATATGGGTTCTAGTTGTTACATCGAAAGTATGGTTCATTGAACTGTAATTTTGCGGACCCACTTTAGCGAAAGTGCATTTTTAGCGAAAATGCACTTTCACTAAAGAAAGCCAAAAAAAAAAAACATGCAGTTTGCATGTAACTTTAGTTGTACATCAACGTGTAGTGTTGATGTACAACTAAGCAAACTCTTGTTGAGATTGTGGTACAGTGGGTGTAAGGGAATATTCCCTTTTCCCCAGTGTAGTGCGATCTTGGAATGAAAATATTAAAGTAGGGGGTGTGTGGAGGGCACAGCCCCCCCACAAGAGGGTGGGGTGCAGTGGTTTATTTATTTATTTTTTTAGTTTTTATATTTATTTTTCCGCGAAAGTGCATTTTTCCATATAATGCACTTTCGCGGAAGTCAGTTATCGGAAATACGGTTTGATGAACCGTATTTTCGATAATGCAACCTAGACGCATATATTTATATTTATATATATATATATATATATGTATATATATGTAAATAGATACATATATATATATATATATATATATATATATATATATATATATATACAGAAAGAGATAGATGTTGATATAAATAAACAGAAAGATATGACAACACTGAAATTACTCGACTGGCGGATTAGTCAACACCTTTCCTGCTTTGGTCGACAAGAAGGCAGTTTCCTGGTACTGCACAAACTTAGTATATTTAAGTAGCAGGGTTTGTGAGGGTCTCATCCCCACACATTGGGCTGCAAGGGGACTTATGTCTAGTAGCATGCATTGTGCATTGTCTGATTTTTTTCCAATTTTTCTCAAAATTTTAAGAGTCGTACAGAAGTTTTAATTAATTACAGTAGATCCTATAGGTATGTATGTATGTATAAATGTGTATTTTATCTGTCTATCTATCTATCTATCCATCTATCTATCTATCTATGTGTGTGTGTGTGTGTGTGTGTGTATTTAAAATAATCTAAACAGTATAATATCAATAGCAAAAATAAAGCTAAACTCAAAAATATCTTAATACAAAATATCAGCAAAATCTATCCACATCAAAAACCAATGTTTTGATGGCAGGGGCAAGCCACCCTGTACCCTCATATCCCCGGTTAATTATATATTCCATATTCAAGGTTGTACAACACTGAGGAAAGTGCATAAACCCCAACCTAGTATAACTTTTAGTTTAAATAGTTTTCTTTAAATAATTTTGTTGTTGATAGTATATAAGTTTTGCTAGTCTGGTTTCACAAAAGTGCATTTCTCTGGGAATGCACTTTCATGAATCTACAGATCAGTGAAGCATTGCAAAAAAAACAAACAAACAAACAAAAAAGCAAATACACTACAGTAAATTATACAGGGGGGCTCACCCCCCTGTGCCCCCCACACCCCCTGTACTAATATATACCAACTCTGAGACCACATTACAGTGGGGAAAAGGCAAAATTCCCTCAGCTCCACTGTACCGCTGTCTCTTGCAACAACCTCGATGAACTGTAGTTTTGCGAAAGTGCATTTCCAGAGAAATGCACTTTCTTGAAACTGGACTAGTGAGACTGAGTTTTATATATATATATATATATATATATATATATATATATATATATACATTTATATATCTATATATCTATCTATATATATATATATATATATATATATATATATATATATATATATATATATATATATATATATATATATATATATATTGATCCCCTACACTACACCGACACACCACAAACCCGACAGCCAAAATGCCAACACCACACAAAACCGACAGTCCACATTACCGAACACCATAACACCGACTCACAACACACACACAACACAAGCACACCAGAAACCTTAGAAACCTACACTAAACGTTACATACACAACTATCTCTGCACTAACCTTAACCCGCACTCTAACCCTAAGGTCCGTCACTATCGCACACTTACCTTACCTGCACCCTAACCCTAAGGTCCGTCATTTTCGCACACTTACCTTACCCGCACTCTAACCCTAAAGTCCGTCACTATCGCACACTTACCTTACCCGCACCCTAACCCTAAAGTCCGTCACTATCGCACACTTACTTTACCTGCACCCTAACCCTAAGGTCCGTTACTATTGCACACTTACCTTACCTACACCCTAACATCCGTCACTATTGCATACTTACACAGTCACGCTCGTTTCACATGGTGTTTTCAGCATCGGGATTTTGAACTGTCGATTATTTCCATTGTCAGTCTTCCGGTCTCGGTGTTGTGAATGTCGTTCTTGTGTACTGTCAGTCTATTGAAGTAGACCTATATATATATATATATATATATATATATAGGTCTACTTCTAAAGTCTGACTCTAAGATGACCAACTTTCAAAATCCAAAAATGAAAATCATGAAAGTTCAGAAACCCAAATGCAACTTTTTACTAGGGTAAGTAAATAAAGTCCAACTGTAAATGAAACTCATGCCGAGGTAAGTAAATCCCACATAGGTAATTTAGAACAACAGCAGTTTTCTGTTTGACATCATAGTTATTAAATATATGGAAAAAAAAAGAATTACTGAATAAGCCATAGAGGACACTAAAATGTTAAGCTCATTTCAGTAGTTAACTGCATAATTACTGCAAAGACCTAATGAGGAAGGTTAGCTGGAGGCGCCAAAGCAGTTTGGAGGGAGGTGATTCCATCATCTAACATACTTAAAGGAAGCAAATTAAGTATGTAGGTGCTTTTAACCTAATCAGTTAACAATTCAAATGCAGTAGAATATACCAAAGCTGCACATGTTACAAAAATCAAACAGCTAAGTAACAGAAAATGTCTAAAGGCAGGTTATATGATTAATGCCACTTTCCTCTTAATTATTTGTTTTGTGTTAGTTGTTTTTTTTTTCTGTTTCAATAACTCCTAACATCATTTTGTATTATGGAATATTTAGCACCGAAAGATTAATAATGCCTATAAATATGGCCAGGATAATTATTCTGCTGTTTTAAAATGCTGAATACAAAAAGTTAATTGTGCATTTAAAAGAATGTTATTATTATGTGCACCACAGTGGACTCATGTCAGTAAAATGGCCTGTGGCATGTCCAGCTATCTGGATAGCATTAGATATGCTCCAAGATTGTCTGATAGGCTTTACCTTACAGAGGTAAAGGTACGTAATAAATCAGGTTCTTAGCTGATGCTAACTGAAGGAGTGGCAGCCTTCAGACAGACACACCTGAGGTTTAGCAGGAGTTGTACTAAATCCTTATAATACCATAGACAGACTGTTAGTTTAGCAAGCTGTAAGTATGATTTAGTTAATTTAGCAAAATAAATAAATGCTAGCCCTAAAGCCAGTGACATACTGCCACTTGGTTTAACAATTTTAGCTGACATTAGTTTATTGAGGTGAAGTGTAAAACTTGAACATCTTGAAATACCGTGGCTTAATTAATTCTTCATTTAATAACATTGTACCTCTGACTGGTTAATTTAGCAGCAGAGATGTTAGCCTCTGGCACTCTAAAACTTTGATAATTATTATATCTTAGACAGTAATTAGGCTGGACCTGTTTTGAACAGGAACCAGAATTGGCAAAGGAGAACAACTTGCTGTGCCTTGCACAAAACATGAGGCGTTTAGAACATTACACAAGATTAAAGAATGAGTCAGTGAGGAACATCCTTGTTTGAAACGGCATAAGAGCAGAACAAATATTATACAGATGCCTGCAGCCACATTAGATCATACAGTTTAATTATACACTTATACTAGGTGATGGCAAAAAACCCAGACCTAACCTTTTTTTAAGTTATCATAGATTTCAGCAGTTTTTTCATTACAGTAGTTAATATTCCTCCACAAAAATCTTGCAAGAACAAGCAAACCACACTCCTTCTTAAAAGGTAACAATCCTTTCCCTGATAATTTCATCTACAAAATGTTAATGAAGTACAAGTGAAATAGAAATGTAGATTCATGCATAATAAATGTATATGCAGGGAATGATGGTTCTGGGGTACACTTGGCTCATCAAAATTTATTTTATTCAGTTGCTCAACATGGTTACTTTGAGTTTTAGACAGAACAGGCTATTTATGTTGTTGTATTTGTACACAGGCAGCAAACATGATTACTTTTGTGCAACAGTTTGAGAAGTACTGGAAAATAACATGATAGCAAGTAGGTTATATGTATATACTTTCAAAAATACAGTGTCACAGGTAATGTAGGTTTGAATAAGTGGAGAATAGTTGTTACTGCATGTGTGTTTTAACTGTGTTGCACTGCTGACTGTGCAATGGTACTTTAAGTTTTACTGTATTTGGATTTTATTAGTTGTGTTTTCAATGAATATGATCTTGATTGTTATTTTTGTGTTTCTTTGTGGTTTGATGCTTTTATATTTTAATTGTTAGCCATATACTTGTATGTCTATGAATGTATAAATATTTACCATTTGTTAATTGGGGTATAGCACAGACGGAGCATTTTCAGACTCAGCCCAGGAAAAGCAGAAGTACAATGTAGTGACGTAGAAGAAATCTACAGTACTGCTGAAAGAAGAAATACAATACCCAGCACGTAAAAATATTATGGCAACATACCTGAAGACAAAAGAAAATGTTTAGATGTCATATTAAGGGCATGAGTATCAATCAGCAAAGCTCTGTGTTAGTATGACTGTATATACAGTGTCATGGACAGAATTACTACAGGTTACTGGGATATAGTGTCAGACTGAGATGGTAAGGTGGGAAGTGCAGAACAGCTAGGGCAGGGAGTAAAGTAAAATATAGGAACATGCATGTAGAAAAGTGAGGAGGTAGTGGAGAGTGGGATGGATAGAAGCAGTGGAAGGGGTACAGATTTCCCTTGACTTCTAATTAGGGTTATCCAGACCCTGCTTTATATACATCATTTACAGACACCTAAGGTAATTACAAGTGATTCTCTGAGTTCTGCATAAAGAGGTATCGACCCCACATGCATATCTTATACAAAGCATGACAACAGGATCCATTATATAAGCAGCTGAATTCTGAAACACTGGACAATATTCTCTTCCAATATTTCATCATTTTATATATGTATATATATATATATATATATATATATATATATATATATATATATATATATATATATATACATACACAGCTGACATTCAACCACCATGTATCATGTGGTTAAAAACTTGTCAGAAACTAGGTACCTAGGTATATTATGCAGAGTAAAAATCAACCTCAGTGACATAGCCAGAAGACATATAGTCTTTACTTTCTGACTGCCATCACTCCTTTATGCTGCCTCAATCTTCACTAATCTTCAAGTCTCACAACTATAATCTGATAACAAAACAGCCAAATATGCAGTAAACTATAACAATAAAACACATAACTTCCTAGCCCTCATAAATTAAACCGGTTAGAATTACCACATCACATTGCTATCTCTCTCCGTTAACTATAATACACAGATTTCTCTATAAGCCAGAAAACTGCCCAGTCCTAACAACTTAATACATTAGTCTCCCAATAGAATTTTATGTTCTAGAGAAAAATCACTAGCAACTATAACCAAATCATGTAATACTACATGCGACTGTCTATACTCAGATAGTGCAGCTAAACTATGGAGACACATCCCACTACCACTGAAACTATTCCTTATACAAACTCATATAAAACACAACTAAATCTTCAGCTATCAAAGCAATGGATTTGATCAAGCAAAATGGCAGTGTTATCTTCAACTTCCCATATTGTCAAAGCATTGTCCGTCAATCAGAATCTTATGCCGCACAGTCTTCACCAGTGCCTGAACAGTTTTACTAGTACCTCCCTGCCATATACATTGTCTTTTGACACTGATCATTCCCTCCCTCTGTAGTCTTAATATAAACCTTATTGCAACCTTATATATAATTATCTATGAACCTACTTTATACCCCACCTCTTAACTATAATATTAATATTTTCTGCCCTGTCTAGTTCCTTCCTTCATGTCCATTCCCATGAATTACTAAGCAGTAATCACATGCTCTAGTATCTGTTTGACAAACCCACTAGTTTACTCCTTTAAACACCAGGTGTTCAACAAACATCCACTAATTTCTTTTACACTGTAACAATTATCTTTATGTCATATGAATGTAATCCAATCAGCAAATATAAGTGCAATTATTAATGTATATAACTTATTGTCTGTTCACGTATATTACAGAATGACTGTTTAAAATGTCTGTAATATATCTGCGATGTTTGTCCCAGGCCTCTGCTGAAAAGGAGATTTGACTAAACACATTCAGACAAACTCGGAAACAAAAGCAAAATAAAATTAAATAAATAACAACTTACCCCATTTTCAAGAGAAATCCATGCAAATGAAGTGAATTTGCAATTCAGGAAGCTGGAAACCAGCCGTGCAGGACTAGTGTAATCTGCAGAAATGCACTCCGCCAGTAATGGAGTATATTTCTGCAAATTCCAAAATGGAGCCATGACAGCTCCAAATTAATGGTGGATATCATTTAGAAAACATGCCAATGGCCAAGTGTAAGGCCATTGGCATGGAAAACAGTTGAAAAAAAAATCTTTTATTTTTTTTTAGCCGATCTCGGCTGTTTATGCATAGGGCAGCGGCGCGCCATCAGGATCTGGGGAAAATAAGAATATAAACCTAAAATAAGCATTCTAACTAAAACCACTATTCTGCCATTATAGTCAAGGGCAGGCAGAAGACAACATGGCCAGTGAATAGTGGTTGCTAAGGGGGGAGGCTCAGTGTGAGACATGTAACTATGCATTAGCAAGCAATCCTATGCAAATGAGGGGAATGATAGTGAATCCCAGATTTCCCCTGCATGCTAGTCAGCTCCCAACAGTGTAACAGCAGGAATAGCTTGGTGCAAGCCTAGGCGTTAGCTGACATCATAGGGGTGTCTGTCAGGCATACTGTAAGCGGATTGGAGCCTTGTGGCTCAGGTTTGCTCCTGGCTTAGCACAGCTAGGCAAGGGGGTGTGTCTGAGGCTGCCTAGCACTCTTTACATTGTGTAAGCGGGTGTGTGCGCTGTGCACTGATTTTTAAAGAAAAAAAAGTAAACCAGGAAATAGCAGCTCTGTGCACATTTGAGCACTGTGTTTCCACGGCATGCCCTCGGGCTTAAACAGGAAGGCAACTGGAAGGGAAAACAGCAGTAGGAAGGTAATCTAGGAGAACTAGCATAGCTGGCAGGTGAAATGTATCAGAATCAGACAATTACACAGGTAGCAGACCAGACCAGCCCAGATCATTACTATAAACTATGCAAACACCTTCCCCTCTGGTTTTTCCCATACTCTAAACCACCGGTGTATACAAGAGGGGAAGTTTTAACAAACAAAACAACAAAATGATAGAGGCTGCAATAGCTGTCATACAACAACTTGTGGAAGAGGCTGAGGGTAGTGAGGATGTGAGTGCTGTTGACCAACCCACAGTGAGGAGACGGAGAAGAGTGTACAGACCCAGAGTAATCTATCAGGGGCTACATGAGCTGGAGATAGTGGAGCACTATAGGGTGGACAGGGACCTCCTACAGCAAATTGTTTAGCTGTGCCGGCCACACCTGACACACAGAACTAACAGAGGGGAACCCATCCCAGTGGATACCAAAGTATGTGTAGGCCTAAAAATACTAGCTACAGGTACCTTCCAAAGGCCATCTGGAGATATGTTGGGGATCTCACAGGCATCAGCATCCAGGGTACTCCACCAGTTCCTGGATGATATGTCAGCACATGCTGGTGAGCACATATATTTCCCCAACACCCGTGAGGGGTTGGCCAGTAATATGCAACTGTTCTACCAAATATCAGAATACCCTGAGGTAGCGGGTGCTATAGACTGCATGCCCATATGCATCAAAGCACCACCCAGTGAGCAGGGTAGGGTCTACATCAACTGCAAGGGCTTTCCCTCCCACAACTGCCAGGTCGTGTGCGTTGCCCAGGGCATAATAATGAATGTGTGTACTGGCTGCCCTGGAAGCTATCACGATTCCCACATCTGGTATCTGATGCAGCTGTACCAGAGATTTGCCAATGGGGACATCCTTTACAGTCACCTAGTGGGGGATGCTGGATATGGACTGGAGCCGTGGCTGATGACACCCATCAGAAATGCAAACACCCGAACAAGAACTCCATAATGAGGCACACACACAGACCAGAATTATAACAGAGCATGTGTTTTGGATGCTCAAGTCACGGCTCTGGTGCCTGGACACATCCGGTGGAGCCTTGCAGTACTCACCAGCTACATGTACCCAAATTGTCATTGTATGTGCCATGCTACACATTATGATCCTGTGGAAACAGCAGCAGCAGGAACAGCATGGGGCAGGCCCACACAGCCCTCCACCATTGCCAAGGCCTGCACATGAGGTCCAATCATGTGCAAAGTATTTATTAATTAATTGGATACGGGGACCATGTTGATTTTAGCCCTAGAGATGAGTTTATAGGTTTCTTTTTCCTTTGTGACCGTGTTTACATCCTTCAGTATAGGGATTTCTATTAATATATATTGCTCTAAAGTTTACACTTCAAGGACGCATATTGTAATAATTTGTTTTAACTTTAGTACACATTTAGAGAGATGTTATGTATATTGGATGGAACTTGATACTGTATGATCCATTACATCTTGGGTTATATAGGGATGTGCACGCGTATGGTTGTAAAACCAGACATCCACACTTGCAATGCTAGGTTAACTTGTTTGTTTTATGTACGTTCTTTTTACCTTCATTGTTCGTCCTTTTCCTGGTTATTCATACCAGGGACGTACATTACGAGGTTAGCCTTTGGGTCAATATTTGATATCTTGCTCGTACACTACAGACGTTAGGACCCTAAAGTTGGTCGGTTACGTCATAATTATCAGCTGACATGTACTAGGGTTCAGATATCATGATGCGGCTAGATGCGCATCTAGAAGCTTGACGTTAAGTTTGGCAAGTTAGCGGCACATAGTAGTGACGTTTTAGATAAATTTTGATTCACGTCAAATATTCTGATAGTTTCATGTTTGATCGTAGAGGATTTTATGGGAAATGTTGTTTATATGTGACCCATTGAATATGTTTTAACACTAGCGACTGGATTTTAACAAAGAATTGTGGATTTGCTGTTTTTATGTCTTGAACAAACATTCCGCATGTTCTTGATTACATGTGAGTATTACGCTAAGGCAGCTATTAAGGGATTTAATTTTATTTTATTTTTTATTTATGCTTAAGAATGAGCGCTTTTGCATCAATGCAGGGACGAGAGCCTTTGTTTTGATTTCTGTGTTGCAATGAAGGGATACTTCCTTTGATGGAAATATGTGTATTACTTTGCATTGCTAAGTTGATGTTCTCAATCAATTAATGTGTAAATAGGCTGATGGGTTAATGAGCCCGCCAAAAAGCTTTGTATTTAAATGTGGGTTAATTTTTGTAACTGTATCTGATGAAGCGTAGCTAGCACTACGTGAAAGCGCTTATTCCTTTTTTTGCAATAAAGAGTCCTTGATTTATACGGTGATCGTTAATTGGAATCTATATGCAGTGAAGAATTTTTATCGTGGTGACTACTCTCACTCTTTCATCTACATGTAGAGAGTGAATCGGAGGAGGAACAACCTGAGCCTGCCCCAGTAGGTAGAAGTAGGCATGCTCAGTATGCCCTGACCTTGGCAAAAAGGCAACGCATAGCACATACACTGACACAGGAGGGACCCAGGGAATAACACCTTTCTCTGACTCTCACATACAGTAAAAGGGATGCCAAACATGACACTACCTGTGCTAAACCATGTGTAGGGAGTGTACTATGTGCATCCAACATAGGCAGCCCTGCAGCACCATCCTCAATACTGGAACACCCACAAGGTAAGTCACTCAACCTACCAATTGCCGAATGGAGTAGAATGTATTGTTACCTGTATCTATGGTATGGATGTGAGCATGCAAGGGAATTGGGTGGCTGAATGGTATGCCAGCAGATAGTAGACACTTACAGTGGCATCATGAGATCTGTAACAAATACTGGTGTCACCATAGTAGCCAGTACTACACAGAGCGACAAAATCCACTGCAGGAAATGTGCTGGGCCACATGTGTGTCCATATGACTCATACATTCCAGTCGGGGAGGTTCATATACCCAGCAACAGCCTCAGCCAGCAGGACAGGTGTAGACAAACCCAAACAAAGGCTGTGCTATGGCCTCTGAATGATGCCTATGGGTAACCTCCCACCAATGGCCTACACAGACAAACTACAGCAGGTCAGGCAGTGAGATGTTAGTTATAAAGGGTAGGAAGTCAGAAACTAATATGTAGGTGAATCAAAGCTAAGACCTGTAGTGTACTGATATGCCTCTAGTATGCATGATAGGTTAGAATACAGAGTGAAAAGGAGTACCTGACATACCAGTACAGTCACAGAAAATGTGTACAAGTGTCAGGTGTGCCCCCATCCTATGTAGAAATGTAAAAACAGTCAGGTGTGCTCCCCCAGTCCTGTGTAGAAATGTAGAAACAGTCAGGTGTGTCTCCCCAATCCTGTGAAGAAATGTAGAAATAGTCAGCGGTGCACCCCCCCCAATCCTGTGTAGAAATGTAGAAACAGTCAGGTCTGCCCCACCACAATCCTATGTAGGAACAGTCAGGTGTGCCCTTTCCCCCAACCCAGTGTAGAAATGTAGTAACAGTCAGGTGTACCCCCCTCCCACAATCCTGTGTAGAAATGTAGAAACAGTCAGGTGTGCTCCCCCCAGCCCTACTTAGAAATGTAGTAACAGTCAGGTGTGCCCCCCAAACCTATTTAGAAATGTAGTAATGGTCTGGTGTACCCCCCAATCTGATGTATACATGTCGTAACAGTCAGGTGTGCCCCCCCACAACACTATGTAGAAATGCAGTAACATGTATGTGTAGGTATAATACCAGTGGAGCACAGATGCAAATAGGTGGCCAAGGTAGCAGGATAGGTTGTAGCATCTGCATAATATACAGGAATGTGTGTGTTTCATATTGTGTGAGAGTGGACAGTATGCATGCATGTTGAGGTAAGACCTGGGGGCCATTGCCCACTACTGCTGACGACAGGGACAAGTCCTCACAATTGCAGTACCAAAGACAATACCCACCAGTATAACACATGCTAGCAGTATGCCATTGTAAATGTGTGGTAGTAATATGTGTCACCTTCTGAAAGACTGACATGGCATGGCTGTTGGGCTAGATATACAAGAAGTACACAGGGGAAAGTATCCCAGACATAAGTATATATTGTGTCACTGTGAAATGGACACACCCTTGGAATTGTACATACAGGTATTCATCACATTATCTGGTCCTGTAGTAGGGGATACTGGTGTTGTCTGCCCAAACACTTGCAGATCACAAAGGAGGTAGGACTGATGTATTGGGAAACAGCTGATGTACCTGCACATGCAAGCATAACTGGAATACCCAATGCATATCTGTGTGTCAGATGCAAGTAGTTTCCATAGCACACATGCACCCAACTCATGCAAACAACACCCACAGGTACTTCTCTGGTTGTACCCCTGCTGTGGGGATTGGGTACAATATGACCTCACCTGTATATGGCAATAGTGAAAGAATGCATGCAGTGCAGGTGTCCCATGCAGGTGTGTCGCTAGCTGTAGATAGCACCCTACCAGCATCCACACCACCTGATCAGGACTGATAGAAGGTATTTTGCATGAACACCTAGCACACCTACCCTGTCACCCCAGGGGAATATACTGTATGGTGGTCTGAGACTGTAGGACTGACAGAATGCAACAGCCTGCCACTTCTGGCCTGCATCAACACCTAATGGCCCACAGGCCTCTGCCAAGGGCCTGTGTCTCACACGTACTGCCAATGCATGTTATGTCATGGACACCCAAATAACAACAAAATACACTCCACATAAGCCATATGCAAGGCCATGTGGGCAAACCACAGTAACATGTCCACCATGTCCCACTGCATGAACTGTGGACCAACACAAACACACAGCTGTGATGGGGTGATAACCTTAGGGAAAGTATCAGAGAATGTATGCATAATGTAAGGAAGGGGATAGAATAACAGAGGGGGGTAGGTGCGTGCCCAGCATGGAATGTGCAAGGTCTGACACAAAGCTGTGTGCACACACTATCCCTGGCTGTAAGCACATAAATGGGTGGCTACATACCTGCCTGTACACCACAATAGGGATAATGTCCTGACTCATGGCCAGTGCCTCTGGGTAACATGTGCGAATCTGTACAGCTGTGAGGTATTGCCATAGAAATGCAAGGTCATACTGTCATGTTAACAAACCACTTCAAAACACAAACTAAAACTGTTGAAAATAGGGAAAAAACACACTGTGTCCAAAAGATACAGTAAGCGCTTTCGTTTACTGAAATTGGCAAATTTGCTAATTTCAGTAAACGAAAGCACTTACTGTATCTTTTGGACTCAGTGTGGTTTTTACTCTATTTTCATACTGTCATGTTGCTGGATGTACAAGTATGGGATCCTCTGCCAGCACTGTACCAAGGTGCTGAACTGGATACACAGACCCATCAGCAAGTGTCTGCAGCTCCCCCTCGAGGATGGCATAACCTACCATGAATATGCAGGCGTCTGCCCACAATACCACACACAGCTGCAGTCACCCTTGTCCCCAAAGACATCACTGTGAGCAGGAATGTCCACATGACAGTACATGAGGAAAGAAAACATCACAGTGTATAACAGTACACATGTCTGAATATCTCTGCTAACAGCAGTACCATGTAGCGGAAGCAGCACAGACACAATCACCTACAGTACACACTATCCCCTGCACACTTTATTTTATTTATTTATTTTATTTATTTAACATTTGTTGACCGGGAAAGTCCGACTAGGTTCCACAGATCCTGTTTTCAGCGGAGGCCCGGGGAGAAACGCTCCAGAAGCATGTCTTTAGAATGTGGGAGGAAACCGGAGTACCCAGAGGAAACCCATGCAAATGCAGGGAGAACATGCAAACTCCACACAGAAGGCACCCCAGCCGGGAATCGAACTGGAGAACCTCTTGCTGTGAGGCAACAGCATTAACCACTGCACCACTTTGTCCCCATATTGCCAAATGATCGACGGATACCCTGCAGAAACAGTTTGCTACCTGTAGGTGTACAACATAAAGGTCTGCACTGGAGTACAAACTACCTGGAATTGATACACACATTCAGTACAGAAGGGCATACTGGGCATGCTCACACACTTAAACAAATAAAGCCCATGTCTGCAAATAACAGTGGACCAGACATATCTGGCAATTGCAGATGTTAGTGCAGACACTCCTCAGTATGCACCACTCATGCTTTGCACACACACGAGATAGGAATACAGACACATATCCAAGGACAACACACTATAATAAGCCAAAAGTAGAAGTACATAGATGTGTGGAAGAGAGTGACTGTGACAAGGAGCCACCCATTATGAGGCCTGTCCCACCCAGCACACAGCCAAATGGCTACAACCACATAAGGTTCAGAAGTCACTCACTGTAGATATTAGCCACCGGTATCTGTCAGCATTACAGACTATGTGGTGCAAGTGCTAGCTGTGCAACATGACTGTTCAAGGATGTAGTCATCTAGCAACTAGCAACTGTATAAATGTACCTGTGGAATATAACCCTGTGTGTGCCCACTTGTGGTGTGTCAACCTCTAGATGAATGGGTTATGGCCCATGCACACACTCTGCCCTCCCCATGGCCCTATTATGAGAAGCCTGCTGAGGTCATCCAGTTTGAAATACACCTTTGGGAAAGCTGTAGCCTAGTAGTCTCTGTGGTGCATCCTATAACTGCATACTGCTGTAATGTGATAAACTAGTTAGGTAGGAGTTCTAATCCCAGACATGGCAAGTGTGTTTGTGTGTGTGTGTGTGTGTGTGTGTGTGTAGAGAGTAATGCCTTTTAAGCTAGTCACATGCACTACAAATCAAATGCCCTACTTTGGCAAGGCTGCTGATGCCATTCACTGTGGAATACACCTTTCGGAGAGCTGTCACCCAGTAATCTCCGTGGCATGTCCTATAACTGCGTACTGCTGTAGTGTAATAAAATAGTTATGTAGGAGTTTTAATCCCACACATGGCAACTGTGTGTGTCACTGTCTGTGTAGAAAGCAATGATTTTTAGGCTAGCGACACTCACTACAATTCAAATGCTCTACTTTGGCAAGGCTGCTGATATCATCCACTGTGAAAAACACCTTTGGGAAAATTGTAGCCCAGTAATCTCCATGGCACATCCTAAAACTGCGTACTGCTTTAGTGTGATAATCTAATTAAATATGAGATCTAATCCCAGACTTGGCAACTGTGTGTGTGTCTCTGTCTAGAGAGCAATGCATTTTAGGCTAGTCACACTCAGTACAATTCAAATGCTCTACTTTGGCAAGGCTGCTAATGTCATTCACTGTGAAATACACCTTTCAGGAAGCTGCAGTTCATTAATCTCCGTGGCGCATCCTAAAACTACATACTGTTGTAATGTGATAATCTAGCTAAGTAGGAGTTCTAATCCCAGACATGGCAACTGTGTGTGTGTGTCTCTGTGTAGACAGCAATGTATTTTAGACTAGTCACACTTGGTACAATTCAAATGCCCTAATTTGGCAAGGCTGCTGATGTCATTCACTGTGAAATACACCTTTCAGAAAGCTGTAGTCCAGTAATCTCCATGGTGCGTCCAATAACTGTGTACTGTTGTAGTGTGATAAACTGTTTAGGTAGGAGTTCTAATCCCAGACATGGCAACTGTGTGTGTGTGCTTTTCTGTCTCTGTAGACAGCAATGCTTTTCAGGCTAGTCACACTCACTACAATTCAAATGCCCTACTTTGGAAATCCTGCTGATGTCATTCACTGTGAAATACACCTTTGGGTAAGGAGTGCTCAAGTTATCCCCATGGTGTGTTCTATAACAGCTTCATGCTGTAGTGTGATATAGAACTCTGGTAGGGGTTCTATTCCCCCACATGAAAGTTGTGGATGTTTTGTGTGTGTTTCTATGTTTGTGTAGGGAGCAACGCATTTTAGACTAGTCACACTCACTACAACTGAAATGCCCTACTTTGGCAATCCTGCTGATGTCATTCACTGTGAAATACATCTTTGGGGAAGTAGTACTCTAGTAATCTCTGTGGCATGACCTGTAACTGCGTAGTGCTGTAGTGTAATAAACTAGTTAGGTAGGAGTTCTAATTCCAGACATGATAGGTTTGTGACTCTTTGTGTCTGTGTTTGTAATTCGTATTCTGTGTGGAAGTGGGTGGAAGTGTGTAACAACTGGACTCAATGTGGAGCGGGTTTTGCAAATTTCTTATATGGTGGCCCTAGTATATATCACAATGTCCACCATACAGGAATAACAGATGTGAAATAGATGAGAGGCTGGGGTGCAAATACATACCACTACATGTGACATCAAGGCCATGTGAACAAAGTGAGCAACCCTAGTATTACCCAGTGAACACTCCCAACCCATGTCTCATACACACACGCACACACACACACACACACACACACACACACACACACACACACACACACACACACACACACACACACACACACACACACACACACACTTACCTAGGCAATAGCTGCTATGTTGGTAGTACCCTGCATATTGCTCACTGATAGTAACCATGGTGTGATTGCAGTGGGCTACAGAGGGAATGACACACCCGGTCCATCAGTCCAATAGGCATGTACATGCCAACAGTGCACCTTCCCCATGTTCCCCACTGGACACCTGCAATACCTGTGGTTCCATCATATGTGACCCACAAAGGACATACCATGCCTGAAAAACATGCCCTGTATGGACAGATGCCACTGACACCAGGCAATATCAGTATCATGCTATCAATGTAGGTGCAGGGTCAACCTGCCATCCATTAACAGTTCCCACCACATGAGGCCAGGACTGGCACATCTGATGATAATCTGTGTACACGACATGGGTCAGACATCCCAGGTACAGTTCCACATGTCACTGTACATGCATGTGGGAGGTGTGCACATTCCAGACACCATCCATGTCATGGACTAAGGAACACATAGATGGCAAGCAATGCACAGCATTGGCCACAAGCAATAGTCACCCAGGTGACTGAATGGCGAATACAGTACCTACTTGTGTAGGTAAATCAAGACACTACACCCCTTAGCCACAAAGCAGACCATTGTCATGTGGCCTGATGCCAAGATGTACCCATCACCTAGCCTTGTATAGCCGTCTGACACAGTTGACCAATGCACACCCGTGAAGCAATGCACTCATGCATGTCAGTACTGGCTGCCTGTATCTGTGTATGTGTTGTATGATGCTTATGACCACATTCACGCTCACTACCACAACCAGTGGCATATTGAAGCATGCTGTCTGATGTCAGACACCCCCACATACCCTTTGCCCATATAACCTCTGTATGACCCCTGTGGTGCATGCGATACCTGCACAGTAATGTGCTGTGGCAGTCTCACTAGTGATGAGTTGTATTCCTGGCCCTGCCAAGTGTGTCAATGTGCATGGGTCCCTGTGAGAGTGTGGCTGTGTTGACACTGGCAGCTGTTCATGCGGACAGGCACGTGTACTACACGTACCGTATAACTACCATAGCTCTGTTGCAGATGTCACTCACCATCACATATACATTTTGAGGGCTCCTCAACATGTAACCTATGTGGTGCATCCAATAACTGCATCAACATGTGTAAGCACTACATAGTCGTCAGGGGTGTGATACCCTGTACTAGTAGGTGTGTGACACCAACATGCTTAAATTTTACTCTCCTACCCCTCCCTGACTTTTCTTTGCTCTGTCTGCCTCTCTCACTCCCCCTCTGGTGGATATGGAGACTTACACCTGCTTTGCTTAGGCAGCAGCATGTGTATTGTAAGTGATGCTCATGATCAGCTGATGGCCTCTGCATGAATTGCAGCCCTCATCTATCTGATTGCATGTGGAACAGCTGTGGTAACATTCCCCTAGCCAATTGCATGGAAACACACTCCAATATCTAGGAACATCATGTTGATATCGGGCCTTTACATTCACTGTGAGCAGGAACTCGATCTGTTGTTTGGCAAACAGCATCTCAGATGGATTGGGGATTTGCTTCTAACAACATACACTGTGGAAACATGGCAACACACAGGAGGGTGATGTGCCTGACCTGACTACAGACTGTAAGTGCTGCTATACTGCATTTGGAGTAATGTTGGTTTAACAGGGTGCTTGTGGATATAGCTGTCCTACATGTTTTAATACCTGCCATGTCAGTGCTATGTTTATGAGGAAACCCCCATCTGTAGGGTCATCTGCAGACTGGGCAGTGTGTGGTGCCTTTTGTTTTATGTGTTAACCACAGAGCACCTATCTGTGAACTGCAGAAGGTAGTGTGAGGATTGACGTCTGTAGATGGTGACAGCTGTGAGAGTTACTGACTTCATATCCCTCATAGGGCACATGTTGCAACAAACTCTATTACAACAGTAAATGTATCAGGTTATCACAGCAACATGTCAATACTGGCCCTGTGTATGTGCCTCCAGCCACAACTCTGTTAACCATTGTACATATGTCATGCAGTAAGGGAGATAATGTGTTGTACACCATAATTTGTGACATCACATCTGATAACAAGCCAGTGAGATATCAGACTGCTACACATATTATGTATAGTAGGGGTTATATTTTATGACATAACATGGACATTCTGTGGTTGTGTGTACAGTACTGAGGTCTGTGTACTTATGGTGATTGTCGACAGTGTGTGTATTGTTAATATGTATTTTGGCCTGTGTACAGACTGTGGTAGATATCATTGTTCTTGGTCCTGTTCTATCTGAGGTTACATGCTGCTCCACTGTATGTTATTCTATTGGCTTACATGTTTGCAGGGCCATACACTCACATGTCCCATACCATAGACAGCCATCGGACCACACTGTGTAGCGGCCCAGTATATGTAGGGTTAGTGTGTGAGTGGCACATATGAGGATGGTGTTGAACAGACAGTCCATATTCTGTAATGTTACGCTAGCTTACATTTTTGTGGCTGTGGCTGTGTTCACATTGGTTGTGGTTATGCACTTTCACACAGGTATATCATACTCTGTGCTGTGACATGCCTGCAGAGCCTACTATATATGCTGGTATATGTGCATTCCCCCATAGGAAATGTAGGCCAGTGTTGAGCCAGTCTGCCTGTAGCCTGCACAGTGCTTTGTTACATGTCTAGCAGCTTAGTGTACTTACCCAGTGAGATGTCATGTCCAGATACTTGCCAGATGTACTGCTGCTGGGCCACCATAACAGTCCTGTATGTCAGATAGAGCACTGGGATGCTGTACAGATGTATGTCAATATATAGTGGGTAGTACATGGCCATGGCTCCTCTGTACTAGCGTTTATGTGTCAGGACAGACAGGGATGTGCGAATGCATAACCTATGGGGCAAATGTATACCATTAGTTATGTGTTATACCCATCTACATGGCTGTTAACATCCATACTGTCAGGCTTGGTCCACATGTCTTGCACTAAGGGGTTCTGTGCATACCGCTGGACTGTCCAGAGTGTGTCAGACTGTCCACATATATTGGCCAATATCTCTGCTGTAGTCCACAGGAGCATTACATGCTAGCAGTGGTACTGTACTATGATGTCCTTAGGATGTCTGTCAGTAGCCAGTGGTGCACATGTTAAAAGCAGATGTAACCTCCCACACACACCATGTCTGTGAAGGCAATCCCTATTACAGTACAAATAGTCTACAAATATACCTGCTATACATACCTGACATCCCCTTGCACTATGAAGTTGGGACTATAGGGGATGAGGTATGGCTACACTCCATGTTCAGGACATATGGTGAAATATATGTATATATAATTATCCAGATATCTATATAGATATATACACATATACATATCGACATACATAGATGGATATGTATATGTATATAGATATACATATAAACACTCAGATATATATTTATAAAGAGCAATATATGTCTACACATATACAGATAGAGATACATATGCACATATATGTATGGATACCTGCATATATATTGACAGTAGTAGGTATATCAGAATAGATATGTATGCACATATAGTTATAGATATCTACATATATACCAACATAACTAGGCATATCTGTACACATAGGATGTGCATACATATATAGCTATATATACATATATCTATATATACATATACATATATATATGTACATACAAAGAGATGCACACATGGCCATACATATGTAGCACTATACAGATATGTATACAGACATATGTATGAGTATACATGTGTATGTACATGTAGACATATATAGACCTATTATATGTATATAGCCATATTCCTGTCATGTGTAAATCTCACGGTTGTGTATACCCTCCCAGATGTATCTTACCATATGTATCTGCTATGTGTACATTATGATAAAACAACATATGTGATGCAACAGTCATAGTAATAACAAGGACTAAACAATTTAGGAAGTAAAGGCAATTGTTCAATACTACACAATATGTGTATTGGCAGCTATATTGGTAAAACAATAGCTGTCTTCACAGTGGTCATGGCATAGTGGTTAAGTGTTGTGACTGTATTGTACAGGGTCCTGGGTTCAAGACCTGTAAGGGCTGTTCTTGTTGTTGCAGGGCAGAACAAGGGCTGTCAGATACAGAGTGGTTAAGGCAGATTTGAGCAGCTTTGCGTGGGCTTGCGCGAAGTTAAGTGGTGCTAAGCTATGGGTAAATGTACGGGCACTTAGCCAGTGTAGGTATCACTTACTAGTGTGCTAAGCATGACTTTGACCTGGTAACCAGGTCACACCACCCAGTCTGATAACATAGCAGTGTACTCACATTTGTAATAAGTGTATGTAATGCCATGTGCAATACATGCGCCTACGTGCTGTCATTACAGTAGCAAGAGGTGTGTGTGTCATGTGTGGGACACAGATATATATGTGGCCTGTACAGCTCTGTTATCTCTGTGAATGTGTTACATACAGAGGTATTAGGCCAGGTTACATGTTGTCACACTGGCATGTAGTATATCATGGCAGTACTAATGTTGACAGTGCTTACTCAGGCAAGAGCAGAGTGCTAACTGTATTACTGACAACAGGCACACCTGTAGACATAGCTGGACACTGAGACCTCCCTGTTGTATCCCTGCTGTGTGAACTGTCACAGTATATACCTCTTTCCGGGTAGTGATCCGACATGTGTAATGTAACTGTAGACTACCGTCTGTACAGCACACGTTAGTGAGGGCTTCTGACATGTAGCTATGGCATACATATTGTTGTCAAACATCTATCTGTCACCACACTCGTCCTACTGCATAGCTACTTGCCAAGCTGATGACTGTCAGTCCCTGTACAGATGTGCAGATGTCAGGTATCCAGCTGGGATATGTACAGGCAACCTAAGCTTGATTGACACTGACATGTCTGCCCAGCTGTGTAAGAAATGGCACATATAGGAGATGTCACCCTGTATGCACCACATGTCATGGGTACCACCACTACACTACCACAGTCAGCAGAGCATGCTTGGGCACAGGTCTCCATTACAGGCACTAACCATGTGTTGTAATGCATGTTGCATGCATGTCAACTTGATCACCTCAGTGGCCATGTGCAGGAGGCACCTGGAGAATTGGCTGATGCATGTCATTCTCAGCCTGAGGGTCACCACAGTAGTGACTGTTGATAGATAGCCTGCTGCCACCTGGCAGGTGGCAGGATACCACTGTACACACAACCCCTACACAGCCCATCTCTCCTTGGACAATAGCTAGGTACACGGCTATGACCACCTGCAACGATGCACTCCTGTAGTTACACATGTGTATGTGTGCATGACTGAGTATAGCAGTGTTTATATGTTAGCACACCTGTACTTGGGAATTCCATGAGGGCCTTCACAACCAGTGCAACACCCATTGCCATAGTCAGTTGTGGCAGCTGCTGTATGGGACAATACATGTATCCTGTTAAGCTCCTCCCATACTAGCTACATGAGCCTTTCAGTACCAGCACTATAGTGTTTTACAAATGGGTTGAGGCATGGGATACCCGTTGTGTTCTGGCATGTGTGTGTAGTTGTGCATGTTCGTATATCTGTAGGGTATAGCATTCTGATGCCACATACTCCTATTACAATACCCATTGCCACACAGTAGTATGGATAGTGTTGTTGCTGCCCATAGGTGAGGCATGACAATGCAACACCCTACTACGCGTGCTGCATGTGCATTAGATGCATATCCCTGTAGTACCACTGTTGGGGTATACTATGGGTTGTATTGCAGTCACAGCCAATGTGTGATGGTGGGTATGGTAGAGTGTCATCATGGGTTTCAGGGAGTACAATATTTACTGGGGGATGTGGGTGCTGTGTACACTGTCATTACACCAAGGTACTCCCAGTATATGTCCCATGTACCACTTTATGGTTACCACTGTCACCATCAACCATACAGGTAACTGATATCAAAATCCACGCTAGTTATGCATGTGTTGTGTGCAGCCTACCTGTGACATATTGGACACACGGTCAAATTAGTTAGCAGCGGTAGGCGCTGGTATCTCAGATGTGTGTCTGCCTGTTATGTGTCTGTTAATGTGTATATGAAGTTATGTCACTCTACGTATTGTCCATATACACCCATTGCATCCCCCATTAGCATACTGTACATGTATTGGGATGTTCTGCATGTAACATGTAACCTAGGACACACCTCACCCTAAATGCTGTGTGGTGTGTGCAATGTCAGCCATACACTTCAGTATAACTACATAGCTAGGTAGGGGTCTAGTCCCACTTTTGCCAAGTAAGTGTGTGTGTATGTGGATGAATGTACATCAGGTTGCAGGGTATACATGCCTCAGCGGGTCACCTGTCCATGTGGCACATGCAATAACCATTTCAGTAACCTATGCAATATGTTCAAATGTACCCCAGATATTTCACAGCCATGGTGTCACCACAGTGTCATACCCCATTGTGGAAAATGACTGCAGACAATCCTCGTGCTGACACATGTGCACCTACAACACAAATGGATAACATTATAGGGACCACAACCAACCAGTGGTACTAACAGCTATAATGCATCATTGCTGGACAGCTACACTACCTGCCATATATGCATTACACTTTACTCCTTACAACATGTTACACTGCAGTACCATGGTACACTGTATTACAGTCACTGTGTGCATCAGAACCATACTAGCCTATCCCTGCGTTGATGGTATGGATGACAGGGATGTGGCACAGGTATCATCATATGCACAGGGCATCCTTGTGTGGACACATGTACACCTAAAACACAAATGGATAACATTATAGGGACCATGACCAACCAGTGTTACTAACAGCTATAATGCATCATTGCTGGATGGCTACACTACCTGCCATATACGCATTACACTTTACTCCTTACAATATGTTACACTGCAGTACCATGGTACACTGCAGTACAGTCACCATGTGCATCAGAACCATACTAGCCTGTCCCTGCATTGATGATATGAATGACAGGGATGTGGCACAGGTATCATCATATGCACAGGATGTGATGGTTTGCCAGAGGTGGACGGTGGGCCATACATTTGACACCATATGTGTGGGTGAGAGGTGTACTGTGTTGAGCTGGGCGTGGTGCTGTGGTGTGTGTAGGAATGGGGTTGCCATAGGTATGTTTGTATAGTGTGTGGGTATGCATGCACACAGTTATGCCATGTGGCTACCCTACACAGGTGTTTATGGATAGCTGCAGACCATACCTGGCAGGGTGTGCAGTTTACTGCCTCTGGCCATGGACACATGGACTGTGTCTGCCAGGGGTTTCATGGGCATGTCCAGCTACAGGCCTCAAAGTGCTACTCTTAGCTGCTGATGACAAATGTCCGCTGGTACCAGGCCCCTCCTGGGACTGGCCAGGACCACATGCATGTGGCCTGCTGTGGTGTGGTGTGGACAACACCCCCCCCACACTGCCGGGGCTGGTACGGCCACTACAGGAGACCCTTGGTGTCCTAGCATGTCCATGTTGACTGACTGCTTTTGGTGTTGCTGGCTCACGTCCACGTGGCTGTCGCCGCAGCCCCACCACACATTGAAGCATGGACACATCACAGCCGATGAGGGCCATCATCTCACCATGTCATCTATCCATGAGGTTGGTTCCATATATGCCTGCACTGCCATGACAGCCTGAAACATGCACCTGGTGGTACCAGCTATGTCGCCTCTGCCAGGAGCATGATGTTTAGTGGCCCTACCACGAGCACCCTAGGACATCCGCCTATGCGGTCCCCCGCCAAACATCTGGCTATGCCTGCTGTGTCCAGACACAGTAGGCATGGTTACCACACTTTTCTGTGCACTACCACCAAATGCCAGCTGTCCCTCCGCTATGGCCACTGGTGATGGGGTATGTATAGGCACTGAAATTGTGTGCGGGGTTGGGGTGGCTAAAAGGGGGATGTCAAATGTTGGCACAGTGTTGGCCCCTGACAACCCCACCTGTGCCTCAACAGTACTATCATCATCTTCGGTGTATGGACACCAACATCAGATTGCATGCAGGAGGGACCCTGACCCACCTCGCCACCTGTGGGGGAAAACAATAAATGCCCTTTAAAACCTGTACAGCATTGCCTAACAGTACAAACACACACACACATAGACACACACACACACACACACACACACACACACACACACACACACACACGCACACACGCACACACAAACACACATGTGCGTAATACCTACCTGTCCATGGCTTTACAGATAGTGCCATGTTTATGTCCGTCTTGTACCCCATCATGCATCACACTTGTTATCATACGCACATTGTTACCACTTATTAACATATCAGTCCTCTAAATGCCTACACAAACGGTCACACTACAAGACCTGTTACTACATTACCTGCCTGACCTGTGTATAGTGGTTTTACATGGCCTCACTGCTGTCATTTGGTGTGCACCCTCTGTATGTCCAGACATCATGAGCATGGCCCCTATATGTGTGGGCTACTATGTTCTATCCATATTATCACACACTGGTGTGGCATGTGTATGTAATGTTCAGTATATGCCAGATATTCTGCTCATTCAGCCTATCATGTGACAACTGTAATATTTGGAGACACTCCCTGGGTTGACTAGTACTTCCCCAATGCATCTGTAGTGCTGCATACATGGGTTGTAGGTGACCTCCCTGCAGAATGCGATATTAAGGGTGTACCTGGAGTCTACCTTCCCTCTCGATGCCTGTTCCATGTTACAGACCATATTATACTATCAGTTCTCCTGTGATTATACACATAGCAGGTATTCCTGGTGTGTAATGTGGCAGTCCATGTCCATGTACTGCAGGGTCCCAAAGGGAGGAACTGCTGTATGAACACCCCACAATCTCACATCTGCATACATGGCCACCCACACAAACACACACATGCACACATGCATCCTACATTCATGAACCTACCTCCACTTCACCAGAGTGACCCTACAGACAAACCAACTAACCACCAGGATGCACACACATATGGGTGAGGTTGCAGAATGATAGTACACACAGTCCTCCTATTACCCATCTGTCAACATGCAGAACATATGGTACACAACAGCATGCAGTTCAGCTATAGTCAATCCATGCTAGCAACAGTATACATGTGTGTGATGCATGTGCTGTGTCAATAAGTGATGCTACTTCCCCTGGATACCATTGCACCCATGTACACAGTATTGTTGTCACCTGTTCTGCATCCTGCCATGTACTGTGCACCACACCTCATAGGTGTACAGCCCAATGCGGAATGTGTAGTACTGTGTCAGTTATGCCAGCTTTAATGCTCACAGCCCCTATGTTTTTCAGCAACACATAACTGAGATGATATGTGGACAGATGTTATTTGTGAATGCCTGATGCCTGATTTACAGATCTCAACATCAGCGGACCATGTATGACCAATCCAATACTCTTACACTGACAACCACCAGAGCATACCATGGCTATGGGGGGTGTACACACCCTTCGTGATATGACACACCCATCTGGATCTGCATTGGGACCACATCACTGCATATCTTAACAGTACATGTGATCGATATATGACATATGTCCTTTACTTTCACATGCAGTGTCTACGAAATGTTTTAGGTGTGTGGATGCTGACCACGATGCATACACTATGTGTGGGCATATGTGTGCTATGATGGTTTGATGCACCACTTGTTGTGTGTACTACATCAGTCACTACCCCTGGTGGGGGTATACCAGCATGGGCCATCTGCAATTGCAAGTGTATGCTCAGTCTTCCCTACACATGTCCCCCTACTCTGCATGATTGCAAGGTCTACTCATGTGCACATCCTTTGGTGTTCACACACTGCCATCACTATTGCTGTGGCAGTAGATTTACGTCTGCCACAGGTCCTGAACCTGACTATGTGCAGATACTGCCATTCTTAGCATCTTTAGGTCCCTGCTGCAGTGCACTGGTGTGTCATGCTGACACCCCCCCCTCCTTCAGCTGTTTAGCAGACTCATGACAAGTAAGCCCTACACATGTGTGTCACTTTGAAGTGTCCCATACACTGAACCCCACATGTTGCAGCCTAGTCCCAGCTGATAATGTGGACTACTGTAATGCCTTATGCCATAGTGTATCTCTGCAGCAGTTGCCATTGTCCTAAAGGTATATACACTGGTGTTGCACTGTATATGGGTGTTGTTCCAAACATGTCCCTACTGTAGGCCATGTCTCCCACCATTATGTTACTCCTTGTGGACAGATTCCGCAATGACAAGATGTTAGTTATCATGCAGGTGTCTGACATACCCTTCCAATACCCCATCATGGTCACCCCTGTGATGCCGTGCATTTTACAGCAACAATATGTGCACATGTACAGCATGCATTCTGGGTAGGTGTGTTAGATGTGTGCATGGCACATACCATTGCCATTACATGCCCGGTGTGTTGGCAAGCATCTACATAAACCATACTCACCGGCTACAGGCTGCTGCCTTGGTGGTATCCTGGAGGGACGTACAAAAGAAGGTGAGAGATGCAATGTCAGTGGCCACACCTGTGGCAGTGCTACAGGGTGTGTGAAGTATTACAATACATCAATGGTACATTTCCACAATACTACCACATATGGAAATCTATTTATCACTAGTATGTAGCAACACTATATACCTATGACATGCCAGATATGCATGTTCTACCTGTACCGATGCAGATGTATATGCAACAGTGGTCTACTGATGTGCCCTGTAGCCTTACTTGCATGCTCCTCGGCCGGTGTGTGGGTGGCACCCACCTCCACAAAGGTGTCCGGCGGTTGGTGGCTGGCCGGACGGGCAGGTGCCATGAGACTGGCCAGGAGCTCCTCCACATGTGTCAGAAGGGGATGGATGGCATGGCCCCCCTGTGGTGAGTTGATCCCCCCAGACTGCAGTAGCACGCCAATGGGCATTGCGAAGCAGGTCAGTACAATGATGCCGGACCTGCTCATAACTGCGACTGTGCAATCCAACACCATTGACCCTGTGGACTAGGTCGTTCCACAGGGTGGTCCACTCCTGCTGGTTATGGGCAGCCCAGCAAAACAGCACAGGGTAGTGATGGATTAAATACATGATCATCAGTTCATTTTTGGCCCCTAAATATATTGGCAGACATGCACATGACATCTTGGCTGAAAGACATAAAGATGGTAACAGGTCTGAACAACTCATACAGCAAGGTTACCACAGTTCTTCATACACATCTCTGTCATCCCCCCCCCACCATATCAGCGACAACAAACTGTACACACAACTCATTAGGTATGGCTACAGCTTACCTACCAGTGGGACAGATATTGTATTGTACCACTCATTCTGCTATGTGTTTGTAGCCATGTTCCCTGTGTGGGCACTATCATTGCTGGCCTGTTACAGACAATTCACCTGCATGCCATTGTCAGGGCCACTATGGTTCTATATATGCCTGTGGTATGGCTGCTTTGTGATTGCTGCACATCTGACATTCTGTATTATCGGGGATATCTATGCATGCTATTGGACATGTTCTGGGATTGTGTAGACTATTACTACCAACATATGTTCTATAACAGTGATACAATAGCATGTATATGTACTACTGCCCATCAGAACCACCTCTCCAAACCCATCTGCCCATTTACCTGGCCACATCACATGTGTGTCTCACCCTGGGGCCTCCTCATTTGCTGGTCCAGCAATACGGTCAGGTGGAACCAACCCAGGGGATGTTGTCCTCCCCCCTGAGGCCACACACAGACATATTCCAGTACTCTGAGGTCAGGTCCAGGGTCGGTTCCATAACCGGCTCCACAGACACATGTGGGATGTGCTACATCACTCTGAGGCACCCAGTACACATTCACTGGGCCGGCATGTACCTCCTGCTGAGCCTCCAGGCCAGGCACCTTCAGGACGTGGACTGCTGTTGTGATTAGCAGTGAGTGGGAGGCTTGTTTCCATTGTGTCCATATTGGGGCCCATGGGGTGTCCACATCACAGACCACACACACCATCCAGGTTGTTTATCCACCACATGTGTCAAATACCAACCCTGTAGACTGTCCTCTTTATCTACCAACCTTGACCACCTCCACAACTATACCTGCCATACCTCCCCTATTCCCATTCCATACTTCACAGACGAGGGCAGTGTGGTCCCAACAAGAGGTTAACATGTGACATACCCGTCCATGTTGCACACACTGCCAGCTGTAGATATCTGTGTGTATTGCTATGTGTGCTGTTTCCCACACATAGCATGCACATGCAGCACTGTGATAGTAATATAGGGGACGTGTATTTACATACATATATGTTTGTGTTTGTGTTTGTATATATATATATATATATATATATATATATATATATAGACATATGCATATAGGTATATATCTATATATGTGTAGATATATGTGATGTATATATGTGCTCATATATATGTCTACACATGGGTATCTGTATATTTCTGGACATGTGTGTGTGTGTGTGTGTGTGTGTGTGTGTGTGTGTGTGTGTGTGTGTGTGTGTGTGTGTGTGTGTATATATATATATATATATATATATATATATATATGTTTATATATTGTATATGTGTACATATGTACACATATGCATACCTATATGTGGAGTACATTCAGACATCAGGTCCACAATCTCACAACACTTGCACAGCTGCACTGTTCTGCCATGCTACAACACAGACAGGTGCCACACATGGAAACAGCCTTACATTATGGGGATATATGTAGGACCAGATTGCAGGTAACCCTATTATACACATATGGCATTCCTGCATGCTACATTACAGATTAACCTGAGTATCCTGCAAGTGGTGGGCTGTGGATCCCACGTGTCCATCACAATGGCATTACTTCCACCACCAGCTATTGGCCACGTAGTATACATACTTCCCATTACACAATACACACTATGATGGCTTACATCTTGTCAGTCAATGCTGATCTGCACAGTTGATGGCTATGGCCCACTACCCACAGGGATAGGCACTAGTGTCCATAGCAGTTGTTCAGTTGAACATCATTGTAACAACACCTGATGACACATATAAATCATTCAACATAATCTATTGCATTATTATGGACCAAGTACTACATTCAATTACATGCATATATACTTTACATGCCTGTTGTGGGAATGATGTCTGTCCTGGATAGTTTGCTGGATGTAATTATATTTTTATTTTTTTGCTGTGGCTTTGGCTTTTGCTTTCACTTCCACTTCTACTTTCACTTACACTCTCTATCTCAGTCTCTGTCCAGTAAATGGATTGAGCTGCTTTGAATAGATTGCAGCATGGAGTTTGTAGGTGATGCACATGATCAGGTGATGGCCTCTGCACCAATCAGTGTCCTCCATTTGCTACCTCCATGCTGCTTGCTGTGTAGTACTTCCAATTACCACGGTCATGGCAACCACCTACTATAAATCCCTACATCATGTGGGTTTGGTCCCTTTACCTTTCCTGTGTGATGGATATCCTTCCTGTGTGTGGGCATCACTGTTTCAGACAGCAGGTACCAATACCTCTTACAGGGGCACCTGTGCACTCAGGCCAGCTACATATTTGTAGGAGGTTCCAGAACTACAGACAGAGTGTGAGTAGGCTTGTTGTCTGCATTGTATAGCAATGGTGTTACAGGGTTTTTGTGTACATACTAGTTTAACTTGGAATGCAGACTGTCTGCTTAACTCTCAACTGTGGGCCTATCCTCTTGATGGCCAGAGGTGTGCCTATTATGTTTTGTCTGTCCACCACATGGGTCTTGTGTCAGAGATTTCACTGGCAGTGTGTGTGTTGAGTGCTATCAGTACATGGCTACATCCATTTCTGTTTGTAGCATCATATTCCTAACTAAGGGTATGTTGCAGACTACCCTGTAACACCAGTGAATTGCTTAGTGTATGACAACAGTTTTCCACATATGGGCTTGTGTTCCAGCCTCTGTCCCCTACCGACATACCAGGCTTTGCATATCTGACATGCTGTCAGGGGTTGTTCTGTAATGGGCTGAGAGTATGTCATGCTGCCATTTCTGCCATCAGTCCACTGCCCTTGTATCCCCCAGACATATGGTGGGGTTAGGGCCATATATGTGAGGGCTTCACCTATGCAATACATGTGTGCCCTTATGCACTCCAGAGGCCAGTGTATGTAACAGTGGTACATGGCCCTGTATTATTGAGTCGGGGGGATGCACCATAACTAACCTAGGCAGTTACAACATGTGGGGATATCAGGGGTAAGCTGCCTTAAGGTATCTGGATGTACATTACCGTACAATCCTCCTTAGGTAAATGCAGGCCTACTGCCTCCTGCCATACTGACTTTTCTATTTGTCAGTGTGCTTGTGATGGTGTAAGTTATGCCTTGCTATGTAACAGTTACATCCCATTGTGTCAACTGAAGTCTTTAACCCCTAGGGATTGTGTATGGAGTGTAGATAGAGGCTGCTGAACTATGCATCTGCATTACTTACTGTTGATTGTTTGGTATCCTGTGGCCTAGTCTGTCTTTACTATCGTACTACTTGAAGGCCCCGGCCTGTACAGCAACATTTGTAAACCTTTCCAAACTACTGTATTAGTATAACTGTTTCACAGTTGCATTACTCTGTTTATATGGATGTCAGTGTCTAAACAGTTATATGACATGGTATATAAACATGTAATAGTACACAGATAAAGCTTTCCCATGTATGCAAACCTGTGTGTGGTGTTATATCCTTTGACCTCCTGTGGGTATATGTTGCAGGCAGTGATTGTCATTTGTATGGGTGGCTCATACAGTGTACACTTGGTAAGGTGGTAACTGTAGGCATAGTAGCTGTTCCATATTGTGTGCATCTTCTACATATGTATCTTACTATACATATCTCTGCATGTGTATGTGTAGTTACATATATATGTATATATATATATATATATATATATATATATATATATATATATATATATATATATATATATATATATATATATATATATATATATATATACATATGTATGTATAACTGTATCTGCATATATGTGTCTGTATATATGTATCCTAGAGGTGTTGATTGCTTCCACATTGTACATTCCCTATGAGAGATGGACTATACTGCATGATATGATACTGATACCAGCCTGACATCCTAAAGGTGAGATGGAGTACTTTTAATATCTTGTGCCCTTGTTGTGTCAGGTCCTGGTTATGGGATCTGCAACAGCTGGTGCTGTATTGCAGGGCAGACATGTTTAGCTATGGGGGGAATACCTATTTGTACAAGACGTATATTGTTTAGGGCCTTTCAACCCCATTAACAGTGCATGTGGACATATATGTTTTTATGTTTCCATTTTTATCTACAAATGTATGCCTGTATATATATATATATATATATATATATATATATATATATATATATATATATATATATATATATATATATATATATATATATATTGCTATATATATATATATATATATATATATATATATATATATATATACATATAGATGTAGATATATATATCTATAGATATATGCAGTATGTATATATTTTTATGTATATATAGATATGTATATATATATATATATATATATATATATATATATATATATATATATATATATATATACACACACACACACACACACACACACACACACACACACACACACACACACATACATCTAAATATTGAAATACATTCCCTGTACAGTTTAATGACTGGGCTGGATGATGTGTTTGTGAAAACAAGAGCGTTATGTATATCTGACATGGCTTAGTGGCAAATCATTTTGGCTATAATGTGCAGGGTCCTGGTTTCAAGCCTTGCAGAGGTTGTTTATTTTGTTACTGGGCAGAACAGAGGCCGTTTGATACAGAGTGATTAAGGCACTTTTAAGCGGTTGTAAGCAGGTTTGCATGGGTTTGCGCAGAGGTTAGCACTGCTAACTTCTGGTTACAGTTTCTTATACTCAGCTTCTAAATTGCTTAACCTGTGTAGGCATTGCTTACCCCCGTGCAAACAGGCTTAAAATCGCTCACTGCTGCTTAAAAGTGCTTACTCCCGCTTACCCCCACACTAATTTCTTTAAAAGAAAAGATAAAAGGGTTAATATGAAAGTGGTGAAAAAGGAGCACAAAAATGGAAAGACAGTAGGGAAAAAAGCTAGGGATGTGCAGGCAGGGTGTAGGGAAGCTCCATAGCTGCCTATTTCTTCTACAGCAACAGCTGTGCATATACACTGAATTTGGAGATAGGTTTGGACACTCAAACCCCTGAGAGAGGGGTGAGGACAACAATAATATGTTGTGATGCCAATTAGATTAGATTACGTGTCCGGTGGACACGTGTAAAATGGACAGCTATGTATGGGGCGAGATCTTTTTTGGGAGCAGATTGCCCTTTTTTTCAGGTGAGAGTGAGATGTTGGGAGGGATAGTAGGTATATTTGTTGAGGTAGGTTGGGTAGGTTACCAGACAGGACAAACAAGACACATACAGGGGCAGTATATGACACATGTGGGGTAAATACCTTGATGGGGAGGGGTGTTGAGAAATCAGAAGCCCCTGAGGCCCATAGTGGAAACAGTGGGACTGAGATCCCCACCCATGGGCATTCACCACTGAACCTTCACAGCCCAGTGGCTGTATTGCAGGCTTAGTCCCAGTGCCAGGCCAACCCTCTGGTTGTGACACATGGCACTTGAGCTGGCGTAGCAGATCTCTGACCTCCCTGCGAGCTTGCTACGTGCATGACCCAGACCTGGTGACAGGTTCCTGTACCGCCGGCTCCCGGGCAAGCCCTGTCCCCTGAGGTGGTTCCATCCAACGGTGGTGCAGGACCAACAGATGAGGAGGTCCCAGTTTGGGCCCCAGACATGCTGGTGCCCGGTGCCAAGTCCAGCTGAGGTGGGACAGGTGGGTCCGCCAGGACCGGCCTTCCCAAACGTGCTATAGTGTTTAGATTTTATCATCATATGTGGGTTAATAATAGTCAACACATTCCAGGGTTAGGTAACAACATGCACAGGTATTCCCATTAACCCAGACTCCAGATATGGAACAGTTGCATAGCAAATGGAAAACATGCATATATGGGACCACAGTGGTAACAACAACAGCATGCAGGTGCATTGATGACTACATGCCACCAATGTTGAAATAATTCAATATAGCACATGCATGGAAACAAATTTATATATATATATATATATATATATATATATATATATATATATATATATATATATATCAACCAATAGGACATAATCAGCAGAGTGGAACCATTACATACCGATTGAGGTGGGTATGTAGTTTATTGTTGGAGATATGGTGGGGGGGGGGTAGAGAAAGAGGTCAATTAACAACTAGTATATTCCTGTAGTCCACATTACTTTCCTAGTCAGTGCTGTTATCTGTACCTTACATGTATTACTAGACAACCCTATAGCCTTAGTTTGGACAGTGATATGGCTGTCATCATCGTTATACATGAACTGGTTTTACCTGCAGTATACACCTCTTACCTGGTGTACCTGTGAAGGAATGTTCGTTATCACTAACTAACTGTTTCTACACATACTCCAGATTCCGGGTTGATGTTGTGCACATAGCTATCCAACTCTTTCTGCACAGACTCTGGCCATCTCTTGACTACATGCAGGTACTGGGACATATCTCGACTATTGCCCTCTTCAACCTTTAGTGACTTACCACTCACATATACATGCTTTCCTACACAGTTATATTATGTAGCACAGTGTGGGTGACAGTGATCCGTGATACTTTATTATTCAGGGCAACTGCAACACTCACAATTTCATACAATACCAGAGTAAACAGTACCAGTACACAGGGTTTCAAGGTTTTTATTTCTCGGCACAGTGTTCATATCCTACGTCCCTGTGGGAGCAAGTTTGTTAGCACTACCTGAATGTTGCCACATAATGTCCAGATTTCACATTAGTATTATGCACATACATCTCACTCTGTTACTGTACACACTCTGGTCACAGTGACAACATGGAGGTGTACATAAGACATATTTGGCTTATTACTCTCTTAACACTTTCAGGAGTTGCTAGAGTGACAGGTTTATTCTCATAGATGTGTGAAAATCAGTTGTATTCCCTGTTTGCTGCCTAAACATCTGGGATCATTCACAAACTTCCAGGGGACAGGGTGACAGGCAGCAGATATGGGCCCATATACTGGACATTCTTGGTCTTATCTATACAGTTATGGGGTATGGGTCTGTATGCAGCCTGCTTCCACTACCAGGATTCAGACCATGGCTGTGTCTGCTACAACAAGCACTGTCCATTAGAGTTGTGTGTGCTATATAGTTATTGCTGTATATCTCCTATCTGCTTTCTGTCTTATAATTCTCTTGTGGTTTTGCATTCTGACCTCGTATTATAACACTCTTATGCAGGATTTCCTAGACAGTTATATTTTGTAGAACAGTGTGAGTGACAGTGATGAGTCATACCTTATTATTCAGAGCAACTGCATCAGTCACAATGCCATACAATACTAAAGTAAACAGTACCAGTACAGGGTATCATTCTTGTATTTCTAGGCACAGTGTTGGTATCTGACACCCGTGGTGGTGGTGCTGCGTAGCGTTAATGCCCTCACAGTAAGACGCTGTCTGGTTCGATTCTCAGCTAGAGCGTCTTCTGTGTGGAAACATGCATGAATGGGTGTACCTTCGTTGAAGGTTATTGCATCAGGGCTGGTAACTCAGCATGTAAAATCAACTACCAATCATTAAGCGGACCAGGAGTTCCACTGTGGCGACCCCTAACCAGGAAAAGCCAGACACAACAACAGTGTTGGTATCTGACAGATGTGGGAGAAATGTTTGTTAGCACTACCTGAATGTTGCCACATACAGTACCAGATTCCACATTACTATTATGCACATACATATTACTCTGGTACTGTATATACTCTGGCCACAGCTTGGCAACATGGCAATGTAAATGGGACATACTTGGCTTATTGCTTTCATAAGGTTTTGGGGAGTTGCTAGTGTGCCAGCTTTGTTTTCTTAGATGTGCATCAATCCGTTGTATATCCTGTTTGCTGCCTATGCATCTGGGATCATCCAACTGATTTCCCAGGGGTCAGGTTGACAGGCAACAGATACTGGCCACTTTACTGGACATTCTGAACATATCTGTACAGTTGTGGGGTATGATTCTGTATGCAGACTACTACCACTGGCAGGATTTGAGCTGTGGCTGTGTGTGCTAAAAATACAACAGTTCACATCTCAATTGAATGTGCTATTCGGGTTTTGATGTCTGCCTTTTTCCTGTTTTCTATGTGTCTCTCAGTTGTACTAAATGGCCTCTGGGGATTACAGCAGTCATATACAGGCATTCCTACACATTCTATTTACTTGATGCACAGTATGGGTAACAGTGCTTAATACAACAGTACTATTACATGATTGGAAATCTACATTACCATATGATACCAGAGTATACACATGCAGTCCAGCAGTTAGACCTTTTATTTTCAGGCTATTACACTTTTATTTACATACAAATTATATGAGACTCTTCTTGCCATATTCTCCAGTGTATGGAGTCCTTGCCTTAAACAATACATGTTTTATATAGGCAATTAATGTAATAATACCTTCAGATTTATTTCCTATGACAGTACATGCAAGAGTATTACTGACCTGCCTCACGTCGCAACCTCTCCAGGCGATTTCCATGGGCCTACTGGTTCAAGGCCCGCTCACTTGCAGTTGTGGAGGACATAAGAGGAATGTTTAGCCAGACCTATCTAGGATATACATGAGCTGGCTATTATTACACACATACTGTTGTGATACTTATACACAGCAGGGACATCCCTTGCCATTCTAGCCTCTTGGATCCACTGCTCTAAGAGTCCCCTTATGCTGCTTCAAGTCAGCATAGTGACTCTGACCTGCTCACCAGTTTGGGGTATGCCAGTGTCACTGTTGAGGTCACGGGCAAGATGGTCCCAGTCTTCCACCTTATATTGGAACCCTGGTCCTGACCTTGCAGCAGTCTCTGTTCATGGTCTTTGACAAGGAATCCTGCCATGACTCTGGACTCCTGGATGCCACCAGCGCTATGCCCGAAAGCACATTCCCTTCTCCCCTTCCTGACATGGTGCCTGCAAGGGGAAGCTACAACCGGTTATGAGATGTATTCCCACCTGTTGGGTTTAAGTAGGGCTGATTTCCCACACTTTTAACATGATAGGCAGGTTTTGAAAAGGTTGGGCTATGAGCAAACCTGCTTACCTAAGGATGGCATTGTTTAAAGGGTATACCACTAGGCACAATGAGTTAGCTGGCCTACACATTTCTTACACCTCCTAAGCTGGCCTGTGCAATGCTTAGCATTGCTTACATTAGACTTTGCATTATATTTTCTTTTGGCATTGATTTCTTATTCATTACATCTTATATATTTGCCTGGTATCCATGATCCATGTGTCCGCATACACTGTATGGGGTCCTTGTGTTTTATTGGGGACTTCAACACTCTATTACAATTACACCTCACTTCTGGGTTTACTGCTGTAGTCCAGTTCACATATCTATGTTATGTAAGTGGGTTATGGGACATATGACTGTATATGATTCCATTCACATGTTCAGTTTGATTTTACTATAGTGAGGACTTGTTTGGTGATACCTCATTCTTTTGTACTGCTGTGATGGCTTGGTGGTTAACTACTGTAACTATAGTGTATAGGGGTCCTGGGTTTCCAAGCCCACAAGGCTGTTTATTTTGTTGCTGGGCAGACCAAGGGGCTGTTGGATACAGAGTGATTAAGGCACTTTTGAGGTAGTTGTAACAGGTTTGTGTGGGTTTGCACAAGGGTAAGTAAATGCCTAACCTCTGATTTACATATGCTTGCCAGACAGTTAGCTTCAAAATCCAGCAACCTGTGTGCGCATTGCTTAACCTCCCCACACCACAAACGGACATAAACTTGCTTACTGTAGTGCTTAAATATACTTACTACTGCTTAGTGGTGCTTACGCCCACAGGTAATTACCTTACCCACTTTCAATTACACTCCTATTTGGATAGTTATATCTCATGGTTCTTGGGAAGGTGGGCGATTTGGAAGCTGTATGGAGTTCTCATTCATTACACATTTTAACTTCCATTTGTATCCATGTTTCCTGTGTATATATACTGTATGGGGGTACTATGTGCTTATCTGGGGACTTTGCAACATTATGACACTGATACCTCACATGTGCATTTAATGCAGTACTCCAGTTCACAAATGTATGTTATTTAGTGGGTTATGCAGCAAAAATATTGGTCATAATGTGATTTGCCATGGAAATTGGAAGGTGCTGCTGTGGGACGAACCTGGTCCATAAATAGCTCATAAGGCAAATGCTCTGCCCACTACACTGTTGCTATACTGCTTTATTTGCATATATCTTCCTTGTTATCCTCTTCAGCCATTTTAAGCTGCAAAAATATTTTTTTTTGGCCAAATACCACAAACAGCATATTCTTTAAAATTTTTGGGGGGGGAAATTCCCGGGATGTTTTATTTTAATTTTTTTTTTTTTTTTTTTTTACTTACTTTTTTTTTCTTTAGCTTGTAAAAATTTTATTGAGCTGCTTTGAATAGATTGCAGCATGGAGTTTGTAGGTGATGCACATGATCAGGTGATGGCCTCTGCACCAATCAGTGTCCTCCATTTGCTACCTCCATGCTGCTTGCTGTGTAGTACTTCCAATTACCACGGTCATGGCAACCACCTACTATAAATCCCTACATCATGTGGGTTTGGTCCCTTTACCTTTCCTGTGTGATGGATATCCTTCCTGTGTGGGCATCACTGTTTCAGACAGCAGGTACCAATACCTCTTACAGGGGCACCTGTGCACTCAGGCCAGCTACATATTTGTAGGAGGTTCCAGAACTACAGACAGAGTGTGAGTAGGCTTGTTGTCTGCATTGTATAGCAATGGTGTTACAGGGTTTTTGTGTACATACTAGTTTAACTTGGAATGCAGACTGTCTGCTTAACTCTCAACTGTGGGCCTATCCTCTTGATGGCCAGAGGTGTGCCTATTATGTTTTGTCTGTCCACCACATGGGTCTTGTGTCAGAGATTTCACTGGCAGTGTGTGTGTTGAGTGCTATCAGTACATGGCTACATCCATTTCTGTTTGTAGCATCATATTCCTAACTAAGGGTATGTTGCAGACTACCCTGTAACACCAGTGAATTGCTTAGTGTATGACAACAGTTTTCCACATATGGGCTTGTGTTCCAGCCTCTGTCCCCTACCGACATACCAGGCTTTGCATATCTGACATGCTGTCAGGGTTGTTCTGTAATGGGCTGAGAGTATGTCATGCTGCCATTTCTGCCATCAGTCCACTGCCCTTGTATCCCAGACATATGGTGGGGTTAGGGCCATATATGTGAGGGCTTCACCTATGCAATACATGTGTGCCCTTATGCACTCCAGAGGCCAGTGTATGTAACAGTGGTACATGGCCCTGTATTATTGAGTCGGGGGGATGCACCATAACTAACCTAGGCAGTTACAACATGTGGGGATATCAGGGGTAAGCTGCCTTAAGGTATCTGGATGTACATTATCGTACAATCCTCCTTAGGTAAATGCAGGCCTACTGCCTCCTGCCATACTGACTTTTCTATTTGTCAGTGTGCTTGTGATGGTGTAAGTTATGCCTTGCTATGTAACAGTTACATCCCATTGTGTCAACTGAAGTCTTTAACCCCTAGGGATTGTGTATGGAGTGTAGATAGAGGCTGCTGAACTATGCATCTGCATTACTTACTGTTGATTGTTTGGTATCCTGTGGCCTAGTCTGTCTTTACTATCGTACTACTTGAAGGCCCCGGCCTGTACAGCAACATTTGTAAACCTTTCCAAACTACTGTATTAGTATAACTGTTTCACAGTTGCATTACTCTGTTTATATGGATGTCAGTGTCTAAACAGTTATATGACATGGTATATAAACATGTAATAGTACACAGATAAAGCTTTCCCATGTATGCAAACCTGTGTGTGGTGTTATATCCTTTGACCTCCCTGTGGGTATATGTTGCAGGCAGTGATTGTCATTTGTATGGGTGGCTCATACAGTGTACACTTGGTAAGGTGGTAACTGTAGGCATAGTAGCTGTTCCATATTGTGTGCATCTTCTACATATGTATCTTACTATACATATCTCTGCATGTGTATGTGTAGTTACATATATATGTATGTATATATATATATATATATATATATATATATATATATATATATATATATATATATATATATATATATATATATATATATATATACATATGTATGTATAACTGTATCTGCATATATGTGTCTGTATATATGTATCCTAGAGGTGTTGATTGCTTCCACATTGTACATTCCCTATGAGAGATGGACTATACTGCATGATATGATACTGATACCAGCCTGACATCCTAAAGGTGAGATGGAGTACTTTTAATATCTTGTGCCCTTGTTGTGTCAGGTCCTGGTTATGGGATCTGCAACAGCTGGTGCTGTATTGCAGGGCAGACATGTTTAGCTATGGGGAATACCTATTTGTACAAGACGTATATTGTTTAGGGCCTTTCAACCCCATTAACAGTGCATGTGGACATATATGTTTTTATGTTTCCATTTTTATCTACAAATGTATGCCTGTATATACCTATATATATATATATATATATATATATATATATATATATATATATATATATATATATATATATATATATATATATATATAGCTATATATATATATATATATATATATATATATATATATATATACATATAGATGTAGATATATATATCTATAGATATATGCATAGGTATGTATATATTTTTATGTATATATAGATATGTATATATATATATATATATATATATATATATATATATATATATATATATATATACACACACACACACACACACACACACACACACACACACACACACACACACACACATACATCTAAATATTGAAATACATTCCCTGTACAGTTTAATGACTGGGCTGGATGATGTGTTTGTGAAAACAAGAGCGTTATGTATATCTGACATGGCTTAGTGGCAAATCATTTTGGCTATAATGTGCAGGGTCCTGGTTTCAAGCCTTGCAGAGGTTGTTTATTTTGTTACTGGGCAGAACAGAGGCCGTTTGATACAGAGTGATTAAGGCACTTTTAAGCGGTTGTAAGCAGGTTTGCATGGGTTTGCGCAGAGGTTAGCACTGCTAACTTCTGGTTACAGTTTCTTATACTCAGCTTCTAAATTGCTTAACCTGTGTAGGCATTGCTTACCCCCGTGCAAACAGGCTTAAAATCGCTCACTGTTGCTTAAAAGTGCTTACTCCCGCTTACCCCCACACTAATTTCTTTAAAAGAAAAGATAAAAGGGTTAATATGAAAGTGGTGAAAAAGGAGCACAAAAATGGAAAGACAGTAGGGAAAAAAGCTAGGGATGTGCAGGCAGGGTGTAGGGAAGCTCCATAGCTGCCTATTTCTTCTACAGCAACAGCTGTGCATATACACTGAATTTGGAGATAGGTTTGGACACTCAAACCCCTGAGAGAGGGGTGAGGACAACAATAATATGTTGTGATGCCAATTAGACCAGATTACGTGTCCGGTGGACACGTGTGTAAAATGGACAGCTATGTATGGGGCGAGATCTTTTTTTGGGAGCAGATTGCCCTTTTTTCAGGTGAGAGTGAGATGTTGGGGAGGGATAGTAGGTATATTTGTTGAGGTAGGTTGGGTAGGTTACCAGACAGGACAAACAAGACACATACAGGGGCAGTATATGACACATGTGGGGGTAAATACCTTGATGGGGAGGGGTGTTGAGAAATCAGAAGCCCCTGAGCCCCATAGTGGAAACAGTGGGACTGAGATCCCCACCCATGGGCATTCACCACTGAACCTTCACAGCCCCGAAAGTGGCTGTATTGCGGGCTTAGTCCCAGTGCCAGGCCAACCCTCTAGTTGTGACACATGGCACTTGAGCTGGCGTAGCAGATCTCTGACCTCCCTGCGGAGCTTGCTACGTACCATGACCCAGACCTGGTGACAGGTTCCTGTACACGCTCGCTCCCGGGGGGGGGCAAGCCCTGTCCCCTGAGGTGGTTCCATCCAACGGTGGTGCAGGACCAACAGATGAGGAGGTCCCAGTTTGGGCCCCAGACATGCTGGTGCCCGGTGCCAAGTCCAGCTGAGGTGGGACAGGTGGGTCCGCCAGGACCGGCCTTCCCAAACGTGCTATAGTGTTTAGATTTTATCATCATATGTGGGTTAATAATAGTCAACACATTCCAGGGTTAGGCGTAACAACATGCACAGGTATTCCCATTAACCCAGACTCCAGATATGGAACAGTTGCATAGCAAATGGAAAACATGCATATATGGGACCACAGTGGTAACAACAACAGCATGCAGGTGCATTGATGACTACATGCCACCAATGTTGAAATAATTCAATATAGCACATGCATGGAAACAAATTTATATATATATATATATATATATATATATATATATATATATATATATATATATATATCAACCAATAGGACATAATCAGCAGAGTGGAACCATTACATACCGATTGAGGTGGGTATGTAGTTTATTGTTGGAGATATGGTGGGGGGGGGGTAGAGAAAGAGGTCAATTAACAACTAGTATATTCCTGTAGTCCACATTACTTTCCTAGTCAGTGCTGTTATCTGTACCTTACATGTATTACTAGACAACCCTATAGCCTTAGTTTGGACAGTGATATGGCTGTCATCATCGTTATACATGAACTGGTTTTACCTGCAGTATACACCTCTTACCTGGTGTACCTGTGAAGGGAATGTTCGTTATCACTAACTAACTGTTTCTACACATACTCCAGATTCCGGGTTGATGTTGTGCACATAGCTATCCAACTCTTTCTGCACAGACTCTGGCCATCTCTTGACTACATGCAGGTACTGGGACATATCTCGACTATTGCCCTCTTCAACCTTTAGTGACTTACCACTCACATATACATGCTTTCCTACACAGTTATATTATGTAGCACAGTGTGGGTGACAGTGATCCGTGATACTTTATTATTCAGGGCAACTGCAACACTCACAATTTCATACAATACCAGAGTAAACAGTACCAGTACAGGGTTTCAAGGTTTTTATTTCTCGGCACAGTGTTCATATCCTACGTCCCTGTGGGAGCAAGTTTGTTAGCACTACCTGAATGTTGCCACATAATGTCCCAGATTTCACATTAGTATTATGCACATACATCTCACTCTGTTACTGTACACACTCTGGTCACAAAGTGACAACATGGAGGTGTACATAAGACATATTTGGCTTATTACTCTCTTAACACTTTCGGGAGTTGCTAGAGTGACAGGTTTGTTCTCATAGATGTGTGAAAATCAGTTGTATTCCCTGTTTGCTGCCTAAACATCTGGGATCATTCCACAAACTTCCCAGGGGGACAGGGTGACAGGCAGCAGATATGGGCCCATATACTGGACATTCTGGTCTTATCTATACAGTTATGGGGTATGGGTCTGTATGCAGCCTGCTTCCACTACCAGGATTCAGACCATGGCTGTGTCTGCTACAACTTAAACACTGTCCATTAGAGTTGTGTGTGCTATATAGTTATTGCTGTATATCTCCTATCTGCTTTCTGTCTTATAATTCTCTTGTGGTTTTGCATTCTGACCTCGTATTATAACACTCTTATGCAGGATTTCCTAGACAGTTATATTTTGTAGAACAGTGTGAGTGACAGTGATGAGTCATACCTTATTATTCAGAGCAACTGCATCAGTCACAATGCCATACAATACTAAAGTAAACAGTACCAGTACAGGGTATCATTCTTGTATTTCTAGGCACAGTGTTGGTATCTGACACCCGTGGTGGTGGTGCTGCGGTAGCGTTGTCGCCTCACAGTAAGACGCTGTCTGGTTCGATTCTCAGCTAGAGCGTCTTCTATGTGGAAACATGCATGAATGGGTGTACCTTCGTTGAAGGTTGTGCATCAGGGCTGGTAACTCGGCATGTAAAAATCAACTACCAATCATTAGCGGACCAGAGTTCCACTGTGGCGACCCCTAACCAGGAAAAAGCCGAAAGACACAACAACAGTGTTGGTATCTGACAGATGTGGGAGAAATGTTTGTTAGCACTACCTGAATGTTGCCACATACAGTACCAGATTCCACATTACTATTATGCACATACATATTACTCTGGTACTGTATACTCTCTGGCCACAGCTTGGCAACATGGCAATGTAAATGGGACATACTTGGCTTATTGCTTTCATAAGGTTTTGGGGAGTTGCTAGTGTGCCAGCTTTGTTTTCTTAGATGTGCATCAATCCGTTGTATATCCTGTTTGCTGCCTATGCATCTGGGATCATCCAACTGATTTCCCAGGGGGTCAGGTTGACAGGCAACAGATACTGGCCACTTTACTGGACATTCTGAACATATCTGTACAGTTGTGGGGTATGATTCTGTATGCAGACTACTACCACTGGCAGGATTTGAGCTGTGGCTGTGTGTGCTAAAAATACAACAGTTCACATCTCAATTGAATGTGCTATTCGGGTTTTGATGTCTGCCTTTTTCCTGTTTTCTATGTGTCTCTCAGTTGTACTAAATGGCCTCTGGGGATTACAGCAGTCATATACAGGCATTCCTACACATTCTATTTATGATGCACAGTATGGGTAACAGTGCTTAATACAACAGTACTATTACATGATTGGAAATCTACATTACCATATGATACCAGAGTATACACATGCAGTCCAGCAGTTAGACCTTTATTTTCAGGCTATTACACTTTTATTTACATACAAATTATATGAGACTCTTCTTGCCATATTCTCCAGTGTATGGAGTCCTTGCCTTAAACAATACATGTTTTATATAGGCAATTAATGTAATAATACCTTCAGATTTATTTCCTATGACAGTACATGCAAGAGTATTACTGACCTGCCTCACGTCGCAACCTCTCCAGGCGATTTCCATGGGCCTACTGGTTCGCGGCCCGCTCACTTGCAGTTGTGGAGGACATAAGAGGAATGTTTAGCCAGACCTATCTAGGATATACATGAGCTGGCTATTATTACACACATACTGTTGTGATACTTATACACAGCAGGGACATCCCTTGCCATTCTAGCCTCTTGGATCCACTGCTCTAAGAAGTCCCCCTTATGCTGCTTCAAGTCAGCATAGTGACTCCTGACCTGCTCACCAGTTTGGGGTATGCCAGTGTCACTGTTGAGGTCACGGGCAAGATGGTCCCAGTCTTCCACCTTATATTGGGAACCCTGGTCCTGACCCTGCAGCAGTCTCTGTTCATGGTCTTTGACAAGGAGTCCTGCCATGACTCTGGACTCCTGGATGCACCAGTGCTGTGCCCGAAAGCACACTCCCTCTCCTCTTCTTGACATGGTGCCTGCAAGGGGAATCTACAACCGGTTATGAGATGTATTCCCACCTGTTGGGTTTAAGTAGGGCTGATTTCCCACACTTTAACATGATAGGCAGGTTTTGAAAAGGTTAGGCTATGAGCAAACCTGCTTACCTAAGGATGGCATTGTTTAAAGGGGTATACCACTAGGCACAATGAGTTAGCTGGCCTACACATTTCTTACACCTCCTAAGCTGGCCTGTGCAATGCTTAGCATTGCTTACATTAGACTTTGCATTATATTTTCTTTTTGGCATTGATTTCTTATTCATTACATCTTATATATTTGCCTGGTATCCATGATCCATGTGTCCGTACACTGTATGGGGTCCTTGTGTTTTATTGGGGACTTCAACACTCTATTACAATTACACCTCACTTCTGGGTTTACTGCTGTAGTCCAGTTCACATATCTATGTTATGTAGTGGGTTATGGGACATATGACTGTATACTGATTCCATTCACATGTTCAGTTTGATTTTACTATAGTGAGGACTTGTTTGGTGATACCTCATTCTTTTGTACTGCTGTGATGGCTTGGTGGTTAACTACTGTAACTATAGTGTATAGGGTCCTGGGTTCAAGCCCCACAAGGCTGTTTATTTTGTTGCTGGGCAGACCAAGGGCTGTTGGATACAGAGTGATTAAGGCACTTTTGAGTAGTTGTAAGCAGGTTTGTGTGGGTTTGCACAAGGGTAAGCAATGCTAACCTCTGGTTACATATGCTTACAGACAGTTAGCTTCAAAATCGCTTAACCTGTGTGCGCATTGCTTAACCCCACACAAACGGACATAAACTTGCTTACTAGTGCTTAAATATGCTTACTACTGCTTAGTGGTGCTTACACTTGCTTACTAGTGCTTACCCCCACTTTCAATTACACTTATTTGGATAGTTATATCTCATGGTTCTTGGGAAGGTGGGCGATTTGGAAGCTGTATGGAGTTCTCATTCATTACACATTTTAACTTCCATTTGTATCCATGTTTCCTGTGTATATATACTGTATGGGGCACATGTGCTTATCTGGGGACTTTGCAACATTATGACACTGATACCTCACATGTGCATTTAATGCAGTACTCCAGTTCACAAATGTATGTTATTTAGTGGGTTATGCAACAAAAATATTGGTCATAATGTGATTTGCCATGGAAATTGGAAGGTGCTGCTGTGGGACCCGAACCTGGTCCATAAGCCTGCTCATAAGGCAAATGCTCTGCCCACTACACTGTTGCTATACTGCTTTATTTGCATATATCTTCCTTGTTATCCTCTTCAGCCATTTAAGCTGCATTAACCATAGCTAAGCGATGGGCACACCTGCGCACCTACAGTTAGCTTTAATCGGATTTTTAATTAAAAAAAGGGTCTGTTCATTTTATTTGTATTTACTTGCTGTTGTATGCATGGAGGAATGTTGCTGGGGATATGCGGACACCTATGAGTGGTCTCGCTCATTTCTTTGGCCTTTCTGCTGTTCTTCATTGTGGGGGCATGTATATTCTGAGAGCTCTGCTCTCAGACATGCCCCCTGCACGCTTACATGCTCCATGTAAGATCAGGAGCTCAGGCAGAGTGCCTTCATTAATATGCATGGCGTGCTGCCATTCTGCTCCTAAATGGCTGCTTCCATGCAGGACTACTCTAGTCCTGCACGGAAGAATAGTAAATCCGGGGGTTTATCTTTTAATTACCCAGAACTGTGCTGAACAGTTTCAGTCTCTCCTTTATGTGCCAAATCTTCTTGTACCTTTCAGAATAAAAGTCTGCATACACTGTAGTTCAGTTAAGAATGTGTTATTATTTACAGTGGAAGTAAATGTCAACAATATGCAAATCAAATCTTACTGTCTCCAATAACAGTGCTGATAAACTAAAATAGACTGAATTATAATGTCCATAGCTTCTTCACTCGTTATACTCAGAATTATTTATTTTCTCCTGAATAATATGATTAATATCCTGGAATGCTGGATATTTGATCTGACTTCTTCACTCTCTCTCGACTGTCTGTACCAAAGTTCTGTGGACTGCACTCCAATGACTTACTGCTTATCAGTCTGAACGAACTAATTGACTAACTTCTGTGTCTGAAATATGTCTTCTAATAATGCCAAAAACCTGTACATTTCTACATGCCTTTTTGATCTTGTTTTCCAAGTCTGTTTATACTTATTGTACTGCACATTCTGTTAGCACATTGTATGCTTATCAGTATTCTTGACTGAAGGTTACTGAAACATTCCTTTATGTTTTATCTGCATGTAAAATGTTAATATGGCTACATTTCTGGACCCTTAAATGAAACCTAATCTTACATCTTCACACTACCAATTACTTATGGGCATCCTTGATGTCTAATTGGGATTATTCAGGCTTTGCTTTTACATCTTTTTATTGACACCTTACATAACTATAACTTGCTCTTTGAGTTGCCCATAAAGAGGAATCGACCTCATACACACAAGTTATTCAAAGGACACCAACAAATGCATCAGGATAGCCATTCATGAATTATGTTGGTAAGAACTATCATGCTTTGCTATATTTCACCACTCTACCCAACTTCAAACCATCATAGGATGGTCAATACACCCTAGGTAGACTATCATTTGTACTGTGGATTTTAGGATCAGGCCAAAGCTGAACTTTCTATCTGAAGGCCTGTAATGACAAGGTCCATTTCCAGAATGCAATGTTTTCCTCCTTTTGATGTTGGAGTAACTGTAAATAAGTGTGTTCAGTGATAAGGCTGAATTCCTAGCACTACAGTGACTCCAGGGCTCTTTTTATGGCCACTGTATGCTATTCAGGGGCTCAGTATTTGGCTTCCATTCTTGTCAATTTCTTACTCAGTGTTGTATGCTTCTCACTGCCCAGCCTTTTAGATAACACAGTGCCTAGGCCTACAGTACATACATCACTGTAAACTATGAAATGCTTTGTAAAACCAGAGTAATCCAGGGAAGTTCTTTAAGCACTGGAAAACAGCTTCTGCCTCCAGAAATGGCTTAATCTTCCTGTGTCTCTTACCCCTAGTAAGGTCAGTGAGAGGGAATGCAACAGTGGTGAAATGTTTATTGAACTTACTATATTAACTAGATAAGCCTAAAAGGCTCTCTAACTTCCATTTTCCTCCGAGGAATTGGCTGGGCCCTCACCTTTTCTTTTTTATGTTTTATAATACCCCTATAACCTAACCTAGATAATTCATTTAGGTTGTTCTAATTTTTGCTATTTAGGGCACTAACTGTAAGCCCTGCCTGCCTAAGCAAGTTCATGTCACTTGAACCTTAGGTGTATATGATTCCTAGTCTACTGAATGGATGATCATATCATCCAGATATGCAAGAGTGGGGGTGAGAGATATCAGATTTAAGGTCCCTGTCTATCAACACTTGGAAGGTGACTGGGGCATCATGAAGGCCAAATGGAAGACATTCCCTCAGAGGTTGAAAAGGCAGTTTTTTCCTTAACTTACTCAGTCAGAGAAATCTACTAGTAACCCTTTGTTATGCCCAACATTGTTAGGAAACTAGGCTTTCTGAGTCACTTTATCAGTTTAACTACTCTAGGCATAAGGTAATAATCAACTTTAGAAATGGCATTAGGTTTTCTGAATTCAGTACAGTACTTAATACTTCCAGAAATAGAACTATTCCATTTACTGGTGATCTCTTCAATAATATGTAGTTGGAGCATATTTTTTATCACCTCTCTGGCAGTCTTCCTTTGAGATCAAGGTATCTTGAAGGGTTACAAGTTAATCTTTATCTGCAGCTGAGTTTCTAAGTGATGTTTTATTAAGCTATTTTTACTTCATAGTTTTGAGAATATTTCTTTGCTCCTTAATAAGAACTCTTGATCCTTCTTTTTCTGAGATTTTGAAAATGCATCATCCACCAAGACCTGTGATATTGACAACAGTCTCTTTTCATTATCAGATTATCTGATGTCATCTGCTAGAAACTTAACACATATGTCTGTACTTCTCTTCAGGGACAAAACATATTGGGTTCCTATTGCATTTTGAATGTTGAAAACGCTGAATTTAATTTAATCAAACTGAAATGTTCGAAATCTCAGAAGAGCGAACTGACTGATCATTGATTTCTTTCCCAGGGAAAGAAATCAATGGACCATCATCGGAGTTTGTTATTTCCTCCACTGTGGTGCGGTCTCGGAGTTGGTATATTTAAGTAGGGGGTGTGTTGGGGGTGTGGGCACTTCTGTCAGGGTTTAAAGTATTGATTTTTTTTTTTTTTGCAGGGAACACCGATTTCTTTCCCTGGGAAAGAAATCGATGTTCCGTCAGTTCGCTCTTTTGAGATTTCGAACATTTCAGTTTGGTTAAATTGCATTCAACGTTTTCAGCATTCAATATGCTGATATAGACCCAACACATTCACATGATACATTTGTTTTGGTTGTTGCTTTCCTATCTATCTGACATTGTAGTTCACATCATTCAATTTATATATGACATTCAAGTGCCTATGCCAATATGTCAATAAGCAGTTCTTGCCAAAGGAAACTAAGACTAACGCATAGTCACTGGCTTTGGACTCCCTTTTTCTAGTATTTATATTGCAGATCTCTTGTGAGGTGGCTTGTGCCTTTCAACATACTGTCAGACTAGTACATTATTACATTCAATTTGTCTTGGATGCTAATATAAAGGCCCTCTATTTTCTTAAAATAGGATCTTTTTCTCTTCAACATCATATTGGAAATGTTCAACAGCCCACTGGTGTGTCTGCCATACAGAACTTCAAAATGAATAGACTCCATTGACACCTGTGGTACTTATCAGATGGAAGTAAGATAAGAGTTTATCCTAATTCTTCTCTTTGTCTTCCATGATCTTCCTTAACATGGATTTTAAAATCCCATTGAAAGACTCTACTATGTCATTTTGTGAGGTAACAGCCGACATTGTCACTTTATAAAGTAAATCATTCTATAGTTTAAATTAGGGATAGAAAGTAGGGATATTTGTAGTTGGGTCCTCTCTCATTAACTTGCTTATGTTCTCTCTCTCTCTCTCTCTCTTGCTCTGCTGAAGTTGAAACCTAGCCACTGAGTTGTTTTAAACATTATCTGACTCCTGAAAGTCAGCTAGTAACTGACCTCTACTGCAGCAGTTTCTTGTGGTGTAGAAGGGTCTATATCTTCCCCTACTATTTCAGAACCAAGAGCTTCATCCTTCTATTCTTCTTCCAGAAAAGGCTGTTCATATGCACTACTAAATATATGAAATAACTACCCCCCTTTTTGATTCTCACAAGCTCTTCAGTCTAAACCAGACATTTGATAACCCTTCGCTTTTACTTCGGCTTGTTCTGCTTTGGTTCTAAAGCATAGTTTGCCCTGCTTTTTCCTTTCTCCTGATGTTTCTCTTTATCAGAGCTCATCACTGGGGTCCTCTTAGAACTTGAAAGACACTTGGTGAAAATCAAAGCTCACCATTGTGGTCCTCTTAAAACTGAAAAGACACTTGGTGGGAATGCCTTTGTCTAAAGTTTTGTTTGATGTTTCAGCTTGCTTCTCAGCAGTCTCCTTTTCCAGTCTAATTTTACACCATCTAAGTTACCATGCCTGAAGCAGTTCCCGAATTTCAGGAAGTTTTATAAAGTATTCTTCTCTATCTATGCCCACTCAAGTCCTAGTTCCTCTAGGTTTTTCAGTACTATTGCTGGACCCTGAATTAGTTCAAACTTGCTAATCTTTACAATTATGCGCAGCACTTTCTAGACTGAACTAGGGGATCCCAGAGGTGTGGTTATGAGTTGTTTATTCCAAAGGTCATCTCCTTTAAGTTGAGGTCATGGGTTAACAAAATTGCTACCCCATTCCCTCTGTTTTTAACTCTTTAGGCTGAGGACAATGTTTCCTAGTTATTATGTTATGAATTTAGTATGATGTCACTGCTAGATGGTGTAGTACCTTCCCATACTCATTTGGGATCTCTACCTTATTGATGGGCATTGTTTTTTTTTGTTTGTTTTTTGTTTTCTACTCTCTGTGGATAAACACTACTTCTACAGCCTTTATTGTCTACATTTTCTGACTGCAGAAATTTTGCCCTTTTACCAGGGTGACCATACTGCTAGATCCCAACTGCCCCTGAAGTCTTCTAATGTCCAGTACCACAACACATTTAATTACTTTGGCAGTTGCGGAGTAACAGAATGCAGTTTCAGCCAAACTAGCTAAGGTCATATCACACTCCATAACTTCTACTTAATTCAAAAATTTTCAACATACACACACAGTTTCATCAGAGTTAGCATCAGCATTACAGAAATTAGCAATGGGTATGCTTTCTCCACATTCAAAGTGAAGTGTGTGCCCCTTTTATGTTAACAAGTGACTTTTCTGTTGCTACAAGTACTCCCCTTTATATAAATGTTCATAGCACACAATTCCAAAGCCATAACTAGGGCTGGACAAAGGGGCAGATTTCCTAGGTGCAAGCTGTCAGGGAGAGCAACTGGCAGATCCCAAAAAGACACACAGTGCTTAAGTCCATTTAATAAGCTGGAGCTGATATCGCTGCTTCTTAAATAAATGCATTTACTAGTTCAGTGCAGTAGTGATCGTAGCAAGGAACTTGCATAGACTCTTTGCTATAGTTTCAAGTCTGTCTTTTTTTATACCCAGAAGCCAGAACTACACTCTACATGATTCTCTCTATCTTTGAGTAACCAAACTTTCAGAATCCTTTGGGTCTGTATGACATGTACTTCAATTACAGATGCCAGTGTCTGTTTAAATCTATCACTTACCAATATTGCCATCATTGCTTCCTTACCATTTTGATGTTCTAGGTCTAACCACATAAATACTGTATGTTGTAATCTGCATAAGTGAGTCCTTATTATTTTATAAAGTCCACTCATAGAATTTGTTAGACTATATCTCTCCTCTGGTCCCAGCTTATGCAAGCAAAAATTCTTGATTGTTTTTAAAATTATTGTAGACTGCTTCTTTCATGTTCATCAAGACATGAAGAGGATCACTCATTAATTATGCCATTAGTATCAGAGGTCAGTTGGCTAGCTTCTATTTCTCCTGGCTGGCAATCCTCTCAAATGTTACGATAAGTTTCCAAGTCTTCCTCTTGGGTTAACGATTTCTGTGGAGGCATGGTTCATGGAGTTGCAATGGATTTGTCAATCGCAACAATTCCCACAGAAATTGCCATGCTCATCTGCAGGAGTTTTTATAGCAGCCATCTCAGCAGCAATGCAATATCAGGCAGGCTTCCCTCACAAACCCTTTGGAAGTAGGTACATACCCACAGCAAGACAGGGCAAGGACTAATGGCAGGTTTCTCTGAAAAATATAAAAAGCACAGTGACCAGAAGCAAGTATGATCTTTGTCTCTCTCTCTCTCTCTCTGTCTCTAACAGAACACAAGTTTCCAGACAGAAAATGGAAACAGGTAATTTGTTTTATTTAAAGTGATTCTGGTGTGCTTCAATATTTCATTTAGCATTGTGAAGAGTGTATTTCAACACCATACACTAATGGTAGATGTCTGAAAGGTATAACAGAATAATCTGTGCTTAAAGTATCTAAATGTATTACTGTTGTTTTCTAACATAACCTCAGAAAAAGGAAGAAGCCATCAGAGTGGAACTTAACACAATGGGTACAAATGGTAAAATGTCTGCAGTGTTGAATATATGTTTGATTAGATGGCTCCCATCCTTACTAATGTGTGCTAGCTGTAACACTATACTGCCTCTAACTCAACTCTGCACCTTGCCTTATGAAACACTTTTTTCCTACAAATTTGCTCTGAAGTGAATTTTTGGGGTTTGTTTAACAGACCGGAAAATAAAACAGTATGTTTTCCTTTTGCAGTACTTTGGTAGTCTAATGTTTTTTTTTCTGTTCAGGTAAGTGTGCTTTTGAAGTGATGCACTTTATGGAGTGTTATATAATTAAGCAGTAACCAATGACGTGGTGTGGTATACTGAAGATTTACCCATGATTGTGTGATTAAATAAAGCCAACCATAGGTAAATTTCAACATACCACAACCACTGAGTTGGTTATTGTACTATACAATGACATTATTTAAGAATAAAAATACTTACTTTTCTTAAATAATGGGCCAGATTCAGGAAGGCTTACACGGAGTTTAAGAGTAGTGTAAGCCTCCGTGTAAGCCTCCTGATTCAGCAACAGCCCAAATCTCCGTGTAAGAGACAGCTAACACGTCTCTTACACGGAGTGGGCGTGGAAATGCTCAATACCTCATTTGCAGCTCCAAGATATGCAAATGAGGTATGTGAGCGATCCACGAAGCCCAAACCAGTCCGTGTAACGGACGTGTTAGCTGCAGAAATGTACTCAGCTGACAACTGAGTACATTTCTGCAAAATTAAAAACGGAGCTATGTCAGCTCCAAATAAAGGTGCATTTTACATTAAGCATGCCAATGGCCAAATATGTGGCCATTGGCATGAAAAGTGTTGCAAAAAGTTATATAACTTTTTTTTTTTCACGGATTTATGTGTTTAACTGTAGCGCACACCAAGCAAACGGGTGCGCTACCTAAAACTGAAAACCGAAGCTTATAAGCCCACAATTGTGGGATTTATATATTACATGAAATGTCAATGGAGGGACTTGCAGAGCAAAAACAATATGGCCTCCGTTTAGTGGTTGTCAAGGGGAAGCTCCGTGTAAGATATGTAACTAAGCATTACTAGGCAATCCTATGTAAATGAGGGTTACAATACTGAATCACACTGCCACATAAGTAATGAGCACTTTCTGAGTAGTGTAAGAGTTAGAGAAGGGGAGGAACAGAGTAAGAGGTAGGTGACATCATCGGGGGGAAGGATAGAAAGAAATGTACCAGATTGGAGGGCAATGTAAGGTAAGAGATGACAGACAGACATCAGGGAGGGAGGTGTGTCCCAACAGAACACTAGGAATGTCAAGAAATTGAGGGCATACGCTATCCCTACACTCTAAGTTTCTTGATATACGTGCATGCGGCGTGCGTAGCGTGTAAGGCGGGTTCAACATGTGGGAGCGTGTTGCAAACTGTTTACAACGGTTTGCGCTGGCGTGCGTGTGTAAGGCGGTGCTTGGCGTTTTAGCATGAATCAGCCTAGCTAACACCGTGTAAGGATGTGTGCGCGCGTGTAACACCGTGTAGGGATGTGTACACACGTTTAAGTTACTGTGAGCGTGTTTAAGCCGGTGTGCACATTGCTCCCCCTCAGGAAACAGAGAGGAAATAGGAAACAACCAAAATACAGGAAACTGCCAGAAGATACTACTAAAGTTAATTGGTGGAAACAATTAGAAGCAGGCAATTACACAGGCAGACTAGAAGCCCAACCCAGCACTTAAAACACAACAAAGAGCAGTGCAGGCTGTTTCTCACAAGAGATACTGCCAGAAACTAAGCTATCAGAGTTGAAACCTGAGAAAAGCTGAACTCAGAGCAGAAATGCTAGGGGCTGCCATAGCTGTTATAATCAGACATAGGCGAATTGCTGAGGGTGGTGATAATGCAGATGCTGACAGACAACCCAGAGTGAGGAGAAGGAGAAGAGTATACAGGCCTAGGGTCACCTACCATGGGTTACATGAGCTGGAGATAGTAGAGCGCTATTGAGTGGACAGAGAGCTCCTGCAGCAGATTGTTGAGCTGTGCAGGCCACGCCTCACACACAGAACCAACAGAGGGGAACCCATCCCAGTGGAAACCAAGGTATGTGTTGGCCTAAGAATACTAGCAACAGGTACCTTTCAGAGACCAACTGGCGATATGATGGGGATATCACAGGCATCAGCCTCCAGGGTACTGCACCAGTTCCTGGATGCCATGTCACCACATGTCAGTGATCATATATATGTCCCTAGTGACCGTGAGGTTGTGTCCAGCAATATGCGTCTCTTCCAGCAAATAGCGGGATACCCTGAGGTGCTGGGTGCAATAGACTGCACGCACATACGCATCAAGGCACCAGCCGGTGAGCGGGGTAGAGTCTACATTAACCGCAAGGGATACCCCTCCATCAACTGCCAGGTCATGTGTGATGCCCAGGGCATAATAATGAATGTGTGTGCTGGCTGCCCTGGGAGCTACCACGATTCCCACATCTGGCATCTGACGCAGCTGTACCAATCATTTGCCAATGGGGACTTCCCACACGGACACCTAGTGGGGGATGCTGGTTATGCACTTGAGCCGTGGCTGATGACACCCATCAGAAATGCACACACACCCAAACAGGAACGCCAGAATGAGGCACATGCACAAACACGTAATATCATAGAGCGTGTGTTTGGGCTGCTCAAGTCACGGTTCCGGTGTCTGGACACGTCTGGTGGAGCTTTGCAGTACACACCAACTACATGTACCCAAATGATCATGATATGTGCTATGCTACATAATATGATCCTGCGGAAACAGCTGCAGCAGGACCAGCACAGGGCTGGGCCAAACATCCCCCCACCATTGCCAAGGCCACCACAGGCAGGGGGTGACTTGGAGGAGGAACAACCTGACCTTGTCCCAGTAGGCAGAAGGAGGCGTGCCCAGTATGCCCTGGCCTTGGCAAAGAGGCAACGATAGCACATATGCTTGGTCAGTAGGAACACTGGGACCGATACCCACTCTGACTCACTCATACAGTAACAGGGATGCCTAACATGACACAACCTGCTTCCAAATGTACAGGGAGTGTAGTATGTGCATCCGACAGAGGCAGCCCTGCAGCACCACCCAAGGCATGAATGCCATGTGTTAAGTAATGTAATACCATGTATCATATGCACACCTGAGGACCATGACTAACATCCACCCTCACCAATCATAAACCACAAAAACACAAACCCACCTCATAGCTATCACAAGGGATAGGAACCTAGATGTAATGCTACCCAATGCCAAAGGTATAAACAGCAAGATGTGTGCAGTGTAAATGCACACAGTATAGGGAATGCACATATCAGTGCTGTAATAGAAAACAGGGTCAAAGCGCACATCAGCACCCTGACACTACCAGGGTCACACCTCATACAGTGATGTACATGTGCAAAAACATGGAACAAGATACAAAATGAGGGTGACTACCAATAAATGGCATGGATAACCACACACCCTGTTGTTACCACAACAAGAAGCAACATGCATTAGCCATGGTCAAACACCAATGGCTAAAACTGACTACTACTATATAGCTTGCTGCAGACCACTGTCCTAATAGCAGCAACTGCCCCAGGCCTATGTTCACAGGTTCACAGGTTCATACTAGGCTATCTGCCCTAGGGCATTTATAAGCCTAGACCAGAGTTCCGTGGAGTCTGCCACCTTCACTCTGACGGATAATTTGCCCATTATATTGCTGTGCCTCTGACAAGCTGTGATACTGAGGTTATCCTGGGGCATACCTGCAATCCCCATCCATTGATTAAGATCTCACTTGAATAAAGCCAGTGAGGTACTCAGCCTCACATGTACCAGGATGTTGTTCCACAGCATAGGGACTCTCTGGTTGAAGAATCTGTCCCTCCAGCACATCCTATTAATATCTGTGTTGAGGTTTAAATCTCCTGCCACTGTAGTTCTGATGGATGTAGAGGTCTTGAGGTGAAGCGTGTACATTAACTCAGGTTTGGACATGGCCTTGGATGTCAGGCACAGGTCACCTCTGAGCAGACGGTAAGTCACGGAATCAAGCTGGAATTCCTCCAGTCGGGCAGCATAAGAAATATGTTTGAGACCCTTTCTCCTCCTGTCGAGGAATTTGTGGGCCCATCCAATTGCCATAGGTGTCAGGTCATATACATGCTGAATGGGGCATTGCACTCAATCAATGGTCCGATGAGTGAAGAGTACAGGGCAACAATGACCTCCCTGGATCTAGATGTGAATCCCTGCATGATGAGGTGGGCAATGTAGAAGTTCTACCTAACTACCCTGGCAACGTGAGTGTCAAACATAAGGTTACTCTCAACCTGGGTGCCCAGGTCCCTGATAACCTCCTGTGTGCTTAGAGGATTGCCACCTACATGGGAACTAGTGGTAACCTTGTTCTTCCCAAAGGGTATGGCTATGCATTGTTTAGTGTGTAATGTAAGGCCATGGCTCTGGCACCAGTTATCCGTGTCTATGACACCCTTCTGAAGGATGTCTGTGTCAGATGGGTGTCCAACTATGGTTCCCAGTCTGCAGTCATCTTCAAACTTTGTCAGCCATAATCCTGCTGTGTTTGCTTGTACTTCTGAAAAGTAGATGCTGAGCAATAGTGGGCCCAGGACTGAGCCCTGTGGGACACCACTTGTGACAGTTGTGGAGTGTGACATGGCACCAGCAAGTCTGAACCTGTCTGTTCTGTCACGTAGCCGGTTTGCAACCCATCTTGTGATGTATGGGTTCACATTTAAGCTGGTGATGTTTTCAATGATACCCGAGTGGGGTATTGTGTTGAAAGCCTTTGCCAGGTCAAGGTAGGCTGTGTGGAGTGCCTTGCCCTTGTCAATGGCCTTGGTGTCTGTTATGAAACAGTCAACCAAGTTTAAAAGGCATGATCTGCCCTCAACAAAGCCTAACTGGGTTGGATCTAATGTCTGCAAGTCCCCTATGTCCTCATCTATGACTTCCATTATGATCTTCTCCATAGCTTAGCAGACCCTGCTTGTCAAGCTGATGGGATGGTAGTTTCCGTGGTCGGTGGAGGCACCCCATGTGAAGTGGGTCCACCATTGACATATGCCACTCCTTGGGAACATATCCTGAGTTGAGGCTAAGATCATACAGCTGCCCTGACTGCGGGTTTAATTCTTGAGTGAGTTCATGGAGCACAAAACCAGGGACACCATCTGGTCCCATGGATGCTGCGTCCTTTCCCTTGGATAGAGCAGTTCCCACCTGAGCATTTGAGATGTTTGGGGCTACAATCCTCTTTCATACATATCTCCAGTTGTGGTGGGGGGGTGGTAGGAGAAATCTGCACTGAACCTGTCAGCCAGTATGTTGGCAATGTCTGTAGGTTCAGTGATATTTACAGCATTCTGAGCCTATTCTGAGCATATCTGGGAGTTTCCTCCCAGGTGTGTAACGATGTATAAAAGGCCTCATTGTTGTCCCGTGAGCCCTTAGTGGGTTTACTCCCAATATTCGCCTTGGATGATTTCATGGGGAACTCAGTGTTTCACCTATATTGAGCAGGGTGTCTACCCTTCCACGGATATCGCTCTATCTTGTAGTACCTCCTTCCTTGTGTTGTAGTGCTTGTTTATGGCTGAGGTCCACCACACTGGACGCTTGCCTCTGGTACAACGAGTCTGTGTTTTGTTTGGGATTGCCTCATCCATGCAGTCTTGAAGGTGCTGGTAGAAGGCAGTTGTAAGTGATACAGTGGCTTGGGTAATGGTGTCTGCTGGCTTGGGTCTTTGAAAGAGACCACAACAGTCATTAGAAGTGTGTAGTCCGCTTCTGAGAGGTTCTGCACTGTGGTCTTTTCTATCTGGCGTGGGGTGGGATGTGGACTTCCACTGAGAGTAGGTCATGATCTGATCTCACCAATGATGGGTATACCTCTGGTGTTGAACATTGTGAGCCCATGTTTGTGATGATGAGATCTACTATGTTGTCTCCTCTTGTGGGGATGGTGACTAGTTCTTCCATGGCATGTGAGTGTATGAACTCTAGGAACCTGTGGGCTAGAGTGTTGTGGCTGTAGTACTGATCCCAGTCTATATTTGGATAGTTGGGATCACCCAGTGTGATGGTGTTTGCAGGTACATGTATCCCCGCCACTGTTTTCATGAAAGCTCTGTGAGGTACCTGAGTTTCAGAGGATGGCCTGTAACATGCTACAAACTTCAGAGCAGTCTTGCCTATGGTTAATTGCACCGGATGGTGTCCAATGCATCGTGTGTTGCCACCAACCATGAGGTGAGGGTGTCCTTGATGAATATTGCTATTGCCACCCCTCATAGTGGTAATATGTGTACTGCATAGATACGAAATATTGTGCCTCTGACTTAGTAGTGACACATTATGACCACCTTACATAATTGAATAATGTGACTATGCCTCTGTCCAGTCTGTGCCCCTGTCCAAATGCAGCTGTCCAGATGTCTCTTGAAGAGAGTCAGTGAGGTACTCTGTCTAACATGAACTGGGATACTCTGCTAGAGTTTGAGATGCCTCTGAGTTATGACTCTGTCCCTTCAGCATGTCCTATACATGTATGTGCTGAGGTTCAAATCTTTAGCTCCCATGTTTCTGGTGGATGTGGATTGCTTGCAGTGGAGCATGTCTACCAAATCCTGATCGGACATGGTCTTGTATGTCAGGCATAGGTCACCTGTACGTATGTGGTATGACACTGAAAAAAGCTTGTTTTAGTTATTCTGGAAGTATATGACATGTGTTGTAGATCCCTGATCTTCATGGTAAGGTACTTGTGGGGTCTCTTCAGCTGCTGCAAGTGCTGGTTGAGGTACATACCAAATGGGGCGTTGTATTCAAGCATGGGCCTGATAAGGGAGAAGTATAGTGGTACAATGACCTCCTATGGTCTGGATGGAATACCCTCCATGATAAGGTGGCCAAGATAGAAAGTCTGTCAAACAACTTTGGCAACATGGGTGTCACATGAGATGTCACTATCTACATGTGTCCCCAGCTGTCTGATTTGTTTCCTGTACTCATTGGGTTGCTGTCTATGTACAGATCTGTGGGTACTGTGTTCCTCCCAAAGGGGATGGCTACACATCAGTCGCAGTCAGTTTTAGGCCATGAGTTCAGCACCAGCTATCTGTCTGTGTGACGGCAGTCTGTAGGATGTGTGTGCTGGCTGATGTATTCACTATGGTGCCCAGGTTGCAGTCATCTGTAAACTTTGTCGGCCACAACCCTCCTATGTTTGCTTTCACATCTGAAAAGTAAATACCAAATAAGAGAGGTCCCAGGACACAACCTTGTGGGACACCACTTGTGACTGGCTTCGAACCTGACAAGGCACCTGCAATGTTGACATTATGGGTTCTGTTTCTGAGCCATTTTGCAACCTATGCTGTGACATATGGTGTTATATTTCAGCTGTTGAGCTTGTCTATGAGGCCTGAGTGGGGTATTGTGTCAAAGGCCTTAGCCAAGCGCAGGTAGGTTGTGTGGACTGTGTAGCCCTCATCAACGGCTCTACTGACAGTTTCAAAGTAGTCAACTTGGTGCAAAATGCAGGATCTGCACTGTACAAAGCTGAATTGGGTGTGATCAAGGGTCTGTAGGACACCAATGTCTCTGTGTGGAAGCTCCATAATGACCCTTCACAAAGCTTTGCAGACAAGGCTGTTTAAGCTTGTGTGGTGGTAGCTGCCAGGGTCTGTGGAGGCATCTCCTTTGTGGAGTGGGACCACTGTTGCCGTACGCCAGTGTTCAGGTACAGATCCTGTAGCAAGGCTAAGGTTAAATAGCATCTGCATATACAGGTTTATCTCCATCTGTAGTTCACATAGCATGCAACTGGGGATACCATCAGGTCCCATTGATGCTGTGTACTGCCTTTGCTGACTGCGGCTCTCACATGGACATCCAGGATGCCAGTGCGGTTACAGACAGGTGTGATAACTATCATGTCTTGGGGGTGAGGAAGGGGGTACATTGCACTGAACTGGTCTGCCAGGGTGTCAGTAATATCTGTCAGGTCCCTGGGATATAAGTTGTTGTGTACCAAATCTGAGCATATATGAGGGTTCCCACCCAGGCGTCAGACATAACTGAAGAAAGCAGTGTGGTTACCTTCATCGTCTGTGGTGATTTATGTCCCCAAGTTGAACTTGGGTGTCTTTATGTGAGAATGTAGCTTTCTACTACTGCTGATCACAGCTGCCTTACATTCTGGAGATGTAGCTCTGTCTTGCATTAGTATCCTTCATCTGTTATACAGTTCGTTTATGGCTGGGGTCCACCAGACAGGCCACTTTCCCTTGGTGGTGAAGGTCTCATTCTCATTTGTGATTGCATGGTCCATGCTTACTCGGAGATGTCCGTGAAAGTGTCTGTGCAGGAGTCACCATTGTGTGTTGTGGTTTCCACTGGCCCAGTGGGCTTAATGGATACCATCTCAGTCCGAAGAAGTGTGAAGTCAGCTTCTGAGCTGTTTGTCACTATACCCCTGGTATCATACTAGCACTGACACAGGTGTAAACAATTCCCCAGAATCCATCAAACAAAATGGACATGCAGGCTTACAGATGCCCTAGGGGTAGCCTAGTATGAACCCATTATGATACAGATTGTACAGGACACTACAGATAACCCCAAGGCTGTTGCAAATGATGGTAGTAAGCATGTTGTTGATTCCTGGATATGCTCCGGATCACACAGATATTACAAACAACATACCAGACACACACAGGTATGGCCAACATACATCCTGACATGTGCAGTGCAAACCCCCCCCCATAATGCCAAATACCTTCCCCAGCAGACTGCCGCCTCCCTGACATTATGTCACCCTTACCACAGGGTAATGCACTCCAAAGAGCAGTGTACAACAACAGTGGGTGTTCTCAACAAAGGTGTCTCCTGAATGGATAGGAAAAACAACCACCACAGAATCATGAGAGGTTTGGTCTGCACAGCTATGGAAAGGACCAGCATGTACCACAGACATAATGATATTGTGGATCTATTGACACCCGACCCTACCCAGTGTGGGTTTACAAAGTGCAGACCCCACCCCTAAACATGTGTGACTCAGTTGAAACAGTACTTGAAGTCAGTGATGAGGGCAATGTGGTCCACACAGTGTAGCCGGACCTTGCAAAGCCTTCTGTACAATACCCTATGTGTTCTGTATAGATTTTCTCACCAGCTGATATATACACCCCAATGTCATGGGAGGGGTTGCAAACCAGACCAACGACAGAACTGACATGGTCAGACATGCAGCAGCCATGTCAGACTACAAACCACATATAACAGGCATCCCACAAAGCTTGGTCCTGGGACCTTCACCATCTGGTATATATGCCCCATAGGTACAGGCCAACAAGTAAGGACTGTGCTGGAACATGTTTGTAGAGGACAACAAGCCGCCTGACATATCTGATACACCAGCTGACACAAGCATCCCATAAAAGGGCCACATAGAAACAGACAGCTGGTGCCATAGCCATGTCAGCATGTTAAATGGTGAAAACAGTATAGTCAGCCTCTGTGGATAATCCAGTAAGTGACCACCAATTCCCACATAGGTGTCGACCCATGACATACCTAACATGTAATGCCAGAATGGGGGACACAAGGTGATAGATATCCTGCATTGGACAAAAATGTGGCTGTAGGGTTAACAGCAACAATCCATATACCAACCTAATCATGAGGGTTATGACATCTAGCTAAGGGGAGGTCATTGTGGTTTTGCAGTTATCTTTCAGCAGCATTACAAATGACCACAACAGCGCCTGTGTGGTGTACCTCAGCAGATACATTCAGCAACTGTAAAGTCCACAACAGTACCTCACCAGGAGTATCAAAGAGCTGGAACACATGTAATGTGTCGCCTGATTAAACAGAATGCAGCTCCACACACTGCCATGCTGGCCACCCAGACACAAGCTGTGCCTGATGTAGAAAGCCATGTCCAAGCTGTCAGCAATGCACATGCCGTACCTTGTACAATGTGAATGGCAGGTAGCTATGCACATGAGGGAACTGAACCCCAGCACTGACATATATAGGACAGGCTGTACTGCATTATCCAAAACACAGAAGCCACCCCCACACATGAGTAAACTACCAGTACAGGTTGTCCATAAAGACACTGGTTGAGTCCCCTCAACAGGAATCCTAATGAGTGGATGGGAGATGGGAGGTTTACCCTGGGTATCAATGTTATGTCACAGGTAGACAGAGGCACAGTATACTAAACAAGACATATGACATGTCAAACTACGCTTACAATGTGTTGATGGACAAACACATTCTCCGACTAGCATTAGGTCAAGATACCTCTTGAACACAGCCAGCAAGGTGCTCTGCCTCAAATGGACCAGGATTGTATTCCACAGCATAGGAGTCTCCGGTGATAACTCCATCCCTACAACATGTCCAACATACATCCCTGCTAAGGTGTCAGTCACCTGCACTAGTGGTTCAGGTGGATCTTCTGAGTCTGAGGTGGAGCATGTCCATTAATCTCTGTTTGGACATGGCCTCGCATGTCAGGCACATGTCACCTCTAAGCAGACGGTATGTGAGTGAATAGAGTGTGAGTGTCTTCAATCTGGCAGCATATGACAGCTGTTGTGGTTCCTTGATCCTTTAGGTGGGGACAGTCAGGGTGTCTCCAATTGCTGCAGATGTTGGGTGAGATACAGCCAGAATAGGGCATTTGACTTGATCACCGGTCTGATAACTGAAGAGTACAGGGGAACAATGACCCACTAGATCTGGATGTGAATCCCATCCTTATCAGGTGGGCAATGTAGAAGGTCTTCCTAGCCACTTTAGCAATGTGAGTCTGAGAAGAATGGCGACTGTCAACCTGGGTCCCCAGGTCCGTGATAACCTCCTCTGTGCTTAGAGGATTGCCACCAATATGGTAGCTTGGGGTCACCTTGCTTTTCCTGAAGGGTATGTCTACACATGTTGTGCACTCTGACTTCAGGCCATGGCCCTGGCACCAGCTATCAGTTACAGTGAGTCCCTTCTGAAGGATATCTGTGTGTGATGCACTGTCCACTATGGTGCCCAGTGTGCACTCATCTGCTAACATTGTCATCCAAAGTCCTCCCATGTTGGCCTGTTCTCCTGGGAAGTACATGACAAACAATGGTGGCCAAGGACTGAGCCCTGTGTGACACCACCTGTGACCAGCCTGGTGTCTAACATAGTGCCAGCAACTCTAACCCTGTGGGTCCCATCCTTATGCCAGTTTGCAACCCATCTTGTGACATATGGGTTTACATTTCAGTTGTGAGGGCTTTCCACAATACCTGAGTGGGGTATTGTGTTGAAAGTGTTAGCAAGGCCAAGGTAGGTTGTATGGACTGCCTTTCCACAACAATGGCCTAAGTGACCAATTTGAAGATGTAAACCCAGTACAAAAGGCATGATCTGCCCCTGACCAAGCCAAAATGGGATGGGTACAATGTCTGCATGTCCCCTATATCTTTGTTTATGAGCTCAATTATGATCCTCTCCATAGATTTGCAGACTACACTTGTTAAGCTTATGGGGCAGCAATTAACAGGGTCTGTAGAGGCACTGCCTTTGTGCAGATGTGCACAACTGGACCTTAACCAGCCTGTTGTGCACACTATGGAAATGTAAATCAGTGATAGGACTGAAGCCCAGGATACTGACCACCACAGTGAAAGTACTGAAACACTACACTAGACAGTGCTACAGTGTTAGGTCAGTATGAACGGATGTTGACAATTGTGTGCAAAGTATCCCATGCAAAACCTGCAGGCACAGTATACTCCCAGTTTTGTTCACACAAAAAGCATTCGGAAAGTAACTACACAACATGGCACAGAACACACAACCATAAACTGGAGGTATTTGTTGAAGGTCACACTCATCCACAAATGTGATGGGCTGCAGAGTTCAACATATGTAAAGCCCACACTGGGCATGCTCACACACTTAGATAAATGAGACATCTTTCACACAACATGCCACAGGAAGGCTGAACTGGGCATGCTCACACACTTGGTCCAAATGTTACCCCTAGCAAATGTGAAAACACACCAGAGGATGGTCGTCCCCCTTTCTAGACACTGATGATGTCAGCACCCTATAAGTATATTGGAGAAAAGGATTCTTTCAGTAATCTGAATAGCGTGCTGCGCTAATGCATCCGTCTCTAGTGTCATAACATAGTTAGGTAGGGGTTTGAATCCAGCAGGTGGCAAGTGTGTGTGAAGGGGGGTAAGTGTGTGTGTAAGTGTGTATGAAAGAAACATCCCTTTTGGCAACTGGGAAAACACACCACAGGATGATCATTCCACTTTCTAGACTCTGATGATGTCAGCACCCTATAAGTATATTGGAGAAAAGGATTCTCTCAGTAATCCGAATAGCGCGCCGTGCTAATGCGTCCATTTCTAGTGTCATAACATAGTTAGGTAGGGGTTTGAATCCGGCAGATGACAAGTGTGTGTGAAGGGGGTAAGTGTGTGGGTATGAAAAAAACATCCCTTTTGGCAACTGGGAAAACACACCACAGGATGATCATTCCACTTTCTAAACTCTGATGATGTCAGCACCCTATAAGTATATCAGGGGAAAGGACTTTCCCCAGTAATGCGAATAGCGCTGTGCTAATGCGTCCGTCTCTAGTGTCTTAACATAGTTAGGTAGGAGTTTGAATCCGGCAGATGACAAGTGTGTGTGAAGGAGGTAAGTGTGTGGGTATGAAAGAAACATCCCTTTTGGCAACTGGGAAAACACACCACAGGATGATCATTCCACTTTCTAAACTCTGATGATGTCAGCACCCTATAAGTATATCAGGGGAAAAGCCTTTCCCCAGTAATGCGAATAGCACGCTGTGCTAATGCGTCCGTCTCTAGTGTCTTAACATAGTTAGGTAGGGGTTTGAATCTGGCAGATGACAAGTGTGTGTGAAGGGGGTAAGTGTGTGGGTATGAAAGAAACATCCCTTTTGGCAACTGGGAAAACACACCACAGGATGATCATTCCACTTTCTAAACTCTGATGATGTCAGCACCCTATAAGTATATCAGGGGAAAGGACTTTCCCAGTAATGCGAATAGCGCGCTGTGCTAATGCGTCCGTCTCTAGTGTCTTAACATAGTTAGATAGGAGTTTGAATCTGGCAGATGACAAGTGTGTGTGAAGGGGGTAAGTGTGTGGGTATGAAAGGAACATCCCTTTTGGCAACTGGGAAAACACACCACAGGATGATCATTCCACTTTCTAAACTCTGATGATGTCAGCACCCTATAAGTATATCAGGGAAAGGACTTTCCCCGTAATGCGAATAGCACGCTGTGCTAATGCGTCCGTCTCTAGTGTCTTAACATAGTTAGGTAGGGGTTTGAATCCGGCAGATGACAAGTGTGTGTGAAGGGGGTAAGTGTGTGGGTATGAAAGAAACATCCCTTTTGGCAACTGGGAAAACACACCACAGGATGATCATTCCACTTTCTAAACTCTGATGATGTCAGCACCCTATAAGTATATCAGGGGAAAGGACATTCCCCAGTAATGCGAATAGTGCGCTGCGCTAATGCGTAGGTCTCTAGTGTCTTAACATAGTTAGGTAGGGGTTTGAATCCGGCACATAACAAGTGTGTGTGTAGGGGGTAAGTGTGTATGATTGATATATCCCTTTTGGCAACTGGGAAAACACACTACAGGATGCACATACCCATTTCTAAACGATATCACAATTATGTATGGCTTTTGATTACAGACATTCCATGTGTGTTGTGCACACACAGAATGCCCATGTATGTGGGTTGTCCCTCACAATAATGCATGACATTGATTACACCGGTTATGGCAATGAACACATGATGTATGTGTGTGCCAAATACACATATGTACCTGTGACTTTCAATAGTTACCATGTGTGATGCCTGCCACATGTGAATACATGGTATTTGCACAGGGTAACATTATGACCGTGGTCTTCTGTGCAGATGCTGCATGTGGGATGTGTATATACAGTGTGAGATGTAGATGCTATCAGCCTAGTAGTGAGGGATGCACACCTGGTCTGGGGCATAAGGTCTACATGTTGTTAATGTACAGGAGCTGCATGTTTTCACCTGTTGTGGGAGTGGTAAGACAGTATTCCATAGCAATGCAGTGACTGCATGCTAAGAACCATTCAGCTAGGGTGTTGTAGATACACTTATTCATTAGCATTCAGTAATTTGTCGGAATCCCTGGTGAGGGTCTGATGCCAACCAAGGTCAGGGGTCTACCAGCCTGTGTCACTTGCTCAGTGATCCCTTCCATGTTCCCTATCACGTATCCCAGTGAGCGACATCCCACATCAGCTGTGGTGGCATGGACAATGACTGAGTCATATGTGTCCATGCATCTGACTGACTTGTATGTTGTTGTTACAGTTTGGCCATGTGTTTCCATCTCATACATGTGATGTACATCAATGGGTAGGGGATAGGGTTGACTGTGTACATGTGGCAGCTGTGACATTACTACATGACACACATATTCCACAACTGTACCATAAAGGTGACTGACAACTGACCTTTGCACATGCTACCGGAGTATTGAGATTACATTGGTGATTGACAGCACATAGGGCCAATGGTGAAAAAGAGACATAGGTCCATAGGTTCGTACAGGGATATCTGCCCAGGGCATGTATCCACCTAGCCAGAATGTGCGTGCCTTTCAACATGCATTGTGAATCTGTCTTGCTATGCCCTTTTCCAAGGTTAGTATACTGTGCCTCTTTCTCACAGTGACACATAAGTGATACCCAGGGTAACCCTACAATGTCACATCCAGTCATTAATATCGCTCTTGAGGATAGTCACTGAGTCAGTCCGCCTAACCTCTATTGGGATAATAATCAGGAATGAAGGGTGCCTCTGAGTTGTGAATGTGCCCCTCCACCATGTCCTATGTATATCACTCCTGAAGTTCATGTAATTCCAGCGTGTATCCTGGTGGGATCTGGATATTCTGGGATGCAGCATGGCCATTACGTGAGGGTATGACCTGGCCTTCTATGTAAGGCACAGATTGCCTATGAAGAGGCAGTATGTCACTGAGTAGAGCTGCTGCTACTTTAACCAGTCAGTATGTGGCATCTGTTTGAGCACTTTGATCCCCTTGTCGAGGTACATATGTGGTAGCCCCAGTTGCTGCAGGTGTCTGGTAAGGTGCATGCCGACAGGTTCATCATAGTCAATTATGGGCATGATGAGGGATGAGTAAAGGGGCACAATGTCCTGCCCTGGCCTACATGTGGATCCCATGATGATGTGGCCCATATCACATGCTTACCTAACCACTTTGTCCATGTTGTTGTCAAATGGTAGGATGCTATCAACCTCGTACCCCAAGGTCCATAATTCCTAGGTCTGCACTTACTGGATTAACACATATGTGGTACATTGTGGTCATTTACTGTTTGACAAAGGGATGACTATACTCTTTCTGTCATTCATGTTGAGGCCATGGCTGTGGCACAAGTCGTGTGTTTGCAAGAGTCCCTTTTGGAGGATGCGTGTGTTAGCTGTTGAGTTGATTATGGTGTTCGGTCTGCAGTCACCTGTGACGTGCTGAGCCACAGTACTTCCATGTTGGCCTGTACCTATGACAAATATATAATGAACATGACAGCCCCTAGGGCTTTGCCTTGTGGGACACCACTTGTACCAGGTTGGAGGCTGACATGGCTCCAGCAATTCTACCATGTGTGTTCTGCCCTTGAGCCACTGTGCAATACCCATAGTGACATAGGGGTTAATATGTACACTGGTGAGCTTCCTAGAATGCACAAGTGGGGTATTGTATCCAAGGCTTATGCAAGGTCCAGGTAGGCTGTGTGGACCTCCTACCCCTTGACAGTGGCCTTGGTGACTGTTTCAAACAAAGCAAACAGGTTTGATAGGCAGGATTTGCCATTGACAAAGCCAAACTGTGTATGGTGACATGTCTGTAGGTCCACAATATCTAGATATGTGAGGTTCTTGATGATTCTTGCCATAGCTTTGCAGACAAAGCTAGTCAGACATATGGGGCAGTAGTGTCCAGGATCCGTGACGGCACCACCTGCATGTTGAGGGACCACTGTTGCTGTATGCCACTCTCTGGTCACATATCATGTATTAAGGCTGGGATTGAACAGTGGTGTTATGTCTGGGTGTAGCTCTTCTTGTGGTTCATGTAGGACACAGCCTGGGACACTGTCTGGTCCCATTGATGCAGTGTTTACTGCTTTGGGAAGGGCATCTCTTACCTGAGCATCTGTGATGTCAGGGGGGGAAGCACTGTGATGTGAGACATATGTTCCCTTTTGGTGTGGTGGGGAGAGAAGGCAGCATTGAACCTGTCCACTAGGATGATGGCAATGTCTGTGTGTTTTATATTTTGTGTGACATATTGTATTACCTCTGAGCATATCTGGGTAGTACCACCCAGGTTACTAACATAACTACAGGCAGCCTTGTGATTATCCTCAGTGGCTTGTGGAATCCTCTCTCAAAGATGGCCTTAGACAATCATATGGGTGCCTGTAGTTGTCTTCCAATACTCATCAGTGGTGCCTTCACATTTTGGGAGGTTGTTGTATCATGTAGTGGCGCCATCCTTCTATTGTATAGTGTGTTTATGGCTGGTGTCCGTCGCCCAGGACATCTGCCTTTGGAGAATTGGGTCATGCTTTCATATGTGGCTTCATGATCCATGCATTCCTGAATGTGTCCACAGAATGCCTCTATACAGGTATCTGCAGTCTGGTCCATATTTTCAACAGGCCTTGGGCCTTTGAAGGTTTCCACATCATTTATGAGGGGTGTGCACTTGCTTGACATGAGCTGTTGACAGACGTGCCGCCCTCCAGACAGAGCAAGGGGAGGGTCACAGTCAGCTACCTGTTGGGACGTACCTCCCTGGACCACATGGAAAGAGACACAGAGGAGCTCTTACAGCACCCTCTCAAACTCAGGTCTCCCACACAGCCTTCATGCTGACACAGGAGAGTTTAGATTACTCTGCAAACACCATCATACTGGGTGATGCCAGCTACCCAAACATAGACTGTGTACATTACACAGGCCACAATACCCAAGCTCTAAGATTCCCATTGATCAGACATTCTTTGGCTATGGAACAGGTAACCAACCTTCCCACAAGAGGGGCAGATATACTAGAGCTGATCTTTACAAACATGAGTAAAAACTAATCACCACTGGGAGTATATCCCTCATTGTTGCAATCAAACCATATACTAATCACACTGGTGTTCTGGATCTCCCACATATGCAAACCTCCAACACATCGATGTGTGTGTGTGGGAAATGTCCCTATTAGCAACCGTGACAGTATCGTACAGGATGCAGATCCCCCTTTTGAAATAGTGATGATGTCAGGACTGTATAACTATATCACCTGTAGTAAAGTCCTCCAGTAATTTGCATAGCGCTCTGCTAATGTGTCTTTCTTCAGTGTCATAACGTAGTTAGGTGGGGGTTTGAATCCTGCAAAGAGAATGTATGAGTGTGGTTTATGTGTGTGCACTATGCTGGGAGGGTTAACTGCCTTTTGCCAACTGGGAGAACACACTACAGGGTGCACATCCCTCCTCCTACACACAGATGATGTCAGCACCCTCTAAGTACAGCATTAGTAAAGGTTTCTCCAACTACTGCAAATAGCACACTCTGCTAATGTGTCTGTTTCTACTGTCATTGCACAGTTAGGTGTGGGTTTGAATCTTGCAAATGGAAAGTATGTGTTTTACTGTTGGTGGGGTTAGTGTGTGTGCACAATGATGGGGTGGGATGTGGCTTTTGCCACATGGGGCTATGCACTGCAGGGTGGTCATCACCCTTAACAAGCAGTGATGTTGATAGCACCCTATACAAACAAAACTACAAAACAGAAGGTGTTGGTACTGATAACACATGTAAGGTAACACTTGTTCAAGTAATGTCCACAAAACGGAGTAGGATAATAAAACAATTCTTTTATTCTATACAGACAACATGACAACAGACAACTAAGTGCCAGTACTCAGTATAGTGTTACATGCTACTTGAACATGCACATGTACCCGAATATACCTAGATAGTGTTCTGAAGCCTGAATGTGGCAAGTGTGTGGATGTGGGATGTGTCTGTGTGTGCATTTCCGTATGGGAAGCATGTTTGCTGTGGCAATCAGGGTACTACAGTACCTGATGCACATTACATCTTCCAAATTATGAGGTTGCCTGCACCCTGTGAGTACAGGTAGAGAAGGGGATGCCAGTAGTAAACAACATAGTGCACTTCTGAAATGTGTACCTGTCATGTATCAACAGCTACTCATGTAGGGTGATAAATAATGGGAATGGCAGGTGAGCGTGTGCATGTGTGTGGGTAGCAGGGTGTGTATAAATGCATGTGTGACAGAACAGATACATGTAGCTGAATCTACATAACAGCACAAGATGCACATTGCCATAGTCAATGTTAGCATGTGATGGTGTGCTGCAGGTACACTTTGTTAAGTAGTATGGGTGCAGATAACAATTGAGGACATTCATACAGTTACTGCAGCAGGACTGATGGGATATACACACATTTATACTGCAACACACAACAGTTACCAACATGTTACTACTTATACACATCTATGTAGTCACCCTGTGCATCAGCAACGTGTTTACCTTTACCTGCATCGATGTTGTAGTATGCAGGAAGTGGCACAGTGTCATCATATGCACAGGGTGTGGGTTAGATATGCCCAAGCCGGCCACTGGTAACACCAATTGACATGTGTGTGTATGTGTGTTTGTGAGGGGCAGCAGTACAGGGTGGACCGTTGTTGGTGCAGTGTGTGTGTGTATGTGTTTGCCCTAGGTGTTAGGTTTCTGCATGTGTGTAAGCACGCACACAGTCCCACATAATGGCTGCCATGTACAGGGTTTTGTGGACAGCCACAGACTGCACCTGTCAGGTCATCCAAATCAGTGTCTGTGGGCACGGACATGGTACCTGTGCCTGGCAGGGTGCTACGGGCCGTATCCGGTACTAACCCAGACTGGGTACTGTCATCGGAAGCAGGGGTGTGTTGACTGGACACAGTTCCCTGTTGGGACTGTCCAGAGCCACGTGCACGTGGTCTCCTGGGGCGTCTGGATGACAGCACAGACCCAGCATTGCTGGGGCTGGTGCTGGCACTTGAGGCGTGAGGGGGCCGGTTGCCGCCCGCGGCCACTGCCAGCTGGTGCTCTTGCTGGCATACGGCCACGTCGACGCCGCAAACGCACACCATCGCCCTGGCCCATGGACATCTGGTTGTGGAGCAGCTGTTGTATGCCCTCACAACGTCTGTCAACGACATCTGTGAAGTTACGGATAGCATTCGCAACATCATGCATGCCGTCTGTCATGGCTATGCGACATGCTCTCAGCTCCCTCAGACCCTGTCTGGTGTACCTTTCCATACGTGCCTGTGCCTGCATGGCAGTTCTAAACATAGTGGAGGTTGACATACCTCCCTGGGCACGTCGGCCAGAGGCAGTACGGCCACGGATGCCCCCCCGAGAACCCATGGGCGACTGTCTGCGTGGTACCATTGGAGGCCTCTGCACATGGCTGCATTGTGAGGATGCATGTGCCACAGGTACCACATTACCCTGATCTATGCCCACTGCTGACTGTCCATCACCTAGGGACAATGGTGATAAAGGATGTAACGGCAGGATGACTGTGCGCATTGACGGGTTGAAAGCTGTGTACTGTCAATTGGCTGACCAATGGCGGACCCAGACACACCTTCCTGCACCATTACAGACATTTCATCATCATCAGTACCTGGGGCACAAGATTCAGGTTCCCTGCTGCAGGTCACCAGAGCAGCACCAGAACCTACGGAGGAAAACATGGAACACAGATTACAGTCTCAATACATATTTGAAAGAGATGCACTTCAATACTAATGCACACATTCAGAAATGGACACATGCACTCATGGACACTAACACACATGCACACTTGGGCACAGGCACACTTGCACACATGCACACCCACAGTAAACGCACACATCAATACCGTGTTACACTACTCATTCTACTACCTGTCAATTACAGTTATTGTGGACACAGTCACCAGCATGTCTACTACAGAGTTACACTACTCTTCCTAGTTTTATAAATTGTTTTACAGATACTGTTAAAAAGACTCACCAGCATGTATGGCCTGCCTCGTTGATACATGGGAGGGACCTGGAAGTGTGAAGAGAGTAATGTCAGTGGGCACATGTGTGCCATTTGTTTTGCACATGATACAGTACAGTAGTACACTAGTTCCCTTATACACATCAGCTGCACATCATGTCTGTATATATATCATGATGACAGATACATACCACATGCACACCTTATGCGTGCATGAAGTAACAGCGTACAGAACAGTCATATGTACATACCAGGAGTTAACTCTAATCTCACCCTTACCTCTCTTCAAACGTCAACTCAAATTGTACTTCCAAAACCATTGGCTTTGTTCTTCTTGGAGTCCAGGCTAACATCCCTCTCCCTACGCTCTCTTCACCTTTAACCCCTCATTGTGCATAGAAACTAGCTTCTACCCTGTTTCTTTCACCTTGATGTCCTTCTATGCTCTGACCTACTTCTCCCATCCCTCCCACCTCCTCTTGACTGTCTTCCTTGTTTTCCTCACTTCCCTTCTTGACTCCTGCCTCTTCCATATCATTGTATCTGTCATACTCCTTCTACTTCTCTACCCTTCTGAGCCCTAACTATTATGTATATGGCTTTTGCCTTATTGCATAACCATTATGCTTTAGGTAGGATTGCTTTGAAACCAACAGTACATTGTGTATGACTCTAAACTGTTTGACTTCCTTACATGTATGTTTATTTAATTGACAGGCTGGTGTACAATTCTATTATGTTGGCTGTCTGTATTGACAACTTGTCTGTCTGCCTTTATTACATTATGTGTGGAGCTTTTCTCCACAGACCTCTACTGAAAATGAACTCATATCCAGCTAGACTATCTGGGTCAACAAATGTAAAAGTAATAACAATAAATGAATATGGCATCTTACCTGCACGCGCGCTGTCTTGCTGCTGTGTGGATCCAACCTCCATCAGGATGCATGATGTTTGCTGTTGTTCTGGGGCTGGATCCACAACACTTAGCAGTGAGCCCTCCTGTCTGGTGAGGGGGGGATGTGTGGCCACCCCCCCACCTGTGGCAGCCTGTTGCCTGCGGATATCTGCAGCACGCTGGCGGACATTCCTTATCAAATCACTGCAGTGATGTCTCACCTGCTCATATGTCCTATCATGCATGCCAACATCATTTATCCTGCTAACGAGGCTTTGCCACAGTGCAGACCTCTCCTGCTGATTCTGGGTGGTGCGTGAGTACAGGATGGCATAGTCACGCACCAGGCTCTGGTGGATCACGTCATCCTCTGCAGCAGAGTACACAGGATTTCTTTTAGGTGCCATGTCTATCTGGAAAGGTACACAAACAGGTTATCAGCATAGTATCTCAACAATACATGGTACACATTCTATACAGGGTGTGTTAACTTCTACTTATTACTGATTGGTTAAAACCTGATTACAGTGTAGCTATCATTCTATGTCATTTGTGCTAAGTACTTGGCCTTCAGACCAGTTGTTTTACATTAGGGAGGTTGGTGGCAAGCACTGTGGTGGCAGGACACATATCTTTCATCCATTGAAGTTGGGAACTGCTGATTGTGGGCCCAGTGTACAAGTGTATTACTTCTGGTATGGGCAGTTGTCCTTTAGGCCAGTTATTTAACATTAACGAGGTTTGTGGTCTGCACTCATGTGTGACAATAGGCTGTACTCTGCCATTCATAGCTGGGGACATCTGGTATCAGGTTTATAGTGCCTGCATATCTGAGCTGTATCTTACTGACATTGCTACACCTTGTTTGTTGTAGCAAACACTACATCCAGGCCTCCTGCATCTACCTTTGTTTATATGCTTGTTATCTGTTAGCTTGTTATTTCACTGGTATGCTACTTCCACATAGTACACATCTTTGCAACACATCTGTGACTCACTACTGTTATCTGCATTGCTTACTGTACGTACTTCCATATTACACATGACAGCAAGTGACTGCTTGTCATTGTTGCATTTACTTCATTGTGACACATTGCACTTAGGTTACCTGGCATTTGCTCACTGACGCTTTTATATCAGTCAGCAGTTGTAGGTAATGTCAGTACACCCTCACTCCCCACTGGACCTTGTTTTCAATCATTACTGATTACAGAGTTCACAATAGTATTCTAGCATGTCCAGAGGTCAGTTGTCAGTTCCCTCCTCAGTCCAGCTGGTGAGTGTGGTACTCCAGAGACAATGTTAGAACAGATGCATGTACACAGACAACCCCTCCTCCTAACGACAAATTCAAACTCATGTGAGTGATGCAACCATATACCAGACTGGAGGCTAGGCTCTGTCTACTCAATACCGCCATAACCAGTCACGTGGCAAAGGGATCACTCACTACACTTCCAGTCTCACGTAGACCTAACACAACAGCGGACCTAACACATGATCACACATGATCATACTTGTAGGCTCAGACCACAGCTCTGCCTATGCAGCAGAGACCTCCTATGCAGACATCCAGGCAACCACTACCACATAAACGAACATGTGCAACACATATCACACAAAGCCAATGTGCTGAACACTCACAGCCATTAACAGTTAACAACACACCTCATACACCTGTACTAGGTGCCTCTATGATCAGGCACACTCACATCACGTTCACCAGGCTTAACGAGGTGAGGGTCACGGTGTGCAGCCTGTCAGTCACTATGACCTGCCACATAACACAAACAGTCAGGTAACCCCAAGGCAGGTACAGGTATGACTCAGTCAATGTCCATGCTGCTGTGAATGGCCTGACACATTCCTCCCTGGACTACATGACATGAGACATTACAGAGCTCTCTGAGCACGTAGCCCGGGACAGTTTGACCCTGACCTTGAGTAGCATCCTACCCTCACCTAGAACAATGCCACAATATCAAGGCACAATGATCCCTTCCAACAATTGACTGACATACTGGTGTCATTCACAGGTGTGCCAATCCCTGCCATCTTGGGGTGGTATGCTTTGCTAGGGACAGCTTGCACCTGTCACCACAGTCCTATTGACATTTGGCGGAGCCTCCTGCTACACCCATAGTGCCTGTATTAGGCAAGGCTCATAAGGCAAACCCACATCCATTTGTATCACAAAGGATGAGGAAGTAAGAGTGATGCTACTCAACACTGGACGTCTAGACCCAAGGATGCACGCACCCAAAACCCTACCTAGCATTCTGGAGATCGATATCTGTGCAGTAACATGAACCTGTTTCAGGTTTCACAGGAGCACACCAGTACTACCACGTTATAGCTGTTACCATCCTTGTCGGCCACAACACTTGAACAAGGGAGGGGGAGTATCAGTATTCAATGCAGATTCCCACGCCTCCACATTGGTGGCACAGTACAACATAGGTGTTAGGCCATTGAGTACAGTAGACGTAGTTGGGGACCTGGGGAAGAAACATGGTAGCAGTCTGTCATTTGTCTACCACATGGCCAACGTGGATTGACAGACATGTTATATAGCCCAGCTAATCATGACTGATTCACATGTATGGCAGGGGAGGTCATTGTGCCTCTGTACTCATCCATCATCAGGCCTATAATTGCATACAATGCACCTTTTGGGATGTACCTAACCAGACACCTACAGCAACTGGTACAGGACAACAGTACATCATCAAGGGGATGCAATGGCTCACACAGATGTCATATGCTGCCCAGGTAAAGTGAATCCAGCTGGACTCAGTGGCATACTGCCTGTTCAGGGGCAATCTGTGCATGCCATATACAGCCATGTCCTACCTAGCAGTAATGAACGTGATGTACCTCAGGCAATCAGAGTCCCATACGGCCACATGCTCAGGATAGCTGGACCTCAGCACTGACATACATGGACATGCTGGAGGGGCATATTCCTAACCAACAGGCTCCCTTCACTCTGTAATGAGCTCACACTACTGGTTAGGCAGAGTCCCTCATTGACTCTCTTCCATAGGAATCTGGATGAGTGGATGGAGATCATAGTTGTACCCCAGGTATCACTTCTATGTCGCTGTTAGACAGAGGCATAGTATACTAAAGTCGGACAAGGGCATAGCAGCATAACTTGTGATTGGGTGGCAAAAGACAAACACATTCTACTAGGCTTACCAATGCCCTAGGGCAAATAGCCTAGTATGAACCTATGAACTGTTCATTCTCAACTGTTCGAGCTCATTACAGAGTAAAGGGAGCCTCTCAGTTAGAATTTGCCCTCCAGCATGTCCATGTATGTTCTATTCAGTCGCCACCGCTTGCTCAGAGGTGACCTTTGCCCAACATAGAAGGCCATGTCAGACCCAGATTTGATGAATATGCTTCACCTAAAAAAATGTAGATCCATCAGAGCCACAAGGCCAGGAGACTTAAACCTCGACACGGCTATTAATAGGACATGCTGGAGGGATAGATTCATCACCCAAAGACTCCCTATGCTGTGGAACAAAATCACGGTATATGTGAGGCAGAGCACCTCGCTGGCCTTGTTCAAGAGAAATCTTGACCAATGGATGGGTGATCGCAGATATACCCCAGGGATTACCTCAGTGTCACTGCTCGACAGAGGCACAGCAACATAATGGGTATGGTTCCCCATACTAAAGGGGTGGCGTAAGCCCCAAAACGATGGGCTAGGCTTGTAAATGCCCTCGGGCAGATAGCCTAGTATGAACCTATGAACATGTGTGTACTGCTATAGTACTTCTGCCATATGTTGCATGTGTGTGTGTTGTGGGGATGCACAGGTAATGGCCAGATACGTCTGCACAGGTGACACGTGTGACACATTCTGGGTGTTCATCCATACATACTGGATGAGTGCTGCCATCCAACCCTGTGATGTGGACACACATTACTCAGCCTGGATATACATATCTGAACAACACCACAAGCACAATACACTACCTTGCTATGTATGCATGTTATTACACAGTTATTCAGTAGTTATGACAGTGATGCTATCCATGCAGCCCACTGGGCCAGTGGAAGCCACAACACACAACGCCAGCACATTTGCATATGCTTACCACAGACATCCCACATACTGCATGTACTGTGCACACAGTTATCTAACCCAGAACAACTGCACACCACTTATTAATCCTGTCCAGTGGACTACAGATACAGGCATATTGTATAACAATAGTAGGAGGCTAGTGCAGCACAGGGCAGATTCACATGACAGGAAGGCATCTGTTGTCTGCAGTGTTAAGATGCTTCACATTCACCAAATGCACAGATATTGCCAACAATGTTGCAGACAGTTTAGGTGCAGGTACCCCCATTGTCCTACACACGTGTTATTAGTTATCCCAGATGACTGTAACCTCCCTATCCTCTCACATGTCGAGGTGAGAGCCACCCTCATCATTGCAGAACACATATCATCACTGTTACGAAATGGTATCCCTGGATGTGTGCTACATTCACCCCTGGAGGACATAGCACCACATGACAGACTGATATTAATCCCTGGCCATACTACAGGATATGTACCTGAACAGTGCCATACATACACAGTGGTCCCACACCAATGAGGAGGAACCTCTACTGACCCTGGGAACTACTGCATCATATGCACAACTGGCCTTGTGTTCTAAGCTATGGAAGTGTTAGTTATGGCCCACATGTACAACAATATTACATATGTTTATATTTCATGACTATCTACACACAACCTATCTCATGGACATACCTATAGATAGTGAACTATGATACATTTGGAGGTGTCACAGTATACACAGGATTAACCTGCTACTTTGCATTACCTTTTTTTATGTGGCAGCTTTTGGTGTGTCAGTCGTGCTGCTTGAATTTTGCTGCTGTTGCTGCTGCTGCTGCTGTTTTTCTGCTGGCTGTTTGTATATTTTGTTTTGTCTTCTCTCTCTGTCTCTCTCTCTCTCTCTTTCTCATTTGGTTTGTGCAATGACTGTATTGCATGAGTGGAGTGTGGGTACTGAATACTTTTGTAGGTATCTGCATAGGTCCATGTGATGGCCTCTGCACCAATTGTAAGGCAGCATTTGCTAATTGCAAGCAGCTGGGTGTGTACTAATTGCATGTCTCACTGTGATTTCAGGACACTGCTATAAAATGGTATGTGAGATAGGCGTTGCCCTTTCAGATTGTAGGGCGTGGACCATGCTGGTATGCTGTTGACAGTGTTCTGTGAGTGTGAAGGTTAGTACATCTCCCATGCTTCATGCTGTGTTGTAGATTCAGGTTGCTGCATTTATCTTGCCTGTTCCTGTAGTGAGTGTGTATGCATACTGACACCTACAACTATATGTCATATGTATTGCTATATAAATATATATATATATATATATCTGTGTACATATACATACTTTCATATATGTACATTAGCTGACATTATTGGGTACAAGCTAACAATTAGCAGGGCTGTTTCCGTTAACACTACTCTAGTATGGGAATCCAGTAATTGGGACTATAAAAGTCTGCCTGACATGCTTTGGGTAGTAGACATACTATATTGCCTTTATCTTCATTCCTACTATTACATGTTCCACTTATTTAGCACTATATTCCTGTATGAGAGTCATGGCTTAGTGGTAGGTCATACAGACTAGTGTTACAATGGTCTTGTGGTAGGGCCTACTAGTATGCTCATATTCTGCTTTTGAGTTGAGTATAGGGCCTATCAATCACAGTGCTGGAGGCACCTTTAAGCAGTTAAAGGGCTTAGTAGGTCTCACAGGAGCCAGGCTGTGTTGCAGATTCTGGTTGCTGCATATATCTTCACTGTTTCCTGTAGTGAGTGTGTATGGCTACTGAGACCTACGATTATATTTCATATGTATTAATATATATTTATATATATGTATGTGTAGATATACATACCTTCACATATGTACATTACCTTACATTATTATGTACAAGCTAACAGGTAGCAGGGCTGTTTCTGCTCACACTGAACTAGTATGGGAATGCAGTCATTTGGCCATTAAAACTCTACCAAACATGCTTTGGATAGTACATCTCCTATATTACCTTTATACTGATTCCTACTATTACATGTTATATTTATTTTAGCAGTGTGTTCTTCCAAAGCAGGCATGGCTTAGTGGTAGGTCAAACAGACTAATGTTACCTAGGTCCTGGTTTCGAGACTGACAGTGGGAATTTATTTTTCTTAGCAAACTTTCGAACTGAGTACAGGACCTGTCAATCAAAGTGCCATAAAGGCACTTTTAAGCACTTTAAACCAGGTCTGCGCTCGTTTGCGCGGAGCTCACGCATGCGCACTGGCGGTGAGCCCCGCTAACACAAGCGCACACCCGCGCTATTTTATTTGAAAGAAAAGAAAAAGGGGTGACAGGAAAGTGGTGAAAAGGGGTCACAAAGAGGGTAAGACAGTAGGGAAAGAAGCGTTGGATTTGCAGGAAGGGTGTAGGTAAGGCCCATAGATGCCCATGTCTTTTGCAGCAACAGCTGTATATTTCTATGTATTTTGGTGAGACATTTGAAACCTTCCACCTCTGAGAGAGGTGTCAGGACAACATTAATATTTGTTGTACAGCCAATTGTAATTAACAGTTTAGATGTCCAGCGGACATGTCTGCGACATGGACAGCTATGTATGGGGCGTAATTTTTGTGGGACAGAGTGCCCTTTTTTTTTTTTACAGGTGAGAGTGGTATGACAGGTGAAGGAAGTCGGTAAAGCTGGGAGGTAGGTTGGGTAGGTTAACAGACAAGGCAGACAAGACCCATACAGGGAGGGTGTATGACACACCTGGGGGTTACACAATTGACGGGACGGAGGTTGGGATATCCGAGATGCACGAGCCCACAGATGGCAACAGTGGAACTGATATCCCCACCCATAGGCAGTTGCCACTGTTCCTTCACAGCCCAGGACGGGCTGTGCTGGGGCTGTAGGCGGGCAACGGCCGGGGCCGTTAGCTGTGCCACACGAGCCTCGAGCTGGCGTGGGGTCCAAGAACAGTGTCTTGGATCTCCCTCGCACCACAGACCGGACACCGGGAGGGTGAGTGGACGAACCCCTCCGCCCACACTTGCAGAGGGGACGGGCCCCATCCCTGCAGCGCTTCCACCCGAAGGTGGCACAGGGCCACCGGAGGGTCCGCCTGGGCACTAGTGCCAGGTGCAGTCGCCAGCTGAGGTGGGAGAGGTGGGTCCGCTGGGACCTGCCTTCCCAAGCGTTCTAGGTTTGTGAGTAGTTATGTTAGTTTGGGTTAGTGGCATTTTATTCCATTCAGATTAGTTGTAACAGCATGCATTGGTATTCCCATCAAACAAACACCCAGATATGAACACCATTGAACAAGGGGCATATCAATATTACATGCATTATTTGAACAGCAAAACACAGTCAAACGACATGCAGGGTTGATTAATGGCAACAGGCCATCGTATTTGCAGGTATGAACAGGGCACATGCACGAACAGACATGCATATATGTTTGGAACGGACAAATGTCCATGATTAATGAAATGTTCACATACCATTATTTAGTGGATGTTGTTATATGGAATTACAGGTTTGGGTGGGGATAGAAAGTGATGACACATTCATATGTTAAACATTGATTCACATTTATCATAGATACACAATTAAGTTGAGGCTGATGTTTCAAAATAATCTTTATTTGACTGTCATGCTACACCTGTTACACATACATCACTATCCTACTTATTTTGAATTTGATCAGATACATCATCCTGCTACACTTTGATGACAGGACAGGGGACAACTATGGCTGTTTAGTCTGTCAGATAATCATTCATTCTATCTGCAAATTGTTTACTGTTATCACCATATACAGATTTTGAGCTAGACATTCAGATTCAGACACACTGAAATCAGTTTGGGATGTTAATTTGTACTTCCCACATGCATTTAGTTCTGTAAAACACACTGAGGCTTATATATTCAGGGGTTATTACTACTTTATTTATTCATACATGAGCCTTTCTGTCACTCTCACACATTCTGCAACTTCACAGTTCAGGTTGGTACTTCTAGGCTTTGTTCACATATTAGACCTGTGGTGATTCAAACACTTTCCAACAGCCTCACTTCTGTCATGATTCAGCATTTGAACAGGGATATATCTCACATGTGACTACCTCAGATTGTGAAGCTGTACTCTTGAGACTACTGCAGGTTACAGTATATTTAATTAATGATGGGACATCTGTATTACAGCACTGTTTAATTCTATCAATTATATTTCCAGTTACACTTGCATACTGATGAACTTGTTGCAGCCATACCTGCAGACTTTCAATTCCTGCTTGCACATTATATTACTTTTAATCAATACACTGCACTGTTCTGATACATGGTACATAATAATATTTATTTACAAGTACTGGGTGGGGTTACTAACCTGCATGGTGGCGCAGCCGCACCAGCCTTCTGGCGTGCATCTCGACATTCGCAGAGTGGACACCTGCAGCTGTAATACAAAGGGAATAATATTGGACTACACATCTCCATGGTATCAGCTGGTTGAAATCCTTACATACATGGGTAAAATGTGACTTACTCAGTAGTGGGGCGTTGGGCATTTGCTGGGCCTCCTGGATCCAACGGTTCAATTGGTCCTGCTTGCGTCTCTTCAGGTCCGCATGGTGGTGACGGACCTGCTCACCAGTGCGTGGAATGCCAGTAGCACTGGTCAGATCACGAGCCAACTGGTCCCACGCCTCTGCCCTATATACTCCCCATGAGACCTGGCCCTGCATGAGTTGGGCCTCGTGATTATGGACAAGGAGCCAGACCATGTATCTGGACTCCTCAACGCCCCAAAGCTGTGCTCGAAAGCAACGCCCTCACCTACTCCACTCATGCTGACTGCAAGTCTGTTCTACAATCAGTTATGCTGTGTATTCCCGCCTATGGGGCTTATATATGCCGCTTTTCCGCACATTTCTCTGATTGGCCGTTTTGGAATTGTATCTACTTCACTGAAAATGCTTTCTCATGCTCCATTCTGGGTTTTATCCCATATATATGCTATTTCTGCATTTCTAGGTATTGCTGTCATGGCCTGGTGGTTTAGTTCCTTGACTGTAGTGCATGGTATCCTGGGTTTGAATCTGGCAACTGATTTTTGCTTTTCCTGACAGAAATGAGTTGAGGACCTGTCAATCAAACATGCCAAAAGCACTTTTAAGCACTTTAAACCTGTTCTGCGCTCGTTTGCGGAGGTAACGCATGCGCACTGGCAGTTAGCCTGTGGGAGCGCGCAAACGGTGTGCGCTGGGATAAATCTTAATTGGCTAGCGACACACATGTTCAGCTAATTGCACACAGTTTTAGCCTGTTTACCGCTGCTTGGCAACGGCACGCAGTTTGCAGCTTTTAAACACTACTCAGCTACGGGCACTCTGTCTCACGGCAGCTTAGCTATCAGTACATTTCTGACTATTTTTATTCTTATGTTACTTCAAAATGCTCTATTTCATTCCATTTTACAAAAGGGAATACATTTACATTTGTACAATACTGTCAGGGGGCTTTTAGTGCTTATTTACAAAAAAAGGTTGTTGTAGGGGCTCAAACCCTGCCTGCCTACTCTTAGGGCGGCTACTCTACCGCTAAGCTATTATTTCTTGGCGTACTTTGCATATTTAGTTCTTATATCCTTTTCCACTGACTGCTAACTGTGATTGCACTAGTAGCACACCCGCGCACACAGTAGCAAACATTTACGGGGTTTAACAAAAAAAAAAAGGTTTTAATTTACTTTTATGACATCTCTTCACTTTATACACTGATGGCCAGTCGGGGCATGTGTTGTATAGTGTGTTTATTCACATTTTCATGGCCTTTCTCGTGGCTGTTTACTTTCAGCCATTCTAGTCTTCCGGGGGCGTGTCCACTTGCAGAGCTTAGCCTACAGACACGCCCCCTACTCTCTTACACGGACCGTGTAAGAGTTACTAGTGTGATTCAGCATGCCTCATGCACCTCATGCATATGCATGACATGCTGACATCACACAGTTTAACTGCAGCCTCCGTGTAAGAGTTATAACTCTTACACGGAGGCTTCCTGAATCTGGCCCAATGTCTTCGTATAATGTCTCCGTGCTGCCCTTCTGCATTTTTGTGGTATCCTAGGTCTTTTCCTGATGTACTGCGCATGCATATGGGACTTGTGTTCCCATGCTTACGCAGTATATCAGTGCTGTGCAAAGGAAGTGACAGAGAAAGGAAGATCTCTGTTGCTTTTCTTTCTTTTTTTATTGAAAACAACAACAAAAAAGAAACCAAGTGACTTTTAATGAATGAGCCAGGAAAGACAAAATAAACGGATAATCAGGTAAGTTGATTATCCTTTTATTTTTGTCTGCACCATCTCCCCCATTCATTAAAAGTCTCCTGGTTTCTTTTTTTCATGTTTTCAATAAATAAAAAAAGAAAGAAAAGTAAAATACTTACGAGATATACTAAAGGAAAAAAGTCCGGACGACCAGACCTTTTTCCGTTGGCATATTCTCGGATTTACAACAGGCACGCTGGTTGGTCTGACCAATCACAGTGCTCATTTCTGATGGCCAGTCAATGTATAATGAAAAATACATGTCTGTGTATATGTGTGTGTGTATATATATATATATATATATATATATATATATATATATATATATATATATATATATATATACACACACACATGCATCATTAGCTTAAAAATTACTCTTAATCCCATTGAATTGAGTAATAACATCTGAATGTTACATTTATATATATATATATATATATATATATATATATATATATATATATATATTTTTTTTTTTTTTTTTTTTTTTTTGCCAAGTTGGCTAACTCTTCCAGTTATAAAATCACATCACTACCTGTGGGTATAACTTCCATCTTTGTGTCAAAGTTATATTTGCTATTAGAAAAATCAAAAAGAAATACTCCATCCCTATTAGTTTAATTTAGTCCAACATCTTTTCCTAAAAACACAACCATTTAGTTAACTGGATTTTCCATTTTGAAATTCAAGATAACATTATTTTCAAATCTTCTTTAAAGATTGTCAGACTTCCACATTACCAAAAATATGTTCCCAAGTCCTCACTCCCCTTTTTCATATCTCCAATAGAATTCATCTGCATTGGCTCTCATCTTTCTTAAAATACGGGGTAGAATTACAAAGATATTTGTACAGACATCTCCATGCAAATATCTTAAGTCATCTTAACTTAGTTAGCAGACCTGGGTAGCATAAATAGCTACTTCGATGGTGAATCATCAACTTTAAGTTCCAACTCAGCCATCTATTTTCTCCCAGCTTTCTCTACCAAGTCTATTTTCAATTTCCTTCAAAGTGCTCCCTAAGCTGATTATTAAACCTTTTATTATTGGATTTCCTCTTTAGCTTCCAACAGTAGTGAGATTGTTTTAGTAGGGATCTGCCCGACAGTTGTGCCAAACCCATGGCCCCTGCTGTACTAATTAACCCCACACATTCGTCTTCAAAAAATAAAAATAAAAAATAAAACAATTGCGCATTCTGTACTACTTTCTGCATGATCTGCATTCTAATGATGACACTTCCAAACATTAAAAAAAATGCAAATACATCATTGTCTCAAAACTTCCACTGTTTCAGGAATTTATATAAGCTCCCATAATATTTTCCAAACTATTCTGCTTTCATAAATGGTCCCTAATATAAAATGCTTTGTCCTCTTTTTATAGGTCCACCATAAATCATTGTACCGTCCACAGTTTCACCTCATAGCCAGTGAGTTCTTAAATTTAAGAGGATTATAAAAAGATATATCTTTCATTGACTGGCTCATGAATATTCATCTTCTTTTGTAATCTCCTGCACCTCTTCTTTAATCATTCACTTCTCTTTAAAAAACTACACTGCTTATATGTTACCTTTTCTCTCTTTGGCTATTCTCCCCACCTTAATCGTAACACTATGTGGGATGTATGCTATCTATTTTTGTATGAGGTCACAGCTTCTTCTTCTTAACCAGGGTCAAATTCTCTGGTTCTACATTATTATTATTATTATTATTATTATTATTATTATTATTATTATTAATAATTATTATTATCATTATAATTATATACTATTAACTGCATATACCAGCTGATGAAAGTCTCTTCTTTTAAGAGTTATGTCGGAAATGTGCAATGCTTTTCTGTTGAAGAGGAAATAAAGGCATTCACATTGCACTGTAATGGAGCCAGGTCTGATTTTACTATTGTGTGAAATTTCATCTCCTTAGCTATAATCATGCTCAATAGTTATACATTTTTTTTACCTGTGACATTGTTTTATATCTATAAAAATAATATTTTTTATGCCAAACCTTGTTTAATATCCAGGATGCATGTGAGATGCATTGCTCTTATATATATATATATATATATATATATATATATATATATATATGTATGAACTGAAAATAAATAGTTTAAAAACATTTATCAGAATACCTACTATTTGGGTGAAAGTTCCATGATTTTAATGTGAGATTGCAAAACATAGTTCTGTAACCCAGATGCAGAAATATAATAAGAATGTCTACTTTGTAACTGATTTTACCTATATGTAATCATGGCTGCTGTGGTCTATGTGCGTGCACCAGCAGTGAGTCCCTTTGCACGGAGCTGTTCTTGTTTTTCTGCAATTGTGTGACTGTGGAATTGATATGTTATAGTAAGGGAATATTTGTAAGTGACACCTCCATGGGGTGCAGGTGTTCCTACATCCCTGAAAAAAAATTTTTTGAAAAAAAAAAAAATTCCTATGAGTGCTTTTGACTGTATGTTATTTCCTTTACTTGGAATTCAGTTAAATTATTTTTCAATCAATTATGATTTCAGCAGTTTAAATTCAGTCATTTGGAATTCAGTCAAAGAGACTCAATAACATCAATCCCACAACTACAAAAAATGTAAGTGCAGTTTACATAGGTAGTAACAAACATTAAAAACTGCTATTACACATTTAAAACATTTTTGCAGGGAGGGGAAGCTCCCCTGCACCCCAGTGGGATGCATTACATCCTCATGCTCTCAACTACTTGTATATACTAACTCAGAGATTGTGTACCACAGAAAAAAGAGAATACAATAAGATACAGCAATTTTGAAGTTAGTATGTATTTCCCATTATCATCATCAGCTCCCTTTTCCGCATATTTCTACATGGGGTCGGGGTATCATTAACTGTTGCCAACTCTCTCTATTCAGTGCCACATTCCTGCCTCCTTCAACACTCATGCCTGACTGCCGTAGATCTTCTTTTACACAATCCATTCACCACTTTGCTGGATGTCCTTACTTCCTCTTACCTTCTTCCTGTCTGTCACAAATCTTTCTCACCAGATTTTCTTCTGCTTTTCTACACATGTGCCCAAACCACCATAATCTGTCCTCTTTGATCTTTTCTGCAATTGGAGTTACTTTGGATTCTGCTCTTATGTCCTTATTTCTTCATCTGTCCCACAGTGTGCATCCTACCATCTGTCTCAGGCACTTCATTTCCATCACCTCTAGCTTCTTCATCTGCTCTGCCTTTACTGCCCAGGTTTCTGTACCATACAGTAGTACTGGTCACACCACTGTCTTGTACACCTTATTTAGTACTAGTCGCACCACTGTCTTGTACACCTTACTTAGTACTAGTCGCACCACTGTCTTGCACTCCTTACTTAGTACTAGTCACACCACTGTCTTGTACACCTTACTTAGTACTAGTCGCACCACTGTCTTGTACACCTTACTTAGTACTAGTCACACCACTGTCTTGTATACCTTACTTAGTACTAGTCGCACCACTGTCTTGTACACCTTACTTAGTACTAGTCGCACCACTGTTGTACACCTTACTTAGTACTAGTCGCACCACTGTCTTTAACACCTTACTTTTCAGATTCTTTGGCATTCTCCTGTCATAAACTATACCTGATACTCTATGCCAGTTGGCTGCAGCCCCTCAGATTCTAGCTTTGACCTCTTCATTTAGACTTCCCTTCTCCTCAACCACCCCTCCCAGATACTTGAAGCTGTTTACCTGTTCCACTATCTTCCCTTCTATCTCTATTCTCACTTTCTTCTGATTTCCCCAATTTGCTGCCATTACCACCATCTTATCTGTGCTTAGTTTCATCCCATGTGCTTTCAGATTTGCATTCCATTCTCTTATCCTTTGCTGAAGTTCTAGCTCAGAGTCTACCTGTACTGCCACCTCATCTGCATACAGCAGCTTTGTTGATCCGTCCCCTCCAACCTGTTTGCTAATGTAGTCCATCACCAGTATGAACAGCAGTGGGCTCAGGGCTGAACCTAGATGTACACACACTCTCATAGGAAACCCCTCTGTAAGGCTGAACCCTGTTTGTACTTGAGTCACTGGGTCCTTGTACATAGCCTGCACTAATTCTACCAATGTTTCTGGGACTTCAAATCACTGCAGTACTGCCCAGATCAGCTTTCTTGGGACCTTGTCATATGTTTTCTCCAAGTCTGGGAATGGCCAGTTGGACTCTCTCCTCATCTCTAGCTTCTTCTCAAGTATCTGTCTCAATACATACATTGGGTCAATTGTGCTGCATCCTGATCTGAATCCAAACTGCTCATCTCCCATCTTACATTCTATTACTCTGCGTATCCGTTTATCAATCACCCTCTCCAGAACTTTCATGCAATCTGATAGGAGTTTGATGCCTCTGTATTTCCCGCAGTTGTGATTGTCCCCTTTGTTCTTGTACACAGGCATGAGTATGCTTATTTTCCAGTCATCTGGGATGTGTCTTTCTCTTCACACTGCTATTAGTACCTTCAGGAGCCATTTCTCCCCTATCTCACCCAGCATCTTTATCATATCTGTGGTGACCTTATCTGAGCCTGCTGCTTTCCCTGACTTCATCTTCCTAAGTGCTGTTCTCACTTCTTCGAAGGTAGGCTCCTCTTCTTCTCACATTGTAGGCTGTTTCTGGGGCAGTACAGCTTCTGTGGGGTTTTCTTCATTCAGAAGCTGCTGGAAATACTCCTTGCATGATGTTCTCTGGCCTGGTGAGCAGGTTGTTGCTAGCATCCCTTATGAAGGGCATTTGACTATCTTCTTTATCTTTATGTCTTTGCCTTGCAACCTGCTATAGTTTCTTTGTGCCCCTTACTGAGTCACTTTCCAGACATTGATACAGTGCCTCTGATGCCCCATTCTTTGCTATTGCAACCTCTTTCTTAGTTTCTTTGCTAGCTAACTAGTAGTCCTTCCTAACCTGGTCAGTCTTTTTCTATCTCCCATTTCTTCCTGCACTCCTTCTTTCTTTTGATGACTTCCTGGACTTCTGCATTCCACCACCAGCTTTCCTTATGTACCTTATTTCCATACTTGGCTCATCCACATATCATTTCTGTAGTTTTAACTCATGCTGTTTTTAGGCGCTGCCATTCTTCTTCAACTCCACCTATTTCCTCCTCTTCTTGGGGTGCTAGAACCCTGAGTAATTCCTTGAACTGTTGTACTTTCTCTCCAGTGAACTTCCCAAGACCCATTGTTGATACATTTCTAGCACAAGTAACTTTACAAATACATTTTTCACAAGCATCTGTACAAATCAGCTTGATATTCAAATGACATATAATTATTTACAAAACAATATCTAGCTCTGATGGCATATGTTATACATGCACTGCCCTACTCTCTCTAGCATAGCTGGCACTATCGTACATCATCACAATCTCAAATATCAATGGAACAATTGTCATTAAAGATGCCTCCATAAACGTAGAGGGGCATGGATCCAACTAGCGAGTTTTATTATACATGCTGGAAATAAGAGTATACAGGTAATCTTTGTCATCAATGGCAAGCTCTTCCTTATTGCTAAAGAATGAATTGTCCTGTAATCTGGCTGCAGGACATAAAACACTTATTTGTATATTTGTAGACCATGCTGGACAATTTCACTGTTTTACTGAAGTTGTTATACCATCTAGTTTGCAGTTTGTAGCAAATCTGGTTATGCAGATTGCTTCACTCAGTATTATATCTAAGAATAATTGTCCAAAAAGAATTGGCCCTAGTACAGAGCCCTGAACATACCTGCCAACATCTTTGCACTATAATTTTGGACAAAACCAAAAATAAATTGTGAAGAAAGGCTTAAGGTCAGGGACAGAGCTTAAATATTGCTCTTATTTACTTCACAAGTTGCTAGAATAATATGATTTATGTTAGCATGCATTTTCTGAAGGGTATGAAGTCTAAAGGTCATATGAATGTTATTATTTATCAACTTCTATCCACAGTGATTGTCAGAAAACCACAAATTTTATGAAGAACAGACTGAAAATATGAGGCAAAAATAGAGACAATTCTGCAAAATTCCAGAGAGTGGAGAGGAATTACCTGAAGGATACCACTTCTAACTCCTGTGGGATTAACAGATAACACTGCCTTCTTACACATGCATGAAATCTGTAGTCATGTTACTTACCTAGAGCTTTGTCCACAGAACTACATTCAGAGAGAAATATAATTACATTCAGGGAGACATATAATACTTTTTGTCTGTTACACATACACGTCTGTTAAATAGTGTTAAATGTCTAACCAAACTCAAGATAAGCAGGAGGGATTTTAGACCCTTCATCCAGTGCTACTGCTGCCCATTCAAAGAATGCCACAAAATTCAAAGGCAAGACTTCCCTTAGCAAATCCACACTGTTCTAGTTCCACCAAAAGTAGGTCCCCCATGTCACTGTGGATAAGCTTCATTATGACTAACTCCATTATTTTACATATAATACTAGTCAGGCTGATGCATCTAAAATGTTTTTATATAAAGTGACCTCCACCATTTGCAAATTGGTATTACTACAACCTGAATCCATAGCTTACAGATTTATACACTTGCTCACATTTGTTTAATGTGATTGAAGGAATTTCTTTATAGTCTCCTTGACCTGTTCAGGAAAGCATCAGTTATGTTGTTTGGTCCCAGGATACTTGAGATTTTTTTTACTCATGGCAGGAGTTATGAGGTCTGTATTTTAAATAGATGACTGATTAATTTATCACAGGAAGTCTCTCAACTCCATATGTGTTGCGTCTGCTTTTCAAAGTACGTCTTGCTTTTAAACTATTTAAATTGTTTGCTAGCCTACCCTGTCTGTATGTTAAAATTCTGTCCAGTAGAATTAATATGGAGCCATCAAAAAGGACTGTGCATGTTTTTGCAAGGGGATGATTTATAACTCTTGCAGCTAGGTGCTGCTTAAAACTGTAGTTTGATACTGGATCCAATATCCCTGGTTTGCAAATGAACGCACGTCATCCTGTTGGTTCCTAATATATTTTTCTATTAAACTTTCAACAAGGATATCCTTTGGTTTGGGAATCAGGAATGTGTGCTGGGCTACATTTTTTGTGAATTTTGTGACATTGCCTGTATGACTATAGGATCATGTTGTATAACGGCCAGCTTTTCCTTTTTGGACTAACCACGCAGGTCGTTTCAGGCTTTGTGTGTTTATCAAAGGGGATAATTCATAAATCATACAACTGGTGTTCTTCAATTTGATGTTTATTACAACTAATTTGTTATATTTGATTGTCCTTTACAGATTTTTTTTGGGTCAGCCTTTTATATCGCTATTTTTCATTTCAAAAAGGACACTTTTTGGACAATTTTTTTCCATATTGTTTATCATTCTAAAGGGAACGAATGTGGCTCACAATACCTTGTGTTTATTGTGTATTTAATATTGTTCAGGAATGTCATACTTAAGGTCTATTCCATAGTGACCCACATTATCAATATTCCTGGGGTTTAGGCCTCCCTTTGTGAAAGGTTAGACCAAGTGAATACATTTTTTTATTTTTTTTTTTGTTTTGTTGAGTCTGATTAACATGATTTTGCTATTCATACATTCATGCAAGTTTTGTAATTGTTACTTAAAGGAGCATTGTTGTAGTTTTTCAAGTCAATGGCTTCATACATCTATTTTTCACTATTGTCAACAATATCTATGTGGGTAACAAGCCCTATTTACTGGTGAGTCTATATTATATTGAGATTACAATAGTTGTTTCCTTTTTGATTTAGATTTTTGTGATTAGGACTATCTGTGCTATATAGCTCATTCATTTTTGATTTTTATAATCATTGTTTGTGTTAAATTGTTCTTAACATCTAGGAATAGTAATAGGCAGGCCTGCTTCTTGGTTCCATCTTGATGGTGAGTTGGGGCATGGGTTTTTGAGTTATACAGTTGGGCCAGACATTTTGTTATTATATTGTAGTTTACATTAGGTGTCCCTATCATATTTTTGATTAGCACATACTCCTCTTTATTTAATTGTGTTTATATATAATCTAAATAGAGGACATATAGGTAGTAATTACCTGGGACCAATACGGATCTTATCACTATATCGTATAGTCTATCCGCTGATAGAAACTGATTTTCATGCTTTTTGATGTACTTACAGGGCGGCTTGTGGTATCGGTCTGCAGGACTGCAGCCCCCCAGCTGTGGAAGAAAGAAAAAGAACATGTTTACTTTAAAATAAAAAATATATATATATTTATAAATTATTAAATATTTACTGGCTAATTGCTGTAAGTGAGTCCGACTGACTATCAAATCCCTGAACTCGAACTGCGCATGTTCAGTGAGTTCCGTTTTTTTTTTTTTTCTGACTGTAATCTGCATCTCGACTGTTGTAAAATCAGTCCAGATTGAGGAGAAAAAAGGCATCTGTGTGATGCCCAGAAGACTATGCGCTTAACTGCACAGTGAATTGGAAGGGAGTCAGACTTCCACATCCACAGTCACGTATGTGATGCAGATGGCTGGATATCTACTGATTGGTACTCGCTCTCTTCCCAAAAAAAAAGAGAGCGAGAAACAAATCTGTAGTACACAACGCCTAGCACGCATATCGCACATTTGAGTGCTTTCATTACCTGCTACTATACTTTACTGAAAGGTGCTTCATTCTGTTTCTAAAAAAACTCATGTCTGTGTAGTTTAATTTTTTTGGGGGGGCTTATGACAGTTTGTTCGTTCAAACAGACCGATGAGCAGCAAAGGAATTTTAATATCAGGAATGACTGACTGTAAGCATCTGTAACAAAAAAGGGCAAAGACAAAAATAAGAAAATACATCAGGGATGTTCTCACAACTCAGGGACAGGTAAGCAGCATGTTGGCGTGTGTGTGTGTGTGTGTGTGTGTGTGTGTGTGTGTGTGTGTGTGTGTGTGTGTGTGTGTGTGTGTGTGTGTGTGTGTGTGTGTGTGTGTGTGTGTGTGTGTGTGTGTGTGTGTGTGTGTGTGTGTGTGTGTGTGTGAGTGTGTCTGCACGTGTGTGCTGTGTGTGTGTGTGTGTGTGTGTGTGTGTGTGTGTGTGTGTGTGTGTGTGTGTGTGTGTTTGTGTGTGTGTGTGCGCATGTGTGAACGAGGCTGTGTGCCTGTGCTAACTTGATGCATGGGCCACTGGTGGCCACTGGTAGTTACAGGCCATTCAGAGGCATTCAGATTAGCCAATGAGGTATTTCCTCATTGTGGTTAACATGTCATTGTATCATATTTTTCTGCATTGTAGAATCGGTCCCTTTAGGCTGTAGCTCTTAACTACCAGCAGTAGCATTCTTTTTGAATCCCTAGATGAGTCATAAGTCATGACAGTGGGTCCCTGGCTGTGCAGAGGCCAAAAAGAAAAATGTAGAATTTAGCACAAGACCATTCATTAAAAGGGTTGCTTTTACCTACCAGTTAATTGCAGACTTTTATTTCACATTTAAGTGAAAATAATTTGAAGTAACCATAATGCAGAATTGTCAGATCTCCAACGGTGTGTTAAATACAGCAACTTTTTTGTCATAAATTTTTTTCTTTTTTTTTTTTTTTATTTTCATGACTCACATCACCATATAGACTCATAGCTAAGTAAAACTCCTTTCATTTATAAAAATAACAAGGTTAAGAATGTCTAAACAATTATGGGTTTATTATACAGCTAAGGGAATCATCAGAAAATGTCATAAAATAATCTTTACTGACTAAATATTGCTGTTGTAAATGTACTTCAGGATCCTAATCCTATCATAGCCTTACTATATAATTTGATCTGCTATCCTGGTTCCTTTATGGGTGACCTGAAATGAAGCATGGAATGGAGTATGTGGTTCTTCCATTTATGAGGTATTTAGTTGGGGTTCCTTCTTTTTATGGCAGACCTGAACGGAGATTTTTTTTTTGTTATTGCAGAAATGAACTGACATTTTTCTTTGTTTTCTGGCAGAAGTGTGTGTGTGTGTGTGTGTGTGTGTGTGTGTGTGTGTGTGTGTGTGTGTGTGTGTGTGTGTGTGTGTGTGTGTGTGTGTGTGTGTGTGTGTGTGTAATACCCCAGTTACTTACAGCTGGTGGCTAGAGAGAAGTGAACTCAGGAACTAGACTCAAACTCTGAGTCTTGGGAAACAGGTAGATACAGCTTAGCTTCCCTACCCACTGCCACTTGTGACATTTTTGCCTCATATTTTTGTTCTGTTCCTCATAATGTCTGTGGTTTTCAGGATTTTGAATTCACTAAATAATGACAGGCATTTGCATTTCAGATTTCATATTCTTCAGTACGTACATGGTAACACAAATCCTTTTATTCTAGCAATTTTCTGTTTATATGATCAATATTTGAAACTTTTCCCTATTTTTGGGGCTGTATAGTGGCTTTGTCCAGGTTTTTTGTGCTAAGAGGTTGACAGTTATGGTGAGAACTGAATTCGCTGAATATGTTTGGGGGCTGTATTCCCCCATTATTGTCTTTGTCTAGTTGTTTTGTGCTAAGAGATTGAGAGCTGTGGTGAGAACTGAATTCACTAAATGATAGCCACTTAAATTTCAGTTTATTGTGCAAGAAACAGCTGATTTGGTATAGTGGTGTGTTGCTATGACTGTAGTGCACAGGATCCAGGGTCCAAAGCTTGGCAGTGAAATGCATGGTAATAATGCAGCATTTTATTCTAGCAACTTTCCAAGATTATACAAGCAATGTTTAAAATGTGTCCCTAGTTTTGGGGCTTTTGTCCCCCCCCAATAAATGTTGGCTTTTTCCAGATTTCTTGTGCTTCAAAGTTGACAGATACAGTTGAGTAGATTTTATTAGGAGCTGAGAGCTTGAAGAGAAGTTTAGTGCTGCTTATGCTAAATCTGCTTGCATTGTTAATAGCACAACAGCGTGTGTACTTGCATTTGATGCAGAAGACTGTGGGTTCTACTCCCACAGTATATAGCTGCATTGTTAACACTGTACTGTGTTGTACCTTTAAAGGGGGTAGATGCTGCAGTTATGAGAATGTTCTCTTTGGGAGAGATACCTAGTAACTATGAATCTGTTATCAGTTTGCCATCCATTCCCTATTGCAATATTACAAACTTATCATTTTTATTGTAACATAGGCAATTTATTTCTCAAGGGCAACAGGCACTTTATTTGTAGATGCAACAATGACATATAAAGTTGTTTGCTAGCAGCAATCTCTTAATTCAGTTACAGATCTCTTTAATGTGGAATTATTTAGACGACTTTTACTTCTGCAGAGATTGTGCATATTTACTGATACTGGTGGACTGTAGAAGTTTGAGTAGACTTTTATGATGGACATGTTCTGAATTGGGCAGTTTTGTCATTATTGGTGCATGCATTTTGTTTCATTGTTTACTGAAAAATGTTCAAAACAATAAATTTAAAACAGCCTCTAACAACTGCACTGTATTATAGAAGGAATATAATTTAATACAATCAGGAAGGTGTATCAAAGAAAACATGCATGTTTCCTGAGCAAGGGGCCTATGATTTGAAAACAGCCCAGAGTTAATCTTTATCTGCCACTGGCCAGATGTATTTTCTTTCAATGTGGGTTTCAATGATGTTTCAATGAATGTGAGTTTCAAGGGCAGATAAGTTTTAATGCTAAGTCTATTTTCATTGTGAGACTGCATTGCTCTGTTTAGCAGATGTCTATTAGTGTTGGTGTTTGTGCTGTAAAATGTAAAATAAAACTTTTAAATGAAATCCAGATCATCGTAGAATTAAAGCAGTATGACCATTACAGTGTTTTTGGTAAATGGGGTGAAATAGCCAAGTAATGGGACATTGGAATAGCTGCAGGGGGTGGCCCCATTTGACCATGATTTTGTGAGGGGGGAAGGGAAGGGTGGCAAACTCAGACAGCCCCGGCTGAACTATACCTTTCAACTGTCCAGATTTTTGCAGAATTAATAGATTTTTGCTTCTTATTTTTGGTTTGTACCTCATAAAATTTGTGGTTTTCTGGCAAATCATTTAGGAATGAAGTCACTAAATAATGACAGACATTGAGTGTCAGACTTCATACCCTTCAGAAAAATGCATGCTAAAGTAAGACCTATTCTGTTAACAGTCTAAGTTTATACAAGAGCAATTTTTAGTACTGTTTGTATGTTCCTCCAATATATTTGGCCTTGTCCAGATTTCCTGCATTAAGAGCTTGAAAGGTACGGGCAAATAAATCACTTTATAGAATTAGGCATATCCAAACCTCTCAAATGTCTCCAATTTTGGCTCAAAATGTTGCTCTCCCCCTAATAATCCCTCTGCAAAATGGCAAATTTGTAAGAAAACGTGGAGAGTTTCCAATTAATAACGTCCCAGTTTTTGTGATTTTTAGCATGACTCCACCCCTTTCTAGTTGGCCACACCCTTTTTCCATTGGCCCCACCCATTTAGCTGTCTCCTGCAGCCACCCTTTGATTTGAAGTCACCAGCCACCACTGATGTAATATGGTATTAATTTTACATTTTTTGGTTGCACTGTAATTATGGTGTATATAATAATTTGGTTATTACCCACCTACCCCACCTACCTGCTTAATCTCACATCCTAACCCAAAGCAACCATGCCACTAGGTAATATTGTTGTAATTCTCACCTGCACTATTCTAGCCTACATTATATCCTACCAAACAGCTACAGTCATAACCCCCAACCATTTCCACTGCACTCTCATATCAACTCCCCTCAAAAACCCACTGCATAATTTCATTACCACAACCACAAACTACCTCTTCCCAGTACAACAACTCAATTACCAAACCCCCACCACATTTGAACACAAATTTTCCATAAAATACAATACATTGTTACTGCATATATAAAACATATTCTCAACATTCTCTCTAAACTTGCTCTCAGTGGAGATGTGCACCCCAACCCTGGCCCCACAATCACCAATATCTACCCAAACCCCCTTCCAACCAACTCCCCCATCACCAAAATCACAAATAACAAAACCCAAATGACCTCCTCATTGTCTCTTAACATCAGAAGCATACGTAATAAAATCCAAGACCTCCATGCCTACATAAGCCTCTACTCCCCTGACATCCTTATCCTAACTGAATCGTGGCTCAAGCCTCACATCAAAAGTGAGGAGATACCACCCATCTGGATACAACATCCTCCGTAAGGACATACTATCCAGAAAAGGAGGAGGTGTGACACTGTTATACAAACACCACCTCAATATCCATATTCTCACCAAATCAGCTCCCCAGTTTGACAAGGAAGAAATACTTTATACCACCCTCAAATTAAACCCTAAAAAATCAATCAACATTATAGGGTGCTATTTCCCACCAGGCCAAAATATACCTCCCCTTGAATACCTACTAGACTGAGCCAATCTCTCCCTACCCCAAGAAACTATCATCCTTGGGGACTTTAACATCAATTGGCTATCCTGCAATAGCAACCACCCAGCCCTCTACCTAAATCTCTATGGTTTCTTTCAACTAATACAAATCCCCACTAGGATCCATAAAAATCCCAATAACCACACAATTATTGACTGGTATTAGTTAACAAAACCCCTCATACCTACCTAAACCAACTGGAAGCCTGCTACAATAAAATCGCAAAATTTGCCACTGGTGCCTCTTACCGCAGCCACCACTGTGTCTCCCTTAGAGACCTTGACTGGCTTGAACTCCCTCATCTCCTACACTAAACTCAACTCACCTTTGCTCATAAACTAGTAAACCACCCTCTCCGAATCCTATAGCTCCATACAATTCTCCAACCCTACCATTCTTCCACACCCCTACACTCCTGCAACAAAAATCTACTCCAGGTCACCAAAGCAAAAAACTCAGCAGGTGAAGCACTATTTTCCTGCACTATATCCAAGCTCTGGAACAACCTTCCCACTACCATAACTACCCTTCCTTTCTGCATTCTTTTCAAGACTGCACTTAAATCTCACCTAAATTCTCACTGGCTTTGTCCTTGTCCAAACCCCAACTAATAACCCCCCCCCTTCAACCCTTCTCTCCTTTCCCAGATTTAGATAGAGTATTCCCTCTATCGCTATAAAACTGAACCGAAGATTGCTCACTGCTTGTTAATCCTTCCAGGATTTAGTTAATCATTTAGTCTGTTATTATTCTTATCTAGTTACTGTTTTAGAAAATTTGTAACACTGTGTTTTACTTCTTATTTCTCAATGTTAATTAGAGCTTACTACTTAATTGTACTTAATTTGCTCCTGTATTTCTCCATGTTATGATCACCTCTACTGTATTCATACCTTGATTGTTATTGTTTACCATCTACCATGTTATTCTGTGGAGCTTTTCTCCCCGGGCCTCCGCTGAAAAAGGACCTGTGTCCAGTCGGAATTTCCCAATATGTAATAAATAAATAAATAAAAATATAAATCCCATCTCAATGACACTCTAGTATATTTCTTTGTTTATTATAAAGTTTGCACAATGTTTTTCTGCAGGCACATTCTCTCTTACTTGTGGCTAGGTGATCAATTCATTGTATATTGATAATGTGTTATTCAGAATCTTCCTTTCAAATAGCTGCTTTAATTAAAGAATGCATGATTGTTACCTTTAACTTTTGAAGTTAAATTGAATTCATAGTTAAAGCTTAGTTGAATAAATAGATTTTGACAGAAAATTAAGCATCTTCTGTACTTTACTTAATCTAAGCGTATGACAAAGGAATGTTTTGAAAGCCAAGTAATATCTATTTTTCTGTTGTAGATCATAATGGGTTATTGATATGCATTCTTGAATGGACACGTTAATACTGTAGGATGCATTGACAGTATCTGCAACAGACTTATTCTGGTCATCGATGGTAGCATCCTACCCTTTTTTCATAAATATATCATTTATTTCATGATAGTTTCCATTGATAAAGTGTAGGAAAGATGAATTGTTAATACTACAATTTGATTTAGTTTCTTTAATCTATGCTAATCATAGAGAATATAATGATGAGATCAGAAAGATTCCCCAGTTTGCTGAATATCTGGGATTTTGCTATCCATAACTTGATTTCACACCATTTATTTCAAAACATTTTGGTTACTATAGTCCAATTAATATTTGTGCATAGTCAGAGAAGGTGTACAGCAGCATGTCAGCACGCCGCACCGACATAGGAGTAGCGACTAAGGTCACCAACCGCCCCACTTTGCGAGGGCAGTCCCTGTATTGGCATACGTGTTCAAATAAAGCATTAAAACGGAAGTGTGCTAAGAGTGTAGGTCATAATGATTTCCGTGATTTAATGTAATTGTAGCCTGAATCGGTTATTTCCGTGAACTGAAATACCTAAATGTCCCAAGAAACAGAATAAGCTACCAAACTGCCACAACAATAAGCTCATACTTAGGCAAATAAGTGAAGTTCTATGCTATATAGTGACCGTGGTGTACGTGTCGGGCTGTGAAGTCAGATGTGACTCCCTGCACATACAGGTGGTCAATGTAGAAGTCCCACAGAACCACGATAGCAATGTGTGTGTTGAATGAAAGGCGACCGACAAACCCTGTCCCCTGATCCCTGGTAGTCACCCCTGTGCTGTGTGGACAGCCACCTATACGCTGTACAGGGTGACCTACTACCCCTCGACAGGTATGACTTTGCATTATGTACCAGTTAGCTGTGGGACATGTCCCTGACAGCAGATATGCATATCCGGGAGGCCCCCCAAGGCGATATCTGTGTCAGATGTCCGTCCCAGTATGGCATCTGTTCTGCAAGCATCTACAAACAATGTTACCCATAACACCGCTGTGTGTGCCTGTACCGTGGAAATGTAGATGTATGACAGGGTGCACCCACGAATGGCACCATGGGACACCACCTGTGACAGGCAGTTGGTCTGACATGCAGCCAGCAACTATGACCATGTGGGTTGTGTCACATAGACAGTTTACAACACATTCTGTGATGTACATGTTCACATCCCAGCCAATGGTTTCATTAACGCTACCTGAGGGGGTAATGTTATGAAGCCCTTTGCCAGGACGAGGTAGGCTGTATGGACTGCAACACCCCAGCAATGGGCTGGGTGACCGTCCCAAAATGTCAACCATGTCTTAAAGGCAGGAACCGCCCCTGAACAATACAAACCGTGTGGGATGCGGCATGTATGTCCCCTATGCAGTCATGTACGAACCGCAGTATGATCCCACCCCATGTCTATGCAGATAGGTCTCCTCAGGGTACTGGGACAGTAATAACCAGCCTCAGTGGAGGCATTGGCCCTGTGATGTGGGAATACAGTTGTCATGCGATACAACCTGGGCACCCTACCTGAGGTGAGGCTATAAAGAAATAGCTGTCCTAACTGTGGGTCCTAATCCCAAATGAGATAGTGGAGTACACAGCTGGCTCACCATCTGGTCTCATGGATGCTATTCACACTACCCTGGAGAGAGCATGTCCCACCTGTGTGTCACAGAACATTTGGTGACCACAAACCGCTGGTACAGACATCTCCACATGTGTGGTGGAGGGTGTGGAGATGTCCTCACTGGACCTGTCAGCCTGTATGTCGGCAATGTGTGTATGTTGAGTAAACCCCACCTCTATGTGAACCCAGTCAGAGCATATGTGGTAGTGACCTCACAGGTGTCGAGCATAGCAACTGAAGGTGGTATGATTGTCAGCCAGGTCCATGTAGGTATATCTGTGGAATGTGCCCTGACAATCCCATGACATTGTGTAACTCTACACATATGATGACCAAGGGTGTCACACCTCACAAGGTGTCTGCTCCACCCTGTAGTAGCCACCTCCTCGTGTTGTACATCATGTGTATGGCTGGGGTACACCACACTGGACGCTTGGCATTGGTACAATGAACCACAGTTGGGTAAGTGAATGCCTGGTACATGCAGTCCTGTAGGTACTGGTAGATGGCAAATGTGATTGATGCAGTGGCTGCTGTACCATTGACCACTGGCTCAGGGTCCTTAAAGGAGACCACAGTACTGCGCAGTAGTGTGTAGTCTGCCTCTGAGCAAGCAATGTGTATGTTAACTGGCAACACTCACAGCAACGGATGCCAAAAGCAGAAGCCAATGTCCAAATAACATAGATCAACTTCTGCATGACAATATGTGTTATCATACATGTATTGACATGTGTCTGCCAATTACAATTGGAAATGGCCGTTAAGACTGGCCTAAAGTTCCCATGATGTACACAGTCTGGGGTGTTGTTCCGATAATAAAGTGGCAATACCTCCCAATCGTGACCTCTGGGTATGGTATGAAAGTGGTTGTTAACCTGCAACAATGGATGTATAGCATTGGTTTCTGGTGTCGGAAGACATGTTTCCTGTAGCACAACACAGTATGGGTAGTCAAGCACACATACACAATTGCTGAACACACAGCATCAGTGAAACCCACTGCTCACAAGGACACAGTCCGACAAGCTCTACACTTTACATATGCACAGTGGTGTCCATTGTAGGACCCAAAAATTGTGGAAAGAACCAAATTATGTCTTATTTCAATGTGTACCTGAACTCATTGTCGTCACAGGTACACATATGCACCGCCAGAGTGTTTAATGTTGCTGATAGCTGTGCATGTAATGCAGCACAGATGCACAGAAATACCCAGGGTACCGGGTCCATAGCACTGCATCCACATCACACCTCCGCACACATGACGGATGTGTAATGGGTACTGTCAATTGTTGCAGTCAAGGGATTCTGGGTATGTAGACACTGTGCTCGGTGTTGTTTCGCAGGCAATCCTTCCTCCCGCCCTGTGGGAGGGATGTGTGCGTAGCACCTGCCTTACTCCCCGCTAATAATGCAAAACATACCCGGAGAATGCTAAATGTAGGTGTGGAATGTGTACAGCCCTATACTAGTGTCCAGTAGGCAATTGTCATGGATGGACACCCGTATGTCCAGGATGGCACCCACAACTGCAAACCCGGTAAATGACATAGCCGCGGTAAGGCATGACACAGGAAATACACATAGGGACCACAGTTGACATTCCACATACAGAGCCGACTCTCGTGCCAACACCGGCGATACAGCACTCAGTCTGCCAGCAACAGACTGAGGAGCACCCGCCACCGCACAGCGGAACAGATGTACGACCTGTGGAACACATACTAATGGCACACACACAACGCCAAGTAGGATATGTAAGCTATGGCATTCCCACCTATGAAGACAACATAGTTAAATGAATGCATAGCTAAGCAACATGTTCCGTGCTGTTATATTGGAAATACAGTGACGGATATGTCCCATTGGGATGTCTGCGGTTTATATGAAGCAGTTGGTAACCAGCATCTTTGGATGTATGTCAATTGTTCACAGTACTAAATCAGCTGGTTATGTAGCACCATGTGGAATGGGTAGTCAAACAGACATCCGCGATACCTGAACACACAGTATCAGTGAAATCCAATGCTCACAAGGACACAGTCCGCCAAGCTCTACACTTTACATATGCACAGTGGTGTCCATTGTAGGACCCAAAAATTTGTCTAAAGACAGCTCTTCCGCCTTCTTTAATCACCTAACGGAACTCATTGTAGTCACAGGTACACATATGCACCGCAAGGTGTTTAATGTTGCTGATAGCTCTCCATGTAATGCAGCACAGATGCACAGAAATACCCAGGGTACCGGTCCATAGAACTGCATCCACATCACACTTCCGCACACATGACGGATGTGTAATGGGTACTGGCAATTGTTGCGTCAAGGGATTCTGGGTATGTAGACTCTGTGCTCGGTGTTGTTTCGCAGGCAATCATTCTACCCGCCCTGTGGGAGGGATTTCTGCGTAGCACCTGCCTTACTCTCCGCTAATAATGCAAACCATACTCCGGAGAATGCTAAATGTAGGTGTGGAATGTGTACAGCCCTATAGTAGTGTCCAGTAGGCAATTGTCATGGATGGACACCCGTATGGCCAGAATGGCACCCACAACTGCAGACACGGGTAAATGACATAGCCGTGGGAAGGCATAACACAGGAAATACACATAGGGACTACAGTTGACATTCCACATACAAAGCAGGACCGCCGTACAACACCGGCGCATACAGCACTCAATCTGCAGGCAACAGACTGAGGAGCAACCGCAACCATTCAGCGTAACAGATGTGCGACCTGTGGAACACATCCTAATGGCACACTCACAACGCCAAGTAGGATATGTAAACTATGGCTTTCCCACCTATGAAGACAACATGGTTAAATGAATGCATAGGTAAGCAACATGTTCTGGTGGTGTTATAGTGGAAATACAGTGACGGATATGTCCCATTGGGACGTCTGCGGTTTAAATTGAGTATTTGCTAACCAGCATCGTTGGATGTATGTAATTTGTCCACAGTACTACATCACCTGGTTATGTAGCACCATGTGGAATGGGTAGTCCAACAGACATCCGCGATTCCTGAACACACAGTCTCAGTGAAACCCACTTCTCACAAGGACACAGTCCGACAAGCTCTACACTTTACATATGCACAGTGGTGTCCAATGTAGGACCCAAAAATTTGTCTAAAGACAGGAATGCCGCATTCTTTCAACACTTAAGTGAACTCATTGAGGCCAGAGGTACACATATGCACCGCAAACGTGTTTAATGTTGCTGATAGCTGCCCATGTAATGCAGCACAGATGCACAGAACTACACAGGGCACCGGTACCATAGCACTGCATCCACATCACACTTCCGCACACAGGACGGATGTGTAATGGGTACTGTCAATTGTCGCGTCAAGGGATTCTGGGTATGTAGACTCTGTGCTCGGTGTTGTTTCAAGCAGGCAATCCTTCCTCCCGCCCTGTGGGAGGGATGTGTGCGTAGCACCTGCCTTACTCCCCGCTAATAATGCAAAACATACCCGGAGAATGCTAAATGTAGGTGTGGAATGTGTACAGCCCTATACTAGTGTCCAGTAGGCAATTGTCATGGATGGACACCGTGATGGCCAGGATGGCACCCACAACTGCAAACCCGGTAAATGACATAGCCGCTGTAAGGCATGACACAGGACATACACATAGCGCCCACAGTTGACCTTCCACATACACGGCCGGACTCTCGTGCCAACACCGGCGCACACAGCACTCAATCTGCCAGCAACAGACTGAGGAGCACCCGCTACCATACAGCGGAACAGATGTGCGACCTGTGGAACACATACTAATGGCACACACACAACGGCACGTAGGATGTGTAAACTATGGCATTCCCACCTACGAAGACAACATGGTTACATGAATGCATAGGTAAGCAACATGTTCTGGTGGTGTTATATTGGAAATATAGTGACGGATATGTCCCATTGGGATGTCTGAGGTTTATATGAAGCAGTTGGTAACCACCATCTTTGGATGTATGTCATTTGTTCACAGTACTAACGCAGCCGGTTATGTAGCACCATGTGGAATGGGTAGTCAAACAGACATCCGCGATTGGGGAACATACACCAGCAGTGAAAAGCACTGGGCAGGTGGACACAGTCCAGCAACATCTAACTTGACAAATGCACATCGGTGTCCATTGTAGGACCCAAAATTCTGTTCAGAGCATGCCTGCTAGCTTCCTGCATTACTCATGTGATCTAATTGTCGCCACCACGCCACAGGTACACATAGGCACGCAAGCTGTTCAATGTAGATGATAGCTGTCCATGAACTGCAGCACACATGCACAGAAATACCCAGGGTATCGGGTCCATACAGCTGCGCCCACATCACACTGCAGCACACATGAAGGATGTGTAATGGGTACTGTCCACTGTTGCAGTCAAGGGAGTCTGGGTATGTAGAATCAGGCCTCGTGTTGTTTCGCAGGCAATCCTTTGTCCCGCCTGGGAGGGACGCAGCGTAGCACATGCGTCACTCTCCGCTAATAATGCACACCATACTCCGCGGAATGCAAAATGCAGGTGTGAAATGTGTACAGCCCCATACCAGTGTATAGTAGGCAATTCACATGGATGGACAAGCGTATGACTAAGATGGCACACATAAATGCAAACCCAGTGGAATTACACTGCCGTAGTAAAGCATTACACAACTCATACACATAGGGACTACAGTTGACATTCTCCATACAAGAAACACAGACAACCAGCCGATGAAGTCCAAAGCAAAGACGAGGTACTGTAGGGACCGCCAGTGACCAACCAGAGCACACCAAGAATTAAAGGCAGTCACCATAGTGTATTGAGCACACTTCGCCTGCTTCATAAGCAGACTTATTCAGACTACATACAATGTAGTCCAACCTACTAAATTTACAAGCATTAATTGGTTGGTACATTAGATGTGCTAGGTACTAATTACATGCCTTAAAGGCAGACAAGCGAACAAACCTTACTTGGGTTACACATCCCACACAGTGAGGACAACAGACATTGTTCAAAGGTACAGTATTCATCGGAAAATGGAAATATATGTACATATATGAAACATGAACCAACATAAAATGTTTTCCAAATGTCTGACTGTGTAAGCTACATGTATATGTCCTACGGATTGTGCCAATATATTAACAGAACTGCAGACACCTAGTAATATGAATGAACCATAATATATACACATAAACCGTATGAATATGAGTACTGTAAAATAGACCAACGAAATGTAAAGATTCACAATGTGCTAATGTAACATTCATTTACAAGGTTACAGAAAGAAATCAATGCAGACATCCATGTGTAAATACTAACAGAAGGCCAGCGAGGTGCTTGCCCTCACATGTACTGGGATGTCGCTCCACAGCATAGTGACTGTCTGGGTGATGAATCCGTCCCAACAACACGTTCGATTAATGACAGTGTCAAGGTGTACGCCAGCTGCCCTTGTGGTACTGAGGGAACTACCTTATTTACGCGGAAGCATAGTCATCAGATCTGTTCGACCTAGCCGCATGCCAGGCACGGGTCACCTCTGGGCAAGTGGTATGCAACTGTATACAGCTGGAATCCTTTCAGTCGGTCAGTATAACACATATACCTGAGACCCTGCATCCGCTTGTCGAAGAACTGTTGGTGCCTTTCCAGCTGCTGCAGGTGTTGGGTCAGATACATTCTGAACGGGCATTGTACCCAATCATAGGTCTATTGAGTGATGAGTACAAGGGGACAATGACCTCCCTGATCTAGATGTGAATCCCTTCATGATGATGTGGCCAATGTGGAAGGTCTACCCAACTATGTTAGCAACATGTGTGTCTAACGAACGGTTAACAACAACACGGTCCCCAGATCACTGGTAACCCTCCGTGTTCAGTGGACTGCCACCTATATGGTAGCTCGGGTAACCTTGTTCATCCCGGCGGGTATGCCTATGCATTTCCTGGCATTTAGCTGTAGGACATGTCTCTGGTACCACTTATCCACATCTGTGAGGCACTCCTGAAGGATATCTGTGTCAGATGTGTGTCTGACCTGGCATCCGGGTTTGCAGTCGATGCAAACATTGTCACCCATAACCCCTGTGTGTGCGGTACATTGGAAACGAGATGCTGGAAATAGTGGACCCAGGACTGAGCCCCATGGGACACCACCTGTGACTGGCTGTGAGTATGACATGGCGCCAGCAACTATGGCCATGTGTGTTCTGTGACCTAGCCCGCTTGCAACCCACAGCGCGATGTATGGACTTACATTCAAGATGACGGGTTTATCAAGTATACCCGAGGGGTATTGTGTCGACGGCCTCTGCCGGGTTGAGGTAGGCTGTATGGACTGGTTTACCCTCAGCAATGGCCTTGGTGACTGATTCTACAAAGTGAAACACGGTAAAGGGCATGATCTGACTATGACCAAGCTAAACTGGGTTGTATCCAAAGTATGCGGTCCCCTATGTCCTCATCTATGTGTCCCATTATGATCCATCTCCATGGCTTTGCAGATAAGGCTTGTCAAACTAATGGTATGGTAATACCCAGGGTCAGTGGAGGCACCATCTATGTGGAGTGTGACTACAGTCGCCCTGTGCTACTACTCAGGTAATGATCCTGAGGTGAGGCTAGGATTACACAGCTGTCCGGCGTGGGTTAAATTCCCCATAGAGTTCCCGGAGTGCACAGCTGGGACACCATGTGGACCCATGGATGTTGTGTTAACTGCCTTGGGGCTGGATGTGGGTAATGCTGACATACCAACGGCAGACGCACACGCTCCCGAGTCCGATGCCCAAGGGACCACACACATAGCCGGCCTTAGGCATAGGCCAAGTAGGTAGCCGCCTAGGGTGTTGCTATACTCGGGCACCTTTCCAGACTCTATTTGGTGTAGGTAGACCAGGAGGGGGTAGCGGTGACGATCGGTGGCAACCTCTGCCTAGGTCACCACTTACCCTAAGGCCACTCTTCTCGGGTAATACAGCAGTACCCACACCTAGACGCTGGTCATCGCTAGGGTCATTGCTAGTATGGCACATCATCTACGTAAGGAAGGAAACCATATATCCCCAGACATAATGGCACAGCATAATGCCTGTTCGCCGCCAAAGGCAGACATACGCCACCCGCCGGTGCGGACGCATTCGCGCGAGATGTCCGCTAACAATGCCGACAATGTGTCGCTTTGTGAAACAAACTCCACAGAGACATTCAATAATAGACAACGACGGACAACCCGATGTCCTCGTGGTTCGAGCTGTTCAACCTGTTACGCCATGTTAAATGTGTGTAGCACAGCGAACCGGCCAAAAAGCAACGGACATGTCTGTGGCTCAGTGAACGCCGCCACGCAATGTTAAACCCTTGTAATATTGCGACACAGCCCATACATACGGAGGGTTAGTAATGGCAGTAGGTTAGTTCGATCAGACCGCAGTGCAATTAGTATAACGAGATCTACAACGGATACACCGGACATTCGATGACACGGTTAAGACTAATTGGGGCCGTGATATAGTACCATGGACACGGACAAAACGCGCTCCATGTGACTCATCTAACATTCAGACAGGGTCAGGGCGGTCCCGCATAGTGGGCGGACAAGACCAAACCCAAAGCACCACAGCAACACCCTGACAATCAAGGCCTGTATGCATATGGGATATAAGCAGCTGTCATCTGAACAGCCCTGTGGTGACGACATATGCATCCTGGGCCATGAGCGAGGGGAATTAGGAATGTTCAACATGCAGTACCGCACCTTTCCCAGCAGGGGAATGGATGCCTGTGACGCGTGTGTGCGGGGGTGATATGTAAATGTACATAGGTGCCACGGGTAGGCATATTACTGGCAACGAAGAGCTGACGCGCACTGGTCACAGTAGTCTCAAACGTGACTGCAGTCACGCTGGAATCATGACTATAGAACATATAGATGTGCACGTAAAGCGCCCATGCTGCAAAGACCGCTACATATATAAAGCTGTAAGTGCTTTCTGCACACGCCCGCCAACCGGATCAGACATATGTTACCGAATAGTCACAAGTAACGCAAAACACGTAACCACACAGACACTGTAAACATATATAAACGGAATACGGATATGCATGTGCGCGCGCAGAACACACAATCCGACATGCGAAAGTGTACGCAGCGCGGTGTGATCCAGTGGAACCAGGGAAGGTTACGGATGTCTCCTCCACACGCTTACATTCATAATTGTGAAATATATGCTTAAATAGTACCTATTGATTCCATGCTTTGTTATCGTAATGCTACTAATATACACATCGATATACAATAACCTGATCAACACACTACATCCTAAGGTGCACTCTCACCAATTATCAACTATGTGTCCGGATACTGATTGTATTTACCAATATTGTAGATATATTAACACATTGTTGCCTGTTATTGTTTCCATGAAGTAAGGCATGGAACACTGATAAGTATAAGTGACGATATAATCAAGACTTGGAGCACTGTCCACCTAACTATGAGCAGGTTTATTGATTAATTCGCTTTAAACCGACCCTGAAGGAAGTGAATTAGGGACGGCTATGTCATGACATCCGCATTCGACGGTGCCCCATGTTAGTAGTTGAGACAGCTCAGTATCCTTTCACTGTGGAGTCTATCGATTTGACAGTGTCTGTTTCAGCCGATATATGTTCCATAATGTCGCTTATGAAGATGGGCAGGACGCAAGGTTTGCTGTATTTACGATACCAGCACGTGGATATAGATAGGCCATGTCATACAAACGATGGGTAGTCAAGCAGACATCCACGACTGGGGAACATACAGCGCAGTCAATACCACTGGCCAGATGGGAACAGTCAAACACGCTCTACACTTTACAAATGCACATCGGTGTCCATTGTAGGACTCCAAAATTTGACTGTTTTGCCAGTATGCCAGAAAAGCCAATCCGAAAGTACATACCGTGACTACGGCACCGCTAGACATATGCACCACCAGCGTGTTTAACGCTGGGGACAACTGTCCATGAAATGCAGGACATATGAACAGAAATCTCCAGATTGTCGTGGTCATAGAAGTGCGTCCACATCCCAGTCCCGCACACATGAAGGATGTGTAATGGGTACCGTGGAGGGTTGCAGCCATGGGATCCTGGGTATGCAAATATGGGGCTCGGTGTTGTTTGGCAGATAATCCGCTGTCACGCCTCGCGGGAGGGATGCGGTATAGCACGGCCTTACTCCCCACTAATGATGCAAAGCATCCACCGGATAATGGTAAAAGCAGGTGTGAGTGTTGTACAGCCCTATATCAGTGTCCAGTAGGCAATTCCCATGGATGGACAAGTGTACGACCGAGATGGCACCTATAACTGGAAACCTGATGGAATTACACAGCTGCAGTAAGGCATAACACAGGAAATACAGATAGGGACTACAGTAGACACTCCCCATACAAAGACAGACTGCCGCGAATACCGCGCATATGGCACTGGATCTGCCATCAACAACATGAGGATCACTCGCCCATACCGCGGAACAAATGGGCGACCTGTGGAACATATACTAATGGCACACAAACAACTTCAACTAGGAAGGTCATAGGATGTTTCAACACTGGCTCCCGCATATAACTAACATCCTTAAATGAATAAATAGGGTATACATGTTCCGCTGTGTTATATTGACAATACAGTGGCGATACGCCCTACTGGGCCTTTTGAGGATTACTTAAAGCAGTTGCCAACCTGCAGCATGACATCATTACCATTTGGGTTAATCGTAGTAGGACACGGGTTTCATAGCACAACATAATATGTGTAGTCAAACACACATCCGCGATTGGGGAACATACAGCAGCGTTCACAACCACTGGCCAGATGGACACAGTCCAACATGTTCTACATTTTACATATGCACATTTGTGTCCATTGTAGGACCCAAAAATTTCTCCTTTTGCGAGGAGACCCAGATGAACTACAGCCGTGACTACGGCACAGCAGCAGAAATGCACCGCCAGCGTGTTCAAGGTTGATGACACCTGTCCATGAAATGAGGGACATATGCACAGACATCCACAGATTGAAAAAGTCCACACATGTGCGTCCACATCCCATTCCCGCACACATGGAGGATTTGCAATGGCTACTGTCGAGGGTTGCAGCCATGGCATCTTGGGTATGCAGAAATGGGTGTCGGAGATGATTGGCAGAGGATCCATTGTCCCGCCTGGGAGGGATGTGGGTACAGAACATGGCTTACCCCCCACCAATAATGGCAATCATCCACCGGAGAATGCAACATGCAGGTGTGAAATGGGTACAGCCATACACCAGTGTCCAGTAGGCATTTCCCAAGGCTGGACAAACGTACGGACAAGATGGCACCCAGAATAGCAAACCTGGTGAAATAACACAGCTGTAGCAAGGCATAACACAGGAAATACAGCTGGAAACAACAGTAGACACACTCCATAGACATCCATCCAGCCGCGTAATCCCGCGCATACAGCAACCAAGCTGCTAGCAAGTGTATGGGGATCACCCGCTTCCACCGCTGAACATACGGGCGCCTGTGGAACACATATTAATGGCACTCCAACAACGCCAACTAGGAAGGTCATAGCATGCTTAAAGTATGGCGCTCCCACTCATAAAGAACATCCTGTCATGAATAAATAGGTTCTACATGTACCGCTGTGTTATTATGGCAATACAGTGGCGGATAGTTCACAATGGGACCTCTGAGGATTACTTAAAGCAGTTGCCAACCTGCAGGACTACAGTAACACCATATGGGTTAATTGTGGAAGGACACGGGTTCCGTGAGCACTACATAACATGGGTAGGCAAACAGACATCCGCGACTGGGGAACATACAGCGCAGTCAAAACCACTGGCCGAATGGACACGGTCCAACATGTTCTACACTTTACATATGCACATCGGTGTCCATAGTAGGACCCACATATTTGTCCATAGGTGTTGGCGACAGGCTGCTATCGTGCGTAACCAGAAGAAGTGACAGCCGTGACTACGCACAGGTAGATATGGGCACCACAAGCGCAGTACAAGGGTGATGACAAGTGTCCATGAAATGCAGGACATATGAATAGGACTCCCCAGCTCGTCGTGTCAATAGACGCATGCTCACATCCCATTCCCGCATCACATGAAGGATGTGCAATGGGTACTGTCGAAAGTGTTGCAGACATGGGATCGTGGGTATGCAAAATGGGTCTCGTGTGGATTGGCAGATGATTCGCTGTCCCGCCTCGTGAGGGACGTGGCATGGCATATGCGCATTCGCACTAATAATGGCAATCATCCCCGGAAAATGCAGAATGCAGCTGTGTAATGTGTACAGCCCTATACTAGTGTCCAGTAGGCAGTTCCCATAGATGGACAAACGTACGCCAAGATGGCACCCATAGCTGCAAACCTGGGGGAATCCCACAGCTGTTACAAGGCATAACCCAGGAAATACAGATAGGGACTACAGTAGACACTCCCCATACAAAGCCAGACCGCTGGGCAGATACCGGAGTATACGGCACTTAATCCGCCAGCACATTAATGGGGATCGCACGCCCATACACCAGAACAGATGGGTGACCTGTAGAACCATACCAATGGCACAATATCAACGTCAGCTGGGAAAGACATACGATGGTCGAACCATGGCGCTCCCACCAATGAAAGACATCCTTCAGTGGATTAATAGGATTGATGTCAATTGACCATGGAAAACACCTGCTCAACAATAAAGACCCGCTGGCACCCTATGGCCACAAACCATGTCACACATAGGTAGATGGAACAGTCAACGAAACATTTCGTGCACGGCAGGTCACACATGGTATCCAAAGGTTCTTCATAGACATGTATGCGCTTATCACCCGTAGGCCCCGTGGAGACGCATTACATAACATGGGAGCATCCAGGCTTTAAGTATCCACCAGACACTTCCATTTGTCACTTTCTATGCGAACAATGAACATGTAGCCACAGCATAGAAAGCACAGACGACTGCTAACGACACACACGCTTGTCAACAATTCAGAAGGCATCCTATGAACACACGTATTACATGATATTGTACTATGCCGACCCTCAACAATCAGAGACCTAACAATGTATATGGAAGATATGCATAGCATATCACTGTAATACAATGGTACAGAACTGACAGAGTAGACAAATGTATGTTAACCCTACATCTGCATCTACACTACATTCCCGTTACGGGTGTTTGCTCCACCTGCTTCACAAAGGATGCCTCAACAGTTATCCATCGGTCAGCCCTGGTGTGTGGCCAAACCTCCACCTACTAATCTATCTACATACGCATTCTTCAGCATAGCTGTGGAGGTCCCTCCTGTGGTGTAATACCCTAGACGCCGTGAAACACCGACTGTAGACGGTGCCTTGTGATGTGCCCATAGTCGTCAGTAGGCATACGCCAATCCCGCGGCTGCCCAGGCCGCTGCCCTAGTAGGGCCACCTGTCTAGTAGGCGGTCACGAGGTATATCAAGATGGGTGCACCATGTGTTGTGCTGGCGCAGCCATGTAGCCCCACAGCCTAGGGCACCGCCGATCTAAGGCCGCTGCCGCAGGGGTAGTACAGTCTGCAGGTATGTGCAGACGGCACATGTGACAGCTGGCCACAAGGATACCCATAGTGGCGACAGCTGCACACATGGCTATAGTGGGACACACACACGCCATGCATACAGCACACATAGACATACACACACCATAAATAGGCAAGTACACACAAGGTGTATGTCATGTATGGGTAAAGTGTAAGGACAGCAAGGATAGCTGTCTGCCATGTAATCCAGCGATGTCTATGAGGTGTTCTGGAATACGGACAGTGCATGGACAATGTGTGGATATGCAAAGTACCACAGTTATATGTGTCAGCCGTGCAAATATGCGATACATGGGGAAGACGGCTGTCCATGGGAGAGCAGCGGCACGGCCACAACATAGGTACATAGATATACAAAGAAAGAGGTACACACGAGCACATCCGCAGGCCCGTGAGTGTAATGTACACAGCAGCAACCCACAACACCATAGTAGGGTACACGTGGAGAACACGCTACGGAGGTCGCCGACCAGAAGAAGCACACAAGCAGTACCCGATCTGCGTCCCACCATCCACAAACACAAGGATGGCGCCAGGATATGGGTGTTACGCGAAACCTCAAAGCCATACCGTATGAACCCATGCAGCTGGGAGCATGGACACACACACACATGTGGCACGATGGTGATTGACCACACCCCACATACCCAACCGCACAAACGCATAACACAGGTATGGTATGCGCCACGTGGACCACCGAGCACACCACCAGCAGAGGCACATGTACAGGTGGGTGACAACAACCGTGACAGGAATGGCCGCTGGTAGGCAAGGTATGTGTTGCGGCCGCCTAAAAGCATGTACATCCGCAGAGGCAGCTGCAAAACACACACACAGAAACACACGCAAGGGCCGGAGTCGAACCTACGCCTATCTACATGAACTCACTACAGTATGAAGCATTTACAGAACGCTGCCACCGAAGTTTACTGAGCACAGCGCTGTCAGAGGCATACTTCTAGGGTGGAGACATCACCCGCAAAACAATAGCTTGCAATAGGCAAGGTATGTGTTGCGGCGATAATAGTATGTGTATCCGCAGAGGCAGCTGGAAACACACACACACACACACACGGAAGGGCCGGAGTCGAACCTACGCCTATCTACATGAACTCACTACAGTATGAAGCATTTACAGAACGCTACCGAAGTTTACTGAGCACAGCGCTGTCAGAGGCATACTTCTAGGCTGGTGACATCACCCGAAAACAATAGCTGGCAATAGGCAAGGTATGTGTTGCGGAGCGATAATAGTATGTGTATCCGCAGAGGCAGATGGAAACACACACACACACACACACGGAAGGGCCAGGAGTCAAACCTACGCCTATCTACATGAACTCACTACAGTATGAAGCATTTACAGAACGCTACCGAAGTTTACTGAGCACAGCGCTGTCAGAGGCATACTTCTAGGCTGGTGACATCACCCGCAAAACAATAGCTGGCAATAGGCAAGGTATGTGTTATGCGCCTAATAGTATGTGTATCCGCAGAGGCAGCTGGAAACACACACACACACACACACACGGAAGGGCCGGAGTCGAACCTACGCCTATCTACATGAACTCACTACAGTATGAAGCATTTACAGAACGCTGCCACCGAAGTTTGCTAAACAGAGCGCTGTCACAGGCATACTTGTAGGCTGCTGACATCACCCGCAAGACAATAGTTGGCAATAGCCAAGGCATGTGTTGCGGAGCCGCCTAAAAGCATAATCAGTCACAGAGACAGCTGGAAACACACACACACACGGAAGGGGTACGAACCCACGACTATCTACATGAACACACTACTGTATGAAGCATTTACAGAACGCTACCGAAGTTTGCTAAACAGAACGCTGTCACAGGCATACTTGTAGGCTGCTGACGCCAGCCGCGAAGACAATAGGTGGCAATAGCCACGGCATGTGTTGCGGAGCGTCTAAAAGCATATTCAGTCGCAGACGCAGCTGGAAACACACACACACACAGAGACACACACACACACACACGGAAGGGCCGGGAGTCGAACCTACGCCTATCTACATGAACTCACTACAGTATGAAGCATTTACAGAACGCTACCGAAGTTTGCTAAACAGAGCGCTGTCACAGGCATACTTGTAGGCTGCTGACATCACCCGCAAGACAATAGTTGGCAATAGCCAAGGCATGTGTTGCGGAGCGTCTAAAAGCATAATCAGTCGCAGAGACAGCTGGAAACACACACACACACACGGAAGGGACGGGGTACGAACCCACGACTATCTACATGAACACACTACTGTATGAAGCATTTACAGAACGCGCTACCGAGTTTGCTAAACAGAACGCTGTCACAGGCATACTTGTAGGCTGCTGACGTCAGCCGCAAGACAATAGGTGGCAATAGCCACGGCATGTGTTGCGGAGCGTCTAAAAGCATATTCAGTCGCAGACGCAGCTGGAAACACACACACACACAGAGACACACACACACACACACGGAAGGGCCGGGAGTCGAACCTACGCCTATCTACATGAACTCACTACAGTATGAAGCATTTACAGAACGCTACCGAAGTTTGCTAAACAGAGCGCTGTCACAGGCATACTTGTAGGCTGCTGACATCACCAAGAAGACAATAGTTGGCAATAGCCAAGGCATGTGTTGCGGAGCCGCCTAAAAGCATAATCAGTCGCAGAGACAGCTGGAAACACACACACACACGGAAGGGACGGGTACGAACCCACGACTATCTACATGAACACACTACTGTATGAAGCATTTACAGAACGCTACCGAAGTTTGCTAAACAGAACGCTGTCACAGGCATACTTGTAGGCTGCTGACGCCAGCCGCAAGACAATAGGTGGCAATAGCCAAGGCATGTGTTGCGGAGCCGCCTAAAAGCATATTCAGTCGCAGACGAGCTGGAAACACACACACACACACAGACACTCACACTCACACACACTCACACACACACACGGAAAGGACGGGGACGAACCTACGCCTATCTACATGAACACACTACAGTATGAAGCATTTACAGAACGCTACCGAGTTTACTGAGCAGAGCGCTGTCAGGAGGCATACCCCTACGTGAGTGGTATCATTTGCAAAGGCAATGCGCCGGGTGGGGTGTTCGGACAGAGTGCGCAGACACGGAGACCGTTAGCATAGCAAGGTCGGCGAACAGTAACACGATAGTGCTGCAGTCCAGAATAACAAGTAACTACTGATCAGTACATCACTGCATACTGGGCATGCTCAGACACTTAGACTCGCACAGGGCAGACATGCATACACATGTTGCGCACGGCATGGGTGGCGAATGTGGACCGTCAGGTGTGTCCAGCCACACAACAGAAACCTGGCCATGCCACAGACGTGGCCGCTATGTAGGGGATAGAGGCATGCACCCGGGTATTACTGCAGACGGCCGCGGTGTGCACTGTGCTGTGTGTCTATCTACACAGCTGCCTACTGGGCATGCTCAGACACTTAGAGTCGGCACAGATCAGACATGCATACACATGGTGCGACGGCATGGGTGGCGGAATGCGGACCATCCTGTGTTTCCGCCACACAACAGTAACCCGGTCATGCCACAGACGTTGTTGTTGCTGCGGGAATATGTAGGTGCAATTAACCATGTGTAGGACTGGCCTACAGTTTGTTGCATGCTACAGACAACCCTCACAAACACAGGATACCTTCACAGATGTCCTGAGGACACTGGTGAGTGGGCATGCTCTCACAACAGCACCGCTTTGGGTGACATGAACCACCCATACATAGCCTGGGAACATTACCCATGGCACAACACAGTACGCCAGCAGTCCCAGGTGTTCACACACCTGGCCACTGTTAAACAGCCATGCACCATACATACCAGGGGATGTCTGACAGTTCTGCCCATCACGCATGGTGAGGATATGCCCCACACAGGATGTACAGCCCTCAATGGTGATGCAAGACCGTGATAGTGGATCCACTGGTCATCCACTCACTGTAACCAACACCAGCATGGGGACCTCAGTGATGACCTCTCCACAGGAAACCACACACATCATATGACCGTGTGGTACCCTACATGTCCTCCATGCCAATGTTGAACAGAGGCCAGACCGAAAACGCCACCAATGCCTTCCATGACCACCCACATGCATGTCTGCGACAGGCAAACATGATGACATCAGGCCCTTGTCCACCACAGGTAGGCACATGGTGTGGTGGACCGCAGCCACTGACTACCTGTACATCAACAGTTGGAGCTACTACATGGCAGGGCAATGACAGTACCAGGGAAACCATCACCCATTCATACCGGCGCGACCATACGGCCCCACATACCAACATCCAGGTCCGCCGTGGGAGTGGTACTGCAGAGGGCACATGAGACAACCACAGGGCCTTCCCTAACTGTGGTAAGGACATGGTTGGGGCACACAGACCTGCATGGAAATGGTCCAGAATGGTACAACAGTCACTGCACCCACAGACATTGTCTGCATACCACAGGACATGTTCCATGCATACATCCCCCAACAGGGAACATATCCATCCCACCAGAGTGTATCCTCCCAAACATGTCATATGGCCTGGGGTGATCCCATATCTCTATGGCGCTTGACACGCCAGCAATGGGCACCGATGGTTTCCTGGCTGTGTGCTACCCATCCTCTTTAAGGCCCTCGCCCACACATGCGCCACTGTGTCATGTTAGCCTTACTATGGGCTATGTCCCCAATGGATGCCATATGGCATCTGTGGTCCCACTATGCCAGGGTAGTGCTCCTATGGACTGTCAACAGCCACACCCTATACGCTTGACAAGTGTTGTCTGCAAAGCTGTGTGGAGGTCCATACAGGTGGTCATGGTTACAGATAGCGTGTACAGCCAATACCGAACATACCCACAACTACATAGTCAAGGGCGGATCCTGCCTCCCTAACCTGCTCGCCCAGTCTGGAGTGTTCACCAAGGCCATTGATGGGGATGTGTGGGTTTGCACACAGTACCATGACCTGGTGGGAGCGCTCAGAGCACACTACACATGGGACCCATGTAAAGGCTCGCCAGCATACATGTGGGGACATATGTCACCCGATGCTTCTCACACAGGTTGGAGGTCACACCACACAGGGTTGGTGCTGAAGGTGCTTTGTCACACTCATATCTGGACCCAGTGGAGGCCCACAGGGCTCACTCCTGTGCACCCTGCCATATGGCATCCGACCTTCCAATGTGCATGCAATCATAGGGGATTGTAGCAGACAAGGTATGCAGATGACTACGCGACCGGCCGACATACCCAGCACCCCATGTTACACGTACATCCACCTAGGGCGCCATAGACATGGCTGACTGGTGCCAGAGCCATGGCCTGCTACCAGATGCCAGAGAAGGTGCAGCCCTACCCAGTGTGAAGAACATGTTCGTCCCAATGTCACATGTAGGTGGTACGCCATTAAAGGTGGTGGACATGTTCAGGGTGATGGCTACCACACCTGTTGGCAACCTCTGTCAACACACACAATGGCAATGTGGGTGTGAAGACATTCCATTGTGGCCTCCTGGTCTGGATGGAATGGCAACCACATCAGGGTGTTCATTGTACCCCTGTACACATCACACAGCAGTGCAATGACTGTGTACAATGGCACATGTGGCCTGTAGCTAACCTGACGCCTGCAGCACTCGGAAGGACCGCAAACGCTCCACAAGACGGGGATGACGGTGCTAGGACATGTGTCACATGGTGCACGGCCAAGGGGACACTGGCTGTGGATCTGCACAGCACAGCTGATCCGTGGTGATCTGTGCCCGACATACACGGCCATGTCTGACCTGGGTGACATGGGCACATTCCACCTCCCAGGCCCCATGCTAACACGGGCACAGAAGCGACTGTCAGACACCTCAACCCAAAGATGAGTGGGACGTGCTGGGGAACAGGGTAACGCCAGACACACAGTACGACACGGGAGGAGTGCCAGGCCATGTGAAGGAAAGGCCCTGACTGCCTTTGTCCAGGACTGCTACTGACGGTGGATGTGTGACTATAGTTATGCGCCAGTCAACCTCTGTGTGTCACTGCTAGACCAGGGACTGGGGACTGATGGATATGGCATCCCCATCCTGAGGGGTGTTAGATGCCACACACAGTCATGCTAGGTCCACACATGTCGAGGGCACATATCCTGTTACGCTCATGTGTGCCTATGTACCTATGTAGGGTCCATGCCGGATGTGGGTAACTGTGCTATGCTGATTTTGCCAGACATGCCTGTGGGTACCCCACGACTACACGCGGGGAACTAATTACAGTGCTCCCAGTAGGCACGCAGTACACCATCAGTATCAAACGGGTTAACTGCACCGACATGGTGCTACACATGTAACCACCACACATACTGTGTACACATATCAATGAATGCTGCACCTGTCCTGCATGGTATGTCTGCTGCATGATGTCCGTGCACAACACACATCACATACACACCTGTCACCAGCCATACACACACACCACAACATACACAGCACGCACTACGCGGACACAGGTATCACGCACACCTCTCACTATCGTGTCCACCCTGTGCATCATAATATGTTAGCTTAACCGCATTGCTGGTGTGGCTCACAGTTATGCGGCAGAGACTTAATCATATGCACAGGGTGATGTGTGCCACAGGCATGGGCTGTACCAATGGATGACATCATGTGTGTGTGTAAGGGCCAGTGCATTGAGTGGGCATGACTATGTAGAATGCATGTGGGTGTGGTGGAGCCCTACAGTTGTGTCTGCTGTGTGTGGGTGTGTGTGTACACAGTTCAGTCATCTGTGATGCCTACACGGGTATGCTTGGCAGCCCCTGACTGTACAGTGCAGGTGTTACGGCTCACTGTGTCTGCCGGCGGCGGCGACCCGCCTGCCTGGGGTCGCACGGGCACGACCGGGTGGAGGTACAGACTGTCCACTCTCCGATGTCACATGTCCGCTGGAAACATGCCCACGACGGGGCCGCCCAGGGCCACGCCCACGCGGGCCTGCTCTGTCCTGGTGTGGATGGTGTAGTAGCAGCTGCAGTGCTACTGCTACCATCACTGTCTGTGTGGGCATGGGAGGTGGCACGCACACGCTGACCTGCAGCAGGTGGTGTTGCTGTCACACGCCACGCGCCCTATGCCTCACCCCTACCTGGTGTTCCTGCACGGACTGCGCGACGCCAAGGATGGCCAAGCCTCGGTCGAGGAGACCAGCCATGTCGCCTAATCTCCTATCCAGAACATCGGCAAGATGCTGTTGTGCATTCGCCAATGCCTGGATGCTGTCATTTAGGGTACGGATTGCGGACCTCTGCAGCCTCTGCCCCTCCTGGTTCTGCCGCTCGCACGCGCCTGCGCCGCCATTACAGTCTGGAACATGCGCCTGGTTATACCAGCTGCTGCACCCTGTACGGCAGGTGTATGTCTAGCGGTGCTCCCCACGGGCAGCACCTGCCACATGCCTGCGCGGCACTGCACCAGTCCTTACACTGGCAACATCGCGGTGTACCCACACCTTCTGCAGCCACCACACATTCCTGCTCGGGACAACAGACGCTGACTGACCATCATCTATGGGCATCGGTGTCGGGTATGTGTCGGCATCTGAACCGCGGTGCAGGGATGAAAGGGACGATGTGTAATGTTCTCCACTGGCACAGTCTCTGCCTGTGACGACCCTGCCTGTGCCTCATGCACATGGTCATCACCACTAGTATCTGTGGGGACACTAGCATCAGATTGACCGCAGGAGGGGAACGCACCTACAGCACCTGTCAATACAAAGACATACCATCGGTTACAATACAGACACACACACACACACACACACACACACACACACACACACACACACACACACACACACACACACACACACACACACACACACACAGACACACACACACACACACACACACACACACACACACACACACACAGCATGCATGTGATAATGCAGGTGGCATGCAGCATTCACACAACACAGACCAGTGAATGCAGACCAGACATTCATAGTGGCAGTATGTACACTGCCCTGGTGGGGACAGTACAACAGGCAGGTGTCATTTAGTAGGCATGCAGTACACACATTCATGGTAGTTTGCATGCATCAGCGTGATACACCGTGTGGCCGCAGGCAGGTTGAGAGTACACATGGCTGCCAACACTATGTAATGTACACCGCAAACATGTGCGGTATCATGTGGACATGTGAGGATGGTGTCCCACCGCATGCACCACATCACGATGGCTGTCATGGTGCAGTGTTATGTGTACAGTGTACAGATACAATGTATGTGTAACAGTGATGTCTGTGCAGGTACGTTTGCTGTGAGCTGTGTGCGTAGCTGTACGGTGTGTGGTGCAGGCTCTGTGCCACTGCACAGTAGCAGGACACAGCTATGTGTCTGTGCGATGCGTGACCTGGACGCATTACATTGCCATGTCTGTAAGTCAGTTCAGCTGCTCAGCAGCACATATATGGTGGACATTGGAGGCACCTGTAGTAGCTGGGGAGAGGGATTTCATGTCACTGGTGTACTACAGCAGATGTCCAGGGGGCCACTACATTGATGAACCCACTATGTGTGTACAGGGTGCAATGGTGAGTACCCACTGTGGATGTGCTGTGTGGCAACATGCCTGTAGGTATCCACCATGGCCTTGTCTGTCTGACTCATTGACAATTGTGTGTGGTAGACATTGTGCACACGGCCCTGTGGTGGCCCATGTGACATACACCCATACTAGTGTGACGGTCACATTCTCTACGGATATGCTGACAGTGTGTATGTCTGCTATGTTGTGCATAGGTCATATCATGGTGTGACAATGCTGCAGACAGACATACATCGCATGGGACATGGCATGCGCCATGTCACAACATGTGCACCCGATGCAGGGCATGGGTCACATTGGTAACACCTGTGCTCTGGCCAGATCACAGCTCACTCTGTGGTACTGTGTCCATACTGCACTGGCATTCCAATGCATACTACACATGCAGCCATTGTGTAACACCTACACCATTGTATGCATAGCTGAATGCACGTAACACACCAATTGGTTGTGTGGTGTCATACCACTCTACGGTAATGGGTGTATCTACTGTACATGGGTGGTGTGTATGTCGGTGGTGCGAGCTGTATACCGTGACGGGGGCACACACAGGTGAGCATGTCATGCCTAGACACATGGGGAATATCGATACAGCAGAACATGCGGTTGACTGGCAACAGACTTACCTGCAACAGACCCTTGTCCTTGCGACACGCCAGACGCATCTGTAAAGGCATTACACAAAGGTATACACATTAGCCATTACTATCTCCACGGTCAGCACTGTGCATGACACATCATGCATGTGTGGTTGCATGTGCTATGCACATGTCTGCTAACACAACATAGCATACAATGGTTTGCATCTTGTGTGGCCATATACCTGGCATGTATTGCTATATCATGTGTTGTACTATGACACCCACACCCACGTCGCCTATCATACATACATGCAACACTGACTTACCATGCGGCTCCAGGCTCATAGCTTGGGTGACACCCACCTCCACGATGGACGCAAGTGGTTGTGCATGTTGTTCCGCCGGTGTCCCCCGACTGACCCGGAGCTCCTCCGTGGCTGTGAGTGGGGCTGTGTTGGTGGCCCACCACCTGTCCCACGCTGTTGCCTGGCGATTGCAGCGCACGCTGTCTTGCATGCCGGATCAGGTCTGTGCAGTGCCTGCGGATTTGTTGGTATGTGCGGTTGGTTCCGCCCACGCTGTTCACCCTCCTGCACAACTCCTCCCACATCTCCTGCCGTCTTGTGCCTGCTGTGGGACATGGCTGAACAGGGCATTGTAGTTACTCTGGAGGTATGGGATGATGACCGGCTCGTCCTGACGGCTAAATGGTGGTAGCCGGAACGTGGCATTATCTGGAAGACATAATGATGGTGGCAGGTCACATTCACACTGCTGTGCTGGCATACTGTTGGAAATACATTGCTATGACATGTACGACATCTGCACAGTGATCTGTGAAGGGCATCGTGGGGTGACACAGCCGATGTTGTGGCTTCACACCATTGAGCACTGGGTGTCACATCATATCTGTGTGCCACCCCATCACACTGTGCACGCACCATGTAGATGTTAGCCTGCCATGGACATGTGTACCTGGCTGCCCCTATGTCCGTATCAGTTGGCATATGTCCCCATGTGACGCCTGTGCTACTGTTCACCTGTACGCAGTGTATATGTCAGTACACATCACGCCTGTGTCCATTGTGAACGCCAGCAGCGGCACTGTACACATACACATGGACACCTGCACGTGCATGTGTTGTGCCATGTACTTCCACACAGCACTGTAGCCGTGCTGGACAACTTGCCCCAGCTCACCTGTGTTACGATGTGATAGACATGGAGCAATGTGTAACCATGACACATTAGCAGGAAAGGCCATGCATAGCATGTACACGCACACATTGTGCAGAGCATCACACAGCACCTGTAACATGACAGGGTGCATCGCCACCACATTACTACTGTGTATGGTTGATAGTGAGAGTGCCTTGGTCCATTGCACCATGTGGGACTGCGATAGCTCATGCTGCCTTGCTGGTCATCTCTGCATGATATGGCAGGGTATGCATCATACATGGCAATGGGTGTGACCCACCCAGGGGCTGCCGGTATTGGCAGGGTGGCTGTCCATTGCTTTGGTCATAGCTGTGTGAATCTGGACATTCAATATGTTTATCACCATGGTGTGGACACTGGCCTCCAGCGGGTATGCTGTACGCTGCTTGTTGAGGGTGTGTGTGGTGCATGCAGGTATCACACATCCATGCGCACACTGTAGCCCTGGCAGGTGCTATGTGCTGGGATGTTGATCGACACAGTGCTGTATGTGTACACACACCACTATCCCATGCACATGGATATCCGCCTGAACTGATGTGGGTGACACATATGTGTGCATACATTGCCCGCTGCCACCCACATGTCTGCTGCTGCACTACACACCGCCATCCCTCCCTGTGTGAATGTGGTGTTGGCCTCAGCAGAGGTATCCATGTATGGGGACATGGATGTTCACATAGCAGGCCCACTGATGGTATCGCCGATCTGACCATACACATGTGATGCACCCCTCACACATACAACCCATTCATATTGTTGTTCACAATGGTGACACGGCTATATTGCTATGCCGGAGCCATTCACAGACATACATACACAGAGGCATGCACGCCCATCTGTGTCATTGGCCGGACTATTGGTGTGGTTTGGCACCTAACGGTTTGACTGCAGGTGGCGAGACCTACTGTGCACATGTCTACATGGTAGGCCTGTTCTACGGTAGGCATCTGTGATGTGCTGTGCACATCTCATACCTGCACATTTGGTTGTTGTCCATCGGTCCACAGGCCAGTGGTGGGACATACAGAGATGTTGCTGAACATATGTACATGCGACACTGTACAACTGTGACGCTTAGCCTCTCAGATGCTCATGTGTCATGGACGTGAACACCGCATACACACACATGTGGTTGTGGGCCGCCCATAGCCATCTCCACCTGTGGGTTGCTATCATCCCACACACTCCTTGTACTGTCTGTTCAGGCTATGCAGCTATGTGGGGCTTGTGTGCATACAATACAATACTATGTGCCTTTGCACCCATCACGGACATTGTCACACAGGTACACCGCAGCCATACACATCGCAGATTGTTGTCAGCATGTCACATGTGGTACACACCGAACAGATCTCCCGCGGGACATGGTAATCTGTGTGGGCATGTCCAGTAGTGACATACCACAGCTACCCCTACATGACGGCTATGCAGGACATGTCTGTGTACATCTACTGTGACATATACACCAGCAATGCCCCCTACCTACATCACATGGTACTACCTGTGGAGTATGTGTGTCTGCATCCATGCTATGGCCATAGATGACATTTGTACATCTATATGTGCAACATACCTCGGTGGGGTTGTCATGAGCACACGCTCCATGTGTCAATGCATTGTTTGTGTCTGTTGGGCAGTCATTGTTGTGCATGGTTTACATGGCTGACATAGTGTACTGTGTCTGATTCCAGGTACTTCATTGGGCTACCAGCATTGTACATTTCTACAGCACATTCCAGCCATCATGTAGCCAGCTTAGATGACAGTGGGAGGTGTTCCGCCATGTGCACATGTGTCACACAGTACAAGGGTGACTGACACACATTGTCGGACTGGGTTCTGACTGCTGTGGATGTGTGTACCGTGTTGACAACCATGACTGCACCAGATGGTGTCTCCTGGACGTGTCACACTCACAACAAACACCCAGATTCACAGAGCAGCACATCGCCCACGACAATTTACATTCCTGCCTGAACACTGTGTACGGTATGTTTGTATGACCACTGCATATATCACTGGTGGCCACCAGCATGGCTGCCTACAGCAGCAGTGTGTATCCTGTGCAAACATGGGTTACACCAGTCACAACACACCTGTGCCAGCTGGCCCTGTAGTGGGTGACAGTGCAGTTACATTCATCATGTAACAGTATACACCGTGCACCAGTATGTTGCGGACATGTGAACGGCTGTGCTACTCAACATATGCACACATGACGCATCACCTGGTACACCGTGTCTGCCTTGCCACCTGCTATTGTGACCACCCTGTGATGACATTGTACAGCCCACATGGACGTGGACATGTGATGGCTCAATGGTGAATTAACCGCCCAGGTGTGTGTCTAGCCAGGTGTCCAGTAGCCACTGGTCTGCATGCAGGGATAGTCTACATTGGCCTACTCTGTCACTGGGACTGTTGACTATGGTCATACTGTTGTTATGCAGGCATGTGCTGTCTGTCCAGTCTGATAGTCGTGTTGAACCACACTACCGCGGGCACACATGACGGTGGACATCTGGCTAAGGTGTGCAGCCCACATGTACATCTTCTCATGCTATGCTGCCTGTGCAGCGGTGTCACATGTCTGTCTCTGGCAGGGCTGTCACAGGTAGGCACAGCATGCAGTGATGTGTGACAATGCTTACACCCTCCACTGTGCTGTACAGTAGCACTGCACACACAGTACAGCACACATGTCACTTATCTACAGTGCCTGGGACCTGCCTCCATGCCCTACACGCCACACCTGCCAGTCCAGATTGTACACAGATCATACCTCCCAGTCACATACCTGACTGCAACACACACAGGTGGGTGGTTCCCACACCGCACCGTGATTTACACACATACTGTATTTTCCCATGACACATTGCATCATAGGTGGTCCATGTTCAGATACCCATGTTTGTGGCCACTACGCACATTGTGACACGCGACAGTGCAGACACTGTACACCACAGGTTACATGCCAGTCAGGGTGGCATGCTGTACATTGCACCTGGGACAGTTGCTACTGCTATGTATTGCCAGCAACACGACCTTCCCTAGTATGGACTCCCACGCACTCCACACATGCTTGGCCATGCAGTACACATAGCTGGGTGACACATTACACGACACATACCATACCTACACTACCCTCAGCATGCACCAAACCTACATGTGTCTGTATGCTAGGCCTACACACCTCCCCTCTGTTTGCTGAACATCCATGCTTACCATCCCTGCTAGCCACACCCTAAGCACACAACCATAGCAGCATGCATGGTACATACACACTACAGCCGGTATTACTGACATCCACTGACAGAGGTTGTTGAGGGCATGGCACCACGTCCAATGGACAGTCTATGTGCCTATGCCAACAGTGATCACAGTGCACTTCTGCTACATGTACACACTGGTAGGGACCATGCTATTCCACACTGAGACATGGTGGTGCTGGCATTTTCACAGACGCCACAGTGGTATTCCTGTTCCATGCACACGCGCTATATGGGCACATGTGCAGGCTGTTGCACGGTAGTTTTGTTCACCTGTGTGTTGTGTGTCACTTGACAGTCATGGTGTGTCCTGCTGGTGCATGACATACACCACAGCTAGCTACCTACACATGACTGCCAGACATTGCAGTGTGGGCCCTCACGCAGTGTGGTGGTATGTCTCTGCTGTTTGACTACATCCACATTCAATGCAGCATACCACGGTCATGCAGGCATTGACGACACAGATGTTGCTGGCATCCTGCCTGCCAATGGGGTACCTACCAACAATACACACTCTCACTCACTACAGGGTTCCAATCCTTGGCTGGACATTGTATTAACCCTGTGGACACATACATAGTACTGGCATGCACATGTTATGTCTGGGAACACAGTCCCAATGTCACCTCCAACCACCGTAGTTGTTGTATCCCGCCAACCTGGCTGTTACATGTCTCTGCAGCAGCACACATCAGTGACTGCTAGCCCATTCATGTACGTTGTGCACCATGACCACCACACTACCACATCTATCACACTACACATGGATGGTACTGCATTGCACGTATGGGGCTGCATCTCTACACCCATGACTGGGCCATTCAGTATGGCACTGGGCCACATCTTGACATACATGCTTCACACACTCATTGACTACCTGCATGCCTTTCCTGGCACCCTTGTTGGGCTTCTGTGCGCCACGGAACACCACATCCCATGCTGGCCACCTGTCATATTATTGCATGGGTGGTTGGGGTGGTACAGAGGGTATCACATCAGACATGATCTGCTCTTTGCCCTTCAGCACCATTCCACTCTATGCTATTGACAGTGTACACATCCAGCATCACATCGTCAATTATGTATCGGCATGTTACGCCATGTGCCTTCTGTACAGTTCACACAGTGGTGCAGGCATGTCATGCTAACTACAACATGTCAGGGACGGTGGCATTGCACGCCTCAGACATGTGGCCCCTCCCGCTCAGTATTTGCATACGCACACTACCTACTGTCACACAGTACTGTACACGCCTACACATACCACTTCTACACACCTGGCAGCATTCTAGCTCATCCTACTATGTTGCTGACACCCATACAGGTGTCAGTGTGGCAGATATATCATGTAGATATCATTGCATCAGTTACATCACACATAGTGCATACACATCACCTTTGCATACTGACAGTCATGCGGTGTGTATCACATGGATACTGTCCCTATACAGGCATATCACGCTGTACATGGTTGATGTACACACACATGGCCCACATGGTGCTGTGGTTGCCATATTACACCATAGTGTGGGTACACATGTGCAGGACTACACATTTCTGGACCGTATGTGTAGCTGATACCTTGGGTGCCCTTGTACCTGTGCCATACACACATGTACACGCAGGCCATGTTACAATAACACATGTGTGGTGTACCTTACACAATGGATACAACGTTACATGTGTCAGTATAGTCATGCTGTGCTCTCTACCCAGCTCAGACAGTTTACATATGCAAATGACAGTCATGTAACACATCTGTGCTCACCTAGATGCCACTAACACAGGGGTGTAATGTACTCTGCCATGGCCCATGTTCTCCACAGTACTGATGCATGTAGTACTCCTACATGGCGCTTGCTGTGGGCAGGGGAGGAGCAGTCCTGCATGTGTGCACACATGCCACATTGCTCAGCCCGGCGCCTGTGTGACATCCACAGACTGGACACACACCATGCTGTGGGACATAGGTCCTGTGCACATCCCACAGGGGCACACTGTGTCACTAGTCGTGTCATAGCTGCCTTGCTGGTAGGGTGACACAGACCCATGGTACCACCACAGCGGACGCACTGTATAGACATGACAGTTGACATCCAGTTCTGCCGCTCAGTGGACACTACCATGGGGGTATCAGTACTGTGTACATTGCACATGTGTTTACACACGGCAGTGCTGGCCAACATTGTGGCACACATTGCACCTGCTATGGAACGCTTGGACATGGTCACTTGCTGGTACCTCCATTTCGGTACCTATTCTGCTACTACATTGTCCCATATGTGCAGGCCATACATATCTTGTGTATGTATATAACATTAGCCCATCGCTCCATCATGCATGCTATGCCTGTGATACTGTCTATGATCTCTGAACATATCCATCATGCCAGCTTTGCATTACACATACTTGACATAGTCGCCCTACTGCGTGGATAGGTGCACGCCAGGCGCACATTCCGTATGACATCGACGGTATATGCCCATGCACATGTGTGCTGTGACACTATACATAAATGTCCTATCCCCTGCTGTGGCACTTCAGTGTTGGATATCCACTGCCAGCATCGGCGCGGTGGTGGCATTGTTCTGTGTTTGCAACCCCTATGGCAGACCTGGGGTAGGGTTATCACCTGTGCCACTTTGCAAGGGACAGTCCCTCCTTGGGCAGTTGTGTCCTGACAAACTTTATCACTAATGGCAAATGTCCTGAGATTGTGGGACATCACTATATCCCATTCTTATGTAAGAGTTGCATAACATACTTATTTATGTATGTACATTCCTAACTGTTACAAGACACACAATAAGCAACTGAACTGCTACAAGAATACACCTTTCTTTATGCAAAAGAGTAGAGTTCTAACCTTTGTACTGACCATGGGTATGTGTCCACCTGTAACATCTGAAGTGTGTCCCGACGGTTTCCCACTTTGGCCTTTTGAAAGGGTGGCAAGCCGCCCTGGGGTTATCCCGGTGTTTACATGTTGTCCCACTGCTGTGCACACGCTGTCCACAGTTGTTGGTATGCTGCGCTTTTAGCATTACATATCCAACCTTCGCCTCTCTCTGCCTGATGGACAGGTATCTTTACCTACACACACCGCTCACATACTGTACAGATTCGCCATACGATCGTATGCTACACACCAGTACAATTCGTGGGTTCGACATACCTTTCCGCCTTTTGTTCTGCGCTCGACTCAATTCCCTTGATTCTGTTTCTCGAAGTTCGTATGGGTTCGGTATGAACATACGGTTTGGATATCCAGGAGTCTTCCTTATATTCGTCCGCCTGATCCATGTGGGTTAATCAGGCCAATAGCTGTTCCTCGGTGTGTACTTATGCGCATATCAGCGGTGATCCCCTTCCTTTCGCTCGCTACGCCGGCACTAGGCCATGGTTCTTTCCTCGTGTGGCCGCTGGTTATTTGCAATACCTTAGTGAGGATGGTATGTATTGTATCATGTTTGTGTGACTGCATCCGCTATGTGTGGTGTCGGGTACATTTCGCTGTGGTGTTAGCCGTGGATTGTGTGTGTTGGGTATGGTATTGTGTTCGACATGTGGGTCCCCGTGTCCTGGCGGCGGCTGTCGATGGCGCTGTGCATTCAAATGTGTTACATGGCTGTTATTTTCCTGTACATAGCGAATGCATGGATGCATCAGCCGCTGCTAGTGTTCCCCATGAGCTTGTTGTGGGTATGCCGCTGTCATTCACTGCCTGTATGTGTTTGCTACGGTTTTAGCTGTTATCCCTTTGATATGTGCAATGGGGTATATCTGCGGATGTGGGTGACGGGTACGGCGTGTGAGTCTTGCATTTACACATACCAGATATGCTTGTGTGTGTGCTCCATCCCTGCTTGGGGAGCTGCGGGTTACCTGTCTGTTGTTCCGGGAATGTTTGTTTTGTTGATGTCGCCTGCTGTCGGTATCGCCTGCATGTGTGCTTCCTGCACGATTCCGCCTTCACATCGGGTTATATATCTGCGCATGTCCGTCCGCGTCTACCATCCATTGGCACTTTGTCGCTGATAGTTACGGTGAGTCTGGTCCTATACTTGGGGCGGACTGTATGCTACCGTAGCCTCCTATTCGCGGTGCCGCTTGCTTACGCCACGGTCGTGGAACACACCGCGTATTTACCGGACCGTAAGTGTTCACGATCGGTGCCGGATGGCACATTCGTATTTCGCCGCACATGCCTGATGCTGTGTAACGCTGCCAACAGACCGTGTGGAGTCTACGTTATGGCCGCCATACCTACGGTCGTGGTTTGTACATGCGCCCTTTGCATCTCCGGGTTTGCTATGGCCCTGTGGTACACTTTGGGACATTTGGCGCTTTGCATCATTTTACGCCGCCACGGCATAGCCACTGAGGAGATGCCAGTACTACTTTGTGGGTACTGCTGTACATACCTATGGTTCCTGTACTGTATGCCTACGCCTGTTATTACACTCCGCCTGTGACATGTCACCTTCATACACAGTTTACACTGGCACACACATTACACACACACAGCGGAACACACGACAACCTCACCTCACACATACACATATTGCCGCCATGGCTGTCAACCTTCTATTTCCGGAGTGGGGAACACACACAGTAGTAATGTGAAACACATGGGCATAATGTGGAACACATAGTAATGGCATAGTGACAACTTCAGCTAAGTAGGTCATAGGTTGATTATGATATGCTGATTTACTTACAGTGAAGAACCTTTACTGACTTACTATGAGTACATTCTATTTACCAGGATGTCATTTATATACATTCCTAACAATGGATGTTTGAGAGACATTTTCAATGTGGAACTTGTAGGTACTGCGAGGAACATGAACTGTTTTACACCCCTAATGAGGTACGTTCCTCATAATGTCGTACACTTCACTGGTATGCTTTCCGCCGCGACCGACGGTTGAACACAATACCTACGTTGGTCAGATCGCCGGTGGCGGCGTGTATCTCCGCACTCATGTCCTATGGATATGACACGACATATGTAGGGTTGCCACCTTTTCAAATGGCCAATGTGGGAAATTTTAGTAGAAACGCCTGATTTTGCATGCCAACACACACCCACGGCCAGTACAAAGGACAGCGATTCACTTTTTGACGGAATACGACGATGTAGCATTACAGTTGCTTATTCTGTTTATTATCATATTTAGATGTTTCTTCTACAATATAACTGTTTTGTGCAACTAATAAAGTAATTATGGGAAATGGTTTTGTCCTACAATCTCAGGACATTTGCCATTTTGTCAATGTTTTTGCAGGACACAACTGCCCAAAGGTGGACTGCCCCTCACAACGTGGGACAGGTGGTGACCCTACACATATCCCCCTACTGTACCGTGGACTGGTGACCATCCCGACACGCTGATATGTATTGATGCAGGTTAACATTTCCATGGCTGGCGTTACCTGCCCTGCCCACCCTCCAGGATAATCGGGTTGTCGGTCACTATGTTTAATATGTGGTGATTTCGCGCCTTACTTATCTGTGAACTTGCATCCCTGGGTTCCATATTACCCTGTTGTACTTTCTATCTGTGTTTGCGCATATATTTCTACATGTGTACTGATATGTATTTCCGTGATCTGTGTATGCACATGCGCATATGTGTGGTCGACTTGCGGCGATAGTGGCAGCATATGGCTACGCCGGTGCTGTTGAACCGGGCGGCGCTGACGTGTTGGCGCTCCATGCTCTGCTGGCTATTGGGTGTGCAGTGTTTGGCCGGTGCCTTTGTTGGAGTCACACATACGTCCGCACATACGGTACACATTACGGGCGGACATGTTTGTGTGGCGCCCATTTTACTGTGTGTGCAGGTCAGGAGGTGTCAGTCCATGGGGCCTACACTGTCAGAGTATGTGCTATGCGCTCCTCTTTGCCAGGGCGTAGGCATATTGGGTACGCCTCTGTCTACCTACTGGGGCTGGCTCAGGGTGTCCGTGGCGCCGCACGCCCTGTGCCTGTGCTTGCCCTGGCAGTTGTGGCGGACTTGGTGGCCCTCCGCATTATGTCCCTGCAGCAGCTGTTTCCGCAGAATCATATTGTGTAGCATACAACATACTATGAATATGTGGGCACTTGTGCCTGGAGAGTACTGCAAGGCTCCACCGGATGTATCCAAGCACCGAACCGTGATTTCAACATCCCCAACACACGCCTATGATTATTCTCGCTTGTGCGTGTGCCTCATTATGGCGCTCTTGCATGTGTGTGTGTGCATTTCTGATGGGTGTCATCAACCACGTCTCCAGTGCGTAGCCAGCATCTCCCACAAGGTGACCTTGTGTGATGTCCCCACTGGCGAATACCTGGTACAGCTGTGAGGCATGCCAGATATGGGAGTCGTGGTAGCTTCCAGGGCTGCCGCACACACATCCATGATAATGCCCCGCGCATTGCACACCACCTGGCAATTGATGGAGGGGTTTCCCTTGCGGTTTATCTTCCCTCTACCCTGCTCCCCAGCTGGTCTCTTGATTTCTTTGTGCGCATAGTCTATCGCACCCAGGACCTCCGAGTATTGTGCCACACGGTGGAAGCGGCGCATATTGCTAGCCAACTCCTCCTGAGATGTGGGGAACTTTATGTGCTCATGGGCATGTGGTAACATGGCATCCAGGAACTGGTGTAGTACCCTGGATGCTGATGCCTGTGAGATGCCCATTATGTCCCCGGTGGCCTTTGAAAGGTACCTGTAGCCAGTATTCGCAAGCTCACACATACCTTTGTGTCCACTGGGATGGGCTCCTCTGTTGTCTCTTGTTCTCAGGCGGCCGCACAGCTCCACTATTTGCTGTAACGTGTCCCTGTCCACCCTGTAGCGCCTACTATCTCCAGGTCTCGCAGCCCCTGGTAGGTCACCCTTGGTCTGAACACTCTCCTTCTCCTGTGAGGCCTACGGTTGTTGTCGGCACCACCCTCCGCAACTCCGCCTGTCTCTGCCACATACCTATGCATCACGGCCACGGCGGCACCCAGCATATACATGTTAAAAGTTCCCCGCCTGTTTACACCCTACGGTGCGGCGCTTGGGAAGTCGCGCTGTGTGTTGTGCGATTCACATTTATTACTGTTGTGCTGTATACCCGTGAGGTCATTGGGTGTGTCAGCGCCCTATCCATGGATTATTTCCGTGGTTTTACGCTTGCAGCTGCAACGGTACTGCCTGTAGTGTTACATTACAGTTGCCTGCATTGCCTTCGCCTGGCATCTTACATTACTGCATCCTGCAGGCACATGGCATATGATGCATTTTATCTGCAGCCGCAGTTATGCTACCTCTGTACTTGGCTGTGCTATTTCAGTTCTTTGATCTTTGCATTTCTACTACATCCCCTATTATCTTTGCTCTCAAATGCCTCCCCTTTCCCGTTCTGCAGGAGTCTGCATGCAGACTTATCAGCTGACGGCGCTTGCCCTTCCTGCATTGATTGGTGTTAATTGCTCGTTACGGATACATTTACACTGCTTCCGCATTTCCTCGTATTCTCCGCATTACCTTCCTATATCCCTGGTTGTTGACGGTGAGGCCGGCACATGACTGGTTTCGGGAACGTAGTCATCCTCGTGCACATGCATTTGTACGCGATTCTGTACTGTCAGCGATCTATTTCCTAACACGCCGGTCATGATCTTGTGATCTGCATTGTACAGCCCAGATTTGCTGTCCTCCAATACCCTTCCTCCTACGGTGGCACACCCCTGTGTGGTTGACATGTATCTGGTGTAGGCCACCGGTGTAGTACCGCTACGCCGCTTGCTCCATCCTTACGCTGGCCGCTTTTGATTCACTATTATCTGCCTCATTTGCATGGAATTGACTACTAATACCTGGTTACGGCGCCGACACCGCCTCCACTCCTTGACAACCATTGCGCTGGGGTTGCAGCTTTACATACATACTATGGTGTGTGGTGGCTGTGCAGCTGATTTGTGTTCTAATGCTCTTTTCGACATTATCATATTATTTCATTGCTTTACAACTTCTGTGCACACATCCCGGGTCTGCTGTTCTTTCTACGACGTGCCATTTATGTCATTTTTACATTTTGTGCATATTTTCTATGGACATTCTCGGTGCCTTTCCACATTGGCATATTGCACCTATATGATACCAGACTTTGACAGCCTTCCGTTACTGCTCCCGCATGTTTGGGTAAATGTAAACCGCTTTTTGGTTTACATTGCCGTTCTTACGCTTACGCTTCGCGCCACTTCGTGGATCGCTATTGCCCTCATTTGCATGGTGCAATACCGCACACAGTGTGTTTTGCATACCTACGCCGGGGGCGGAGACGGTCCGGCGCACGCCGGTAGTGCACGTGGAATTCATTCATACCTGAATCGCTCAGCAGCCATATTTGGCGTTATAACGCCAACGCTATGCGGGCGCCTGGCGCAAGGTTCATGAATCCCGGGGCATATCTTTTTTATACAAATATATAATATTTTATCCTCTTTCAAGGATTATTATTTAGTTCTGGGAGGGGACTGGAATGCTATTATTAATCCTGACACTGATCGTACTAGTAGATCTTCCTCGTACAATTTTCAAGCATCCATTGCCTTGGAAGAAATTATAATAGATTTAAACCTTATAGACCCTATTTCTCTTATAACACAGTATGATAAAAAAGACTTTTTCACATATTATTCAAAATGCTATAAATCTTGGTCAAGATTAGATTTTTTTCTTATTTCAAATGATTTTACTCATAGGAAGATAAATTACTCTCTTGAACCTAGATTTTTTTCTGACCACTCTAGAATATCTCTTGGAATAAGTTTGGCCTCACATTCACCAAAATTATGCTCATATAATAGTTGGACATTGAATAATAATTTGCTTTCAAATGAAAATATACATAAATCAATAACTGAAACAATAAAAGAAACACATATTAATTTAGACACATCAGATATCCCTTTAGATATACAATGGGCCGCATGTAAGGCAACTCTTAGAGGTATATTAATTAACAAAGCATCATATTTTAAAAACAATATAGAAATAAAGAATTACAATTAAAATCAAAAATCAAAATTTGGAAAATCAGTACAGAATAAGTCCCGATTCCTCAACATATGAAATATTATTGAGTTCCCAAAAAGAATTATTGCTTCTGCATCAACATAACCTTACCATTTCAGAGCAAAGGTTATTAGCTACATACTCTGAATGGGCACAGGTTCCTTCTAAAGTGTTAGCCAGAATAATAAAAGGTAATCAATCTCTTCCTAGAATTTCGTCATTAAAATATAATAACAAGAAATACAACACTGATCAGGAAATTTTGCAGCTTTTTACATCATTGTTCTCAGAGATATACTCAAAGGAAAATAATCTTAGGAGTAAACAACACATAGTGAATTTCGCGTCTTCTATTAAATTTCCTAGATTAAATGATCGACAAAAAACACACTTTCTGCCCCATTGACTATTAGAGAAATATCGGAAGCTATTAGTAGACTTAAGACTAGTAAATCACCGGGACCAGATGGCTTCACATCGATTTTTAAAACTTTCTCATCAGAGATTTCACCCCTTCTCTTAGAAATTTTTAATTATATAATGATTCATGGTATATCTGATTTGTATTGGAATACCTCAAAAACCATATTAATTTTGAAAAGAGACAAAGAAAAAACTGATCCTAATAATTATAGGCCTATTTCCCTGATTAACATTGATATTAAAATCTTAGCTTCTATACTTGCTTCTAGACTCAAAAGTGTTTTACCATCTTTAATTTCTCTGGAACAAGCGGGCTTTATGTCACATAGACATTCGTGGGACAATACCTTGACAATTGATGCTCTTATTCACTTTACCAAAAATGACTCAAATCCTATGTATGCATTAATTCTTGGCCTTCGCTAAGGCTTTTGATAGGGTTAACTGGGACTTTTTGTTTCATATTATGTCTTGTTTCAATATACCACCTACTTACATAGACTCTATTAAAATGCTATATAAAAACTCTTATACTTTTCTTTATATTAACAGGAAAATATCCAAAAATATAAAGATCATTAATGGCACAAAGCAAGGATGCCCATTATCTCCTTTCTTATTTAATTTATATATAGAACCCCTATTATTATACATAAAGCAAAATACCTACCATAATATTCCTAGAATCCTTAACACTAAAGTTTGTTTGTCCACTTTTGCAGACGATCTTATATTATATTTTCAAACACCCTGCTCAGATCTTTCCAAACTAATTTGCTCCATTGAAAAATTCTCAGAGGTCTCTGGGTATCAGATTAATATTCAAAAAACACATATTCTTCCCATAAATCCAGTTGCTCACAAGTCATATATGTTTCCTGACTCCACTTTTCGGATAGTTCAGAATTTCAAATATTTAGGGATTCATATAAATCATAATGGTCTCTCCACATTTCAAAATAATTTGGCTAAAGTATGGTCATTGATTATACTTGACTTGAACAGATGGAAATTGCTAAATTTATCACTTTTATCAAAAGCAGCTATAATAAAATGAATATTCTTCCCAGATTGTTATTTCAATTCAATGCAGTGGATCAGATGATTCCAAAATCTTTTTCTCAAAAATCAATAAAACTTTGGCTAATTTCTTGTGGTTTCCTAAATCAGTAAGAATTTCTTACATTAAGCTAATCTTACCTAAAAATAGGGGTGGACTTGGTCTTCCCAATTTTCACCTTTACTATTTGATTATCTCGGCAAATAAATTATTATCTATTTTAAATATAAAGACTGAGAAGTTTAATCAAAATTCTATTTGGACAGAATTATGGTTTCAACATATTGTAACTAAAAACATTAATCCATTAGTTCTTCCTTTCCTTTCATTAGGTGTTATGAACAAATTAAAAATTCCTAACTCTTTAAAACAAAAATTATTGCTTTTCAAGAATTGGTAAAACTTGTAAATCTAGAAAATATATTTCAATTAATGCAACCTCTTCATTTAAATCCTAATGTTAACTTAGACAATATTTCTTTTAATCTTTCAGATTTTCCTTTGATTAAAGATCTTACAGTTTGGGATCTGATGCAACACAAAATGAAACTATCTCTAATATTCAAAATTCTCAAAGTTAATATTAATTATCTAACCATCTTTACGTCAATTGAGAGATGTTATTAATGCTAAATTTTACACATCAATGTAGATAGCACCGATATTAACAACTATAAAGTGTTTTTAAAAGTCCTCATACTCCCAGAGAAAATGTTATCTAAATCTTATAATCTCATAAATCAAATAATTCATAGTGAAGTGTGTCTCTTCTCTACTTATTGGGATAAACATAACTCTCACATATCTATAAATCAGAAACTCTCAGCTATCAAAATACATTGGAATACTCACCCTTCAAAAACTCTTTTACACTCAACTAATGATTAACAATAACGCATATTTCACTCCTTCTAAACTTAACAAATTTGATTCTAATAAATCGCCTCATGTTCTTGTTGTTCACATCCCAACGCAGATCTTTTACACATTTTTGGTCTTGTCATCATTCACACAAACTTTGGACCTCACTAAAAGTTCGTTTACAGAAAATGGGATATCATAAATCCACCTTATCTTGGGAGACTGCACTACTACACCTACCAAATATTTATCTCTCCAAATTAGACATGCATGTGTTAATATATATATGTTCACTTATGAAATTATATATTACCCAAAATTGGCTGGATCGTACCAAATTGAATTGGAATAATTTTAAAATTTTGGCCCATACATACATCAGTGCGCAGAAAATGATAGTGCAAAGTCCCAAGAAGTTGTCATTTATTAGCAAAGCTATAGAAAAGGTGTTACATATTATTAATAGCATATAGAAGGTCACCTCTTTTTAGGGATTTGTAGACCTCAGTCTCATTTATACTCTTATACTTCCTTTTATTTTAAATCCATACTTACCTTGATATATTCTTTGGTTAACATTTGTATATGATGTAAATAGTTAAGTGTATATTCTCAAACTGCATTGAGACAAAACATTTATTTTACAAAAGTGTATTTTCATAAATATCTCCTAATGTTCCATTTTTAATATGTATTCTTATCTTGTTGTTGATGTTATAATTCTGTCTTGTTTAAAAATTCAATAAAAAAGTTTTTTGAAAAAAAAAACTTTGAAGCTAATCCAAGCATCATTTTGCACAAATGATTACCTCGTTCACAGAGAAATACTGGTATTCAAAAAAGGTGTTCATCATTGTTCATTACACAATTAATATATGTTTATGAATCATGCCTCCACGCCTATTGTCATCATTCAGATATGTTGTAGTCCTCCTTAGAATGCTGATGGTTATTTACTTGCCATTATGCAGCTATTTGCATGATATGCAAACAGTGCTTCTTTGTGTTGTTACAGCGACTATGTTGCATGTATCTCTGAAAATGGCTACCACTTGCACTTTTTCACTTAATGCAGCCCATTAACTTTTTCTGTATACCCCTGTTAGAGTGGGAAGTCTCAAGGCTGTACAATAAATGCATTTGTGAGACATGTTTTATTGGATTTATTCATTAAAGTGAGTTTTTAATAACTATGTATTTAATTAAGTCTATTGACCGTAGTTTAGCAATCTGCACATACCTATAATAAGTACATTTTGCAATTGTTTATGCCTTCAGCTGCACAATAATCTTTAGTTATCTATTATTCTCTTTCTCAGCTGTAGCACTTTCCCTGCCCTATTTGTATAAGGGCCAATGTGTCTTACACTCTGAACATTACACTCACACCAGCACTAATCACTAACTGTTCTAAAACTTTTTTATAACCTAATACTCATCACTCACCCCTTGGAGTTGCAAGTACTTCTCATTTTAATGTGATAGACCTAGTGACAGAAATGGTGAAGGGGATATGCTGTTACCCAGAAATAATTTGAACTTTGGGACCATTGATATTTAGTTAATTCCGTAAAAATATATAAATTAAACTAATCTCTCATAAAGAGTCCTTTACACTGGCTACTAATTTGTATTAATAATTTCTTTAGAAAATGTACTTTATGTGACACACACATAAGTGTATATTTTAATTTCTTGTGTTACTGATTTTAGGATTATGCTGTGAACATGTTCATTGGTTGATTATAACACACTGGCAATGTGTTTACTGTTTTCATACTGTTGCTTATTACATCTGAGTTTTCTCCCTGGGACCCTACTGAGTATTGAACCGCCCAGCTGGACTTTGTTGATTAACAAATATAAGCAAGTAGTTATATTCTGCTGTACACCTCTATAAGGTATTACATAAAATGTAAACATTTATTTATAATGCTAGTACTGTAACTGTAAGGTAGCAAAACAGTAGCATATTACTAAGCAAGCTGAGCACAAACACCATTATCCTCCTTTGTAGAACATTTGAAAACCATCTTACTAGCTCATCCATAATCAGATGGCTGCTAGCCTCACCAGTCCTAACCTTTAACGTGCAGCTATTCACTACTTGATATCATTGTAATGTCCATTGCTACTGTGATGATCTACCACTGGACCAGTACACAAGGAGCCTCAGTTCTCACCATTGGCAACAGTGGGGGATGTACACTGGGTTGATGACAGGTACACACACAGTATTTCCAGATGCAGCTCTCTGCATCAAATGCAATTTCTCTAAAGAACACACAGAGACCACACTCAATCAGGGGTTGTTTTTCCCTCTTTCTCCAGATCCTCAGTAAAACTCCCCACTGGCACAGCTATAGAGTTGAGATCTCAGCTGAGTGGCCAAGCCAAGACCTCCAGCACCTTGCCCATGTAGTGACACACACATGCACACACGCACACACACACACACACACACACACACACACACACACACACATACACACACTTGGAAAGGCTGGCACAGGTTTACTAGCTATGCCCCCTTTTTGCCCAGACTATAAGGTAGTTATCACTGCCACCAGCCAACTCCTTATCAGGACAGTCTCAGATAAATGCTTTGCTATATTCCTGACTATATCTAAGAGAATTATTCCATTCCCTAGAAACTTACTTCATCAAAGCAAGGCAGATGTGTGGTGAATGGTTCCTGTTGTTGTCAGGTCCAACACAGAATACAGAATGTATTGTCTATCTCGTAGAGTTCTCAAATTAATATCTCACATATTATTGCTGGGATAGCTTGCAGAATTACATCTTTTCTTGTCATCTGACTCTATCCCAAGTGAAACTCCCACTGCTGGAAACTGGCAGGATTTAGCATTTACCTGTAAAAATACATAGATCTCAAATCTTTGGCAGATGCTGGAAGTCATAAAACAATTGCATTCCTTTGTACATTCAGAGGTAGTAATTAGTTCACTCTGAAGACAATGCAGAAAGCTTCTCAGCACAGAGTCCATGTCTGTAGCTGCAATGAAAACTGAAAGATACCATATTTTATTTTGTGGCCATAAAGTAATTTAATTTGTTATTTTTTCTGAGTTAACCTCCTGTATTCCAGTCTCGACTATTAAAATATATACATTTAAACAGTTACAACAGAACATGTACATTTCTGTTCTTTTCCAGTAGGGCACACTATGGTTACATTTTAACCACAGAAAAAATAAAGGAATGTCCATAGCCAGTAATTACACCATAAGCTCCACACAGCAGGCAAATCTTGGTAGTTGAGTGCTGTAAAATCTTTATTCATATAATCCACAAAACACATATCTGAACAAATCAGTTTGATATACACGACATATATTTCTAATACATTTGTAACACAAGCATCTTACACAAATCATTTTGATATTCACCAATGGCATATCATTATTTACAAAATTCCAGCTAGCTGGGGTGACAGTATCTCCCTTTGTCACAGCTACATCCAGTTCATGTAGCATACAAAGTTTATTTATTTTTTCTTCTTTCTTAAGTGCCTACTCCTCTCGGAAAAAAACTAAAGATCCCACCAACTATTATCAGCACTAGATCTTTCCCTGTTCAGAAACAGACAACTTCTAGATAACAGATAGGCCCTACACAGTTAGAGATACTAATATTGTACAATCTGTGTGTAACAGGACACATACTTTCCACTGCATACCAGATGCATAGAATAAGCCAATAGTCCCTGGCTGATCCATAAACTTAAATCCATACAGGGAATAACAGATTACCTAGCAGGAGTGAAAAAAATGATGTTCTCATATATATACAACTCCTTATTGTCATAATAGTCCTGGTAAAGAGTTATTAAAATGTACTAGGACAGTTATATTAAAGGGATAAAAGTCCCTGTTTTCTAATCCTAGCTACTTCTGGTGAGAAATAGGTGCTTGGTCTTCTTAAGGTCAGACATCAAACCACCTTGTATCAATTTATTGATCAAGTGCTTCACAGTGTGGCTCATCTCTTAAGTAAGGAATTTTGTATTTCAACTAGGGAGACTATTGCCACAAACTATCATCTGTTTGATCTCTTAAATAATTCACCTCTTTCTATTTCAGTCAATTCACCTCTGGTGAAACTCATATACTGTTATCGCATACCTCCGCAGGTTCACAGGTAGATGCTAGGCTAACTGCCTTTGTAGCCATATTAAACCTAGTTCCCTTTTGATGCTTGAATGAACCTATGCCTTTTGGTTTTTGATTGATCTTTCCCATCCCATGGTCAACAATTATACATTCCCCCTAGTGGGAATAACTGGGATAATACAGTGGATTATTTGAGAGGACCCTTGTGTGGGATAAAGCATTTAGGAACTACCTCTGTCTATTAGTAGTATGGTGGGCAGTCCTGAGGTCAATTTTCCAATGTCCATCTATACATTCAAGTTGTGTTTGACTTTGGACAGGGATGAGCTTTGTTTAACATGGATGGGGAGTCTGTTTCAGAGCAACAGTATCCTCTGTGAGATTTACTGTCACAGCAGAAATTAATATAATTTCAGCTCACCGATAATATAATGTCTGCTATTTCACTTTTAAAGGACCAGATCTCCTTAAAGACACAAATTAAGATAGACCTTTTAGTGCTCTCTTTACTGTCTTAATAAAGGCCTTAGGTATGGCTAAACACACCTTACTGATTAGAAGTCTCCACATTGTTCATTGTTGTCCAGCGTTCACTAGAAGCTAAGCAAGGTTTGTAAGACCCTATAACTATACCATACTCAAATTTTAAGTATCTAGTCAGGCCATTATCTTCCAACAACATGTAATTTCTAACAAAATTGTCATATTTTCCAAGTTTTGGTAAATAATACATATTGTTTAATTCAAATAGCTTCCAAAGACTAAGATTGTAGTTCCTAGGGCCCTTCAGAAAACTAAATGGTTACCTATCAAACTCACATCTGGGAATAATGTTACCCGTATATAAAATATTTTTTTTTACCTTCAGTCTGCCACCCTAGCTTCAAAGCTATCTCACAGAGCATGTGCACACTGTTTACCTAGAACCCTTTTATAGATCAGTGCTTGTGCCTTCTTTCATTTGGTCCAGCTGTACGTAACAACCTTTTTCATGAATTAGGACAAATCCAGGAGCTCAGTTTATTCAGAAGCAAACCCCTACAAAACTTGAAATATCAAACAATTTATATCTGCTTTCCTGCTTATTTCAGGCTTTTTATGTATAAAGATATTTCTCAGCCAAACCTATATTTTAACTAAGTAATACCTTTGCTGAATACCATCTCTCTTCGTGTGCGCTTCACCACGCTATTGACCATGTATTAGGGGTATAACCTTAGGGCAGTGAATGCACGTAGTATTAAAGTGATATGAAAGCTATGGAACCTTGCTGGCTAGGCATACGTAGGCCCTTGGGCCGATAGCCTAGGACCTACCTATGAACCTATGAAAGTAATGGAACAATCAAAAGAATTCCCAGTGTTAAGAAGTGTGCATGAAAAGGAGGTCAGTACTCTGAGTGCAAAGTGAGGGAAGAAGTGGGGGTTGGTCTAGGACATGACTCGTACCCCTCATCCCTGAATGAGGAGGAGAGATCCCACACTGCTCCTAGTCTTACTTCATTTATTCCGAGAAATCTGTCCAGTTACCGAAAAGGTTTTCAGTTTGTAACTGCAGCTGACAAGCCATTGTTAGTGCTTCCCATTTTAAGGCTGCATGAACCACGGAAGAAGGTATTTTAATAATATTTAAATACTTGTATCACATCTTAAAAAATCCATGTGAATTACATTTAAGTACCTATTCCTTGAAATCGGAAGACAGGATGACTGAACAATTTTAAACAAGACTAACAAATGCTATGGGTTCCTTGAAACATTTCTGTTTAACATTATCTTCTTGTCTTCAGGTGTAACTCAAACATTACCACAGCCAACATGTAGCTGCATGTAGTAAGACAATGCAGACTTTGTTTTGTTCACTGAGGAGTTGGATTACTAACACAAATATGCAAAATTGTGGGTTTAAACAAAGTCTCCCAGGCCACATCTGGCAATGTCATAGCCCCCTGGGAATGTTAAGAGATAGTTTGCCTTTATTTATCCTTCAGCAGATCTGAATACAATTATCTCACTTAAATTAGTCATGAAAGCAGGTGAAAAAAATGTGTAAAAAATAAAATAAAGCAGATGATGACCAAAGTAGAGTAGAAAAAAAAAAGACTTACATTCCTGATCCCATAGTCATACCAGCCATAAATCCCTTTGCTTTACTTGTTTGAAAACTTAAACATGGTATCAAAAAGCTGGGCAAGTCTCTCCTATCTATATGAGATTTTACAGCTACTGGCTGAAGGATTCTGCTTAAAAACAGGAATATTGTTTCAGATGAGAAAGGCACAAATAGTTTTGGAAATATTGTCATAATTCTCTAAAAATCCCTTTAACTTATTTGAGTGCTGCAGCTGATGTAACTTATTAATTAACTGTATAACATAGAGTATGCACTATGCTGTACTAGGAAGCAGGTTTGTGTTGGAGATCTGCTTTAAATCAGATAAAACTGCTTGCTGGGAAAAAGGTATACAGACAGAAGAGCAAATGACAGCACCAGGGTACTTTTATCTTCCTAATCGTGCACAAAGCACTATGACTGCTTTTAGATCACATTAAATGGCAGGCAGTCAATTATGTTTTCTAGTGGAAATTACTGGAATCAAGGATTACAGGATGGATCTTATCAGCGACTGTTAACTTTCAACCTCAAAGATAACCGACATACAAATATGGGTTATTAGCCAGGCTTGTAATAGTATGCAGACTGATTGTCTAGTTCTTATCTATGCACCTATACACTGTCAAATAAAATATGCGATGGTACAAAGGGTCCTCGTCAAACATTAAGCAGCAATGTGTCCCACCAAGAACTCCAGCTTAATGTAGTCGATCGTGTACAACAGTACAAAACAGGCATTTATGTCAATGAGACTGTGAAAAGACCATTAACTGCTTTTTGGCACAGATCCAGAGCTTTCATGCATCTTATAGTTATTTAACAAGTAGTTATTTAAGAACACTACATAGATGTTCATTTTTGTTTAAAAACATTTCAGTAACATAAACAAATATGAATGCTAATACACAGCAGTCTACAACAATAGAAAAAACATTTCTCTCTCTACCATAAATCAAAAGTTCCATAAATGCAGATGGCTAGGGGCAAACATTTTAAAGATATGACAATGAAGAAAAACAAATACTGGGCCTTTGTAGCTACCAAGTTACTGAACTTAAGTAACTGAACCAGTAAACATGCTAGTGTTTAATACAGATTGACATAGTGGGGCTGGTTCAGAATGATTACCAAGATTTGTGCTCAGATTAAAACCTCCCAGTAACCTTTTCTGATTTAGAGAAAGCCCTGCCACATTGCTTTGACACAAAGATGTAGACCCTCTCTGCAGCCATTCTAAATGTTACTGAGGCACTCCAGGAGCCATGTTCTCTCCTCCAGAAATGTCTGTGGTAGGGCATTTACTCAGCTAAGTATGGCTGCTTATAGTTGCTTACATTAAAACAACATGGCTTAAAGTTTGTGTTCATCCATTGAGGTGTCAGTGAAGTGCTGGGGAAGGGTAAATGGACAGGTAATGTTGGTGTATGTGTGCATACACGTAGGGATGCATGCATGACTGTATGACTGTGCCTAAATGAGATGTCACATTAGGGGGATTTCTTAGGGGGTAGGTAGGGTAGTTGCATGTGTGTGTGTGGGGTGTGTGAGTGAAAGTGTGAGTGAATGTGTTTGTTAGGGCTATCAAGTGGGGGGAGTTTTGTGTGTGTGTGTGTGTGTGTGTGTGTGTGTGTGTGTGTGTGTGTGTGTGTGTGTGTGTGTGTGTGTGTGTGTGTGTGTGTGTGTGTGTGTGTGTGTGTGTGTGTGTGTGTGTGTGTGTGTGTGTGTGTGTGTGTGTGTGTGTGTGTGTGTGTGTATTTCTATGCAAGAATATATGCACGTGTGTGGAGAAGCTGTCATACTTGCACATCCCCCTATAATAATGATCACATTCTGTGACATTTAGGTGGGGGGGCGTACTAGACAACAAGGATACACTGCTACTGTGTCTAAAAGGCATTTAGAAAAAAAAAAAGAAAAAAAAGAAGAAAGACTACATGCATTGGGGGTAAACTAGATACCAGGGTTATTCTATATAGCATTCCCTATAAGCACTAAAAAGATTCAAAGCCCATGCTCACCCACCAAGAATATTAGTCATCTATGCCACCACTAGACATGGATACCAGGGATACTTGAAATATTCCTTTGGTATTTAAAAAAAAACATAGGTAGAGTAAAATAAACTGGGATAAACGCATTGAACCCTGCATCCTTGGTACAAAATGCAACAGCAGTAACCATGACATTAACTATGCAGGATTATTTTGCATGATAAGAATTATAAACTAATATCTGTCACAATTCATTGACTACAGCAGTCCATGCTTTACGAGAGGCAGGGTACCTATAACAGGCAACAGCAGGAGCAGTCTGTAAAATCTGGACGGACATTTGAGGGGAATGGAGTTTTGTCCATGTGGGAGTAAGCTTCAGTACAAAGCTGGGCAAAACAGTAGACAACACTAGTGAGAATATTTAAACTATTATCAGGACTCAATTAAAAAAAAAATCAATAGGACAACAGATACTAGCTTCCCTATGCACTGTACCTACATTAAGAAGACTGAAACTCCAATATTTTGCATAATTTATCGATTATAAGGATCTATGATTTATGTGGACAGGGTCAAAACATAAAAAAGATAAATTGTGGGTGTTCCATCAGCTCAGGGACAGGTAAGAGGTGTGTGGTGTCCCTGTGTGTGTGTGTGTGTGTGTGTGTGTGTGTGTGTGTGTGTGTGTGTGTGTGTGTGTGTGTGTGTGTGTGTGTGTGTGTGTGTGTGTGTGTGTGTGTGTGTGTGTGTGTGTGTGTGTGTGTGTGTGTGTGTGTGTGTATATGCATGCATGTGTATGAATGAAAGAGGGTGGTGTCTGTGCCAATGAGATGCATGGGCCACTAGTGTAAACTATATCAGGAAAGTGCCAATTTGAAGTTGTAGCAGTTAAGGGTGATTCACAGACATACAAATTAGTTGATAATGAGGTCTTCTCTCATCGGGGTTAAAATATTGCAAATTATAACATCATATAAATAGACTCTTTTTTTACAGCAGTTCTTAACTGCCTGCCCAGTATCTTGTCTTCAGTGTCTACGTTAAGAAAAAATATTTAAATTAAGTGCTTTTGATGTGGCACTAATGTTAGTCATGACTGGAAATACTTTTATTTGTCTTATTATGGTTAATAATTTGTTCCATGTGTACTGCTTTCATATAATTTTAGTCCATGTTGTAGACTACTTGTCATCTCTCCTACTTAACCCCATTTTTGTTTTTAATTTCCAGTTTTGTTTAACCTTGTCTAGTGAAAGGATAGTTGAATCACCTGGTGCATTTCTGATTCCTATCATTCCAGGTTTACATTGTCAAGTATTTTGTTCATATGTACAGTAATTTTTGATTTTGAAGGATTGCATCTTTTTTTTCTTTCCAGATGAGTCACAGTGTGGGTAGCAGAGATTCATTAAGTGGCAAAGGATCTCAGATCTATAACATAAAGTGTCCTCACTCCTCATATATTAGGATACAGGATACTTAAGCTGGATACCAACATATGACAGATAAAACCCCAGTTTAACCTTTAACCTTCCTGTCATAGAAGGTAAGAGGTGTGTGTGTGTGTGTGTGTGTGTGTGTGTGTGTGTGTGTGTGTGTGTGTGTGTGTGTGTGTGTGTGTGTGTGCGTATGTGTGTGTGCGTGTGTGCGTGTGTGCGTGTGTGTGTGTGTGTGTGTGTGTGTGTGTGTGTGTGTGTGTGTGTGTGTGTGTGTGTGTACTGCAATGCATTTCCTTGCTAGTTAAAGATATTGAATTGAAGTGCTTGGTATAGGAAAAGACCCTATATCCATTTGAGGTATTGGTTCTGGATGGTACTGCAATATGTAGAAAACCACTGGTAAGACAAACAAGTGTATAACAAGCAATTGCAGCTTCACCAGTGCAGGCCTCTCCACCCTAAATATTTGCCCTGCACTGACAGAAATGGTTTTCACTAAACTTTTTCCATTACTGTTTGTTTAAAATGTTATACACCCATCCCATCTCTATTTGAAGATACTTACAGATATGAGATTTGCCTTTCTTTTCCTTCTTTTCTTCTGGTAACTGGATACTCATATAATACTTATTCCATGCAAAATAATTTAATACTATATTCCTTTGTGTTCAAAACTGGGCCAGTAGCTGGGATTTCTGGATCTGTATATCCCCATGAGTGCCTGTTTTCAGAATATATAACCATTACAAGCTAGCCCTTCTCTAGCCTCTGTCAAATCAATAGATAGAATGCCTTTATAATACTGTGAAAAACCCTGAAATGAAAGGCTTATGCAAGTAGTAATGAAAGATGACAGTTAAGATTACATAATTTAATAAAATAAAACTATGGTAAATATCCCAGGGCTTTTTAATTTAAATGTTACAAATGTTAGCACATCTCATTGTACAGAGTAAACATATTATTTTCTAAAAGTATCCACCATGAAGTCGAAGGCATATGTCTGTTTACTCCTTGGTTGAAGTTTACTGCATTCTCTCATTCCTCTAACCTCTCTCCATGGATTGATGCTCCAGGGGATGCACTCTGCTTCCTCTATTCACATATGCATATACTCTCATACCCATCTGCAATCTTAAATGGTGCACATTCTCTGCAGCTTGTCTTTAACCGTCCATAGACTGGGTGACACTGAATGTTCCAACACCTAAACCATCGAGCATACTGTGGAGAAGCATGTACTTTACTGACTGGTCTGATGGAGAGCTGGCAGAATGATTTGTAAGCCACTGGTGGGAGAGGCAGATTTGTTTAATTAAATGCTGCTCATTGAGAGTACTCATTCACTGAGTATATTCTAGCTACTGAACATGAGAGACAATAAACACAGGAGACATTAATTTATAAGGGGATGATAGGCACTGATCCCACACTGAATGTGATTATCATTCATTGAGGGAACGATGTTTTGTATTCATGTGAAGTGTAAGATGTACAGCACTTGGGATGTGACATGCCTGTACTGGTGTGAGATTACTGAGAAGAGGAACCCCTTCTATTTGACAGCTCTGTGAGCTATTGAGGGGGATAGTAATGCTGTGAAGATGTGCAGGGAAGTTTTTTTTTTCTTATTGGGCAACAGCCTAATTTCTTTCAGCTGCTAAGAGACAGGTGGATGATCACATTAGTGAGCTATGTGTTGTTTATACTAATATCTGTGGAGACATGTTATGTATACTTTGTCACTCTCTTTCATCAAAAGCTAAGTATGGAATCTAGCAACACATTTTGCACATGTTCACATCAATATATATCAGGATCATTCATTCATTCTTCCAATGACCCACTTAATCCAATGGAGATTCGCAGGGGACCCAGGGTCACAAGTGGCATTAAACATAGAAATTAAACCTGAATAGAAAAACAATACATTGCAAGATGCATGCTCACATACAAACCCACACACACATACAAACACACACTCACACACACACACACACACACACACACACACACACACACACACACACACACACACACACACACACACACACACACACATACACACACACACACACACATGCACACACACACACACACACACACACATGCACGCACATGCAAGCTCGCACGCACACAAACACACACACACTCTCTCACACACTCACCTTGCTACACATCTATGGAAAATTTAAAGGATTCCTGATTCATCCACAGAACATCTTCTTATGTGTAAAACTAAGCTAGCCTCCTGCTACTACAAAATAGCTAAATTTGCAACCAACCACCCTTATAAAAACACCAATGCCTTGGATTAAGACACCTAAACCAGTTTGAACTCCCAAACTAATTGACATACTTGCAACATATCATTGCCCACAACCTATTGTATTGTACATACAAATGACCAGCATTACAAATTACTGTACTGTACTATTCACTCACTAGAGACCATTGTTCTAGCAATAAACTTTTACTATGGATCAGTAAGACATTCAACATTGCTGGAAACTCTCTATACTCCCATTATGAGTAAAAACTCTGGAATACAATCCCGACACAGTTAAAAAAGATAGAAAACATAAATAGTTTCAAAACTTTGCTTAAACAGCACCTCTGCCAAAGATCGCACTGTTCTTCCTGCTCACCCAGCTAGCTTTACTCAGATTACTTTTCTCCAAATCTTACAGCCACTTTGCTTCCCAGGCTTTTGTACCTTATTGCTCCTCTTCATACTGTACTAATTTTCTAATGTCCTAGTCTTCCTTTATGCCTCACACCCCACCACTAACTACAATTCCTCCTTTGTCCCTTTATCTTCCTGATCTTTTCCATAGTTTCTCCTTTCTAATCAATTTTTAAGCTGCATTACTACTTGCCTGTCTGTAAATTATTATTAACCTCAAAAACACCCCAGTATGATCTTTTCCCTAACCGTTATTGTATTTTATTCTTCTATTCAATAATTATCCAATTTATGTTAATTTTTCCCTTGTTTATCTGTTTCAAAATGCTATGGTCAGTTAAGAAATATTTAAAAATCATGTAAATAAGCTTATGTACAGATTTTTTACCATGCAATTATAAATGCACATCATGTGCAACTTAAATGTGATGCTTTCCTCCCCTGGCCTCCGATGAAAATGGGGTTTATCCAATCAGGTGTTTCCTGGTTAACAAAGACAAATAAATAAAATAAATAAATGTGTTTATAAGCTAGTATATCTAGCAATAATCCACATAAACACAATAAGAACATGTAGATTCCACAAAGAAAGCACCCCAACTGAGAACCAAACTGGGCAGCCACATGCTGTGAGTTAGCAGTGCTAAGCACTGCACCACTTTAATCCCATATCAGGATTATGCACAGACTTTAACTCTATTAAAATATGCTATCATTTCTACATCCTTCCTATCATACACCCATGCTAAAAATCTGTTTTGCCTTAAAATCAAGTTAAAAGTTATTGACAGAGAGAGAGAGAGAAAGAGATTTCTCACTTTGGTCTCAATGTTTGGAGCTCCTGTGGTTTAGATGATGGATAAATTCAAATTCAGAATATTCTCCTTTTTAAACACATACAGGTTCTATATCTCTGACAGTGCTTACCTCTGCCCATTTTCCTAACATTTAACTTTTCCACAGTTTCAGTTTTCCGAGCCATATAACTTTTAGCAGATTTCCTTATCATTACTAGGTAGTCATTAACCAACCTCAATAAAAAAATACATATTTCTTTCCAGCTTTAAACTTGCCTGGGGAATTACTACACATTTCTTATCTTATTTTCTACTGGCTCCCTTGCCTTTACTATTCTGAATAATTGTATTTCTCCTACCATTCTCTTGTCAAATACTTTCTCTTACTCTTTCCTCCATTCAGTTCCATTTTATCGCCATTCATTACCTTAGCTGTTCCATCCTTGCAATCTCCTGCTTTCTACATTTAAATATCTGCTATACAAAAAATAATTTTTCTGAAAAGATTTCAAACTTGTACAAATTAAATCAGTGTTGGTGATTCCCTGTTGGGTGAGGAAAGTAAGCCTATATGTTCTTGTCTGTGAGTGATAAAGCTGCTTTCTGTTTTACCTACTCTGTTTTGTTTTCTGTTTTAAGAAATCTGCTTGGCCTGGTGTTTGTGTTCTATGTAACAATTAGACAATTAAATTAGCCAGGCTGCACATTTTACATGTTTTTTTACTAGTTAAATTGTTTGAGTGATACATAAAAGCACAGTGAATTTCTGGGCCTTTGGCTTTCTCTGAAAAGATTTAAAGCCTGTATAAACTAAAGCACTGCTGGTGATTCTGTGCTAGTTTTTCCCACCTAACCTCCCCTTCATTTATCTGCTTTTTAAACCTGGTAATTTTAAGCTGCCCACCACTACTGTAAATTGAGCTTAATAAGTTCCTCCCATTCTACACTGCTGTTGACATCTTTAATTATTTATTTGCCTTTTATTGTGCTTATATTGTAAAAGTGCATTTTGCCTGTCATTGACTGCTTTACTGACTTACTTGTTCTGAATTCATTATCTAGCTAGCTATTGGATAAAGTAGTATATGTTTGCATCTTAACAAGCATTTATTTTTATGTCACGAGATCAGGCTTTAGAGTGCATTGCATATTTATAGAGTTCATTGCAATAGGCCACTCTAAAATAAACCTTAGACTGAATAGTCACATTATCAATTGGATAATAATATTGTACAGTAATAATTAGACACCTTTTCAAGGGCCTTTCGGTAGCTGATAATAATACTAGCTGGTGGTGGCAGAAACTATTACTGTATAGTCTGGGTAAAGGGGCACAGCTGGAGAATCTGTGTCAGCCTTTCCCAGGAGTGTCTGTGAAGTTGTATAAATACTTATCTCAAAGTATGGGTGAGTGTCAGTTACCTGGGCAGGGACATGAAGCACTGGTTGGACAGAGAGGGTACTGGAGGTTAGCTTGCCAGCTAGGCTGAGATCTGGACCCTATAGCTGTGCCAGTGGGGAGTCTTATTGGGGACCTGGTGAGCAAGGGAGCAACCGGCCCTAGACTGACTGTGATCTCTGTGTGCTCTTAAGGGAAATTGTATTTTACTGTGTGTATTAGTTATCCTTTCCTCTTCTAGGAGACAACCTCTCTGGTGTTAGTGGTGAGGATTGAGGCTCCTTGATTGCTGGGCCAGGGCACAGTCATCACATATTGATGGTAGTGGTGGGATATCCTATCACATATTGGTGGCAGTGGCTGGGATATCCTATCACATATTAGTTTGCTGTGGCGATATCCACATCACATATTGATTAGTTGGCAAACACTAAGTGGCTTGTAGTGGTGTGGGTAGAGTGAATTCCTGTAGCTTATGTACAGTGATCTCTAATAGGGTTTTGTACTCTAAAACAGCCATGCAGTATATACTCAGAGTTCAGATCACAATTGTTTTATTTCTTTTGTTAGCTTAGTGTTAATCAGGGTGAGCAGGCAGCATGTCAGCAGAGGAGTATGTAAAGCTGACAAGGAGCCAGCTGGCAGAGATGTGCCAGGCTAGGGGATGGTACATGGAAACCTGACTAAGGCAGACCTGATTGCAGCCTTGGTTACAGCTGCATCAGAAAACAGCAGCCTGGAGGACAATCAGACTGACAGTGGAGATACAATATCCTTGGAGAATGGACAGGTCAACCTTTCTGCAGTGGACTTAAAAATCCAGCTGGAGCTAAAGAGACTTGAGTTGGAAGCCAGGCGTATGGAACTAGTAGCAGCTGAGAAAATGAGGACTCTACAAGCTGAGGAAAATGAATGGTAGAGGAGGCATGAGAGGGAAATGCTGACTCTTCACCAGAGTCATGGAGGTAATGGGGAAGGGAGTAACCAGACCCCAGAAGCACAAAAGGTCAGTAAATTTCTTCCACAGTTTAAAGAGGGGGATAATTTTGATAGCTTCATTCATATGTTTGAGTGGGTATGTAAACAATATGAAGTTGACCAAGGGCTCTGGCTATGATTCCTGACCCCCTTACTCAATGGTAAAGCCGTTACTTCTTTAGCAAAAATGCATGACACTAACTGTTTTGATTATACTGCTATAAAAAGACACTTGTTGGAATGTTTTCAGCTAACACCTGAAATGTATAGGAAAAAGTTTCATGAGCATAGACGCAAGGCATATGAAAATGTATGTGAATATGTTGCTGAACTGAGTACTTATTTTCATAGCTGGGTGAGTGGATGTCAGGTCTCCACTTTTGAAGGGCTGGCAGACCTTTTGGTAAGGGAACAAGCCCTTAGCACTTTGTCTGAGGACATGAGGATCTGGTTAGCTGAAAGACAGTGTGCTACTTCAGAGGAGTTGGGGAAGAAGGGAGACATATACCTAGAAAGCAGGGCAACCCTGCACAGGAAAGGGACCCCCAGTACTGCCCATGGGAATAAAGGAACCCATGGTAGGCAGCACAGACTGCCCCAACAGAATCCACCAGTAGCAGGGGAAGCCAATAGTCCAGGTATATGTCCAGGCACTAGGGTTAAAATGTTTTGATTACAACCAATGGGGCCATGTGACATATAGGTGTCCATGGAGGCAAGGTTGGTAACAAAAGTTGAAAGAGCCAGTAAGTGGGAAAGACAAAATGCCAATAATAGGTTGTTTTGAGACTTCCGGGGTATGGAACTACCATCCTGCAGATGTCCTGAGAGGGAAGGATTTGGATGAGGCAGTACCATGTACTTATGCAGTTAAATGCAGTCAAGCTAGGAGACAAGCATGTGAGTCTGGTAGCCTGGGGGAGACCCAAACAGACTGCATACTTGCAGCCAGGACTGGTGAGGTGATTACTTCAGGGAGTGAGCTATGTTGTAGCAGTGAAACTAAATGTGAGCCACAGCTGCTTGTAGGTACTGATGTTCCCTTGGACAGGGTAACTGCAAAGGCAGAGATGAGTAGTCGTACCCAGGCTGACAGTGAGGCACCACTGTCAGAGGATGCCAGACTTCCTGTGAAAGGGGAGCTGGGAAGGGTTACAAGGAGAGACTTGAGACAGGCTCAGCTCTCAGACCCTACATTGCAAGGCCTAGGGCAGGTAGCTAGGGAGGCAACTGATGCTCAAGGGAAGGGGGAATCTGTATGCTGTATGCTGGAACTAAGGGTTACTGTACAGAAAGTGGACCCCTGAGGGAGGGCTAGAAGGTGAGAGAGTACAGCAGTTGGTATTGCCTAGAGCTTACCATCTGGCACTTCTAGCCATTGCCCATGATATTCCCTTTGCAGGTCATATGGGCATAAAATGTACAAAGAGGTGTATTAAGCAAAAATTCTATTGGCCTGAAATTTCCAGAGATGTAACAGGGTACTGCAGGACCTGTGAGCAGTGCTAAAAAGCAGGCAAGGCAGGAGACAAGGTGAGAGCTCATTTGATGCCTTTGCCTGTGATTGAGGAGCCATTTCAGAGGGTAGCTATGGATATTGTGGGTCCTCTGAATACCCCAAGTTCCACAGGGAAAAAGTATATCCTAGTGATTGTAGATTATGCTACACAATACCCTGAGGCAGTGGTGTTGTCCTCCATTGAGGCCGAGAAGGTGGCAAATGCTTTGCTAGAGATTTTCAGCAGGGTAGGTTTCCCAAAGGAAATACTGTCTGACAGAGGTGCCAGTTTTATGTCAGACCTGCTGGCTTGTATGTGGAAGTCCTGTGGGGTGAAGCACATGAAGGCCACCCCCTACCATCCCAAGACTAATGGTCTTGTTGAGAGGTTAAACTCTATAACCAAGTCCATGTTACAGGCATTTGCAGATCAGTTTAAGAGGGAGTAGGACAAATATTTGCAACATCTGTTGTTTGCTTACAGAGAGGTTCTCCAGAAATCCACAGGTTTTTCACCCTTTCAGTTGCTGTATGGGCATAGGGTTAGGGGACCTCTAGATTTAATTTGAGATGAATGGGAAGGTGAGTGTGAGTCTCACAAGGAGTCTGTTGTGGCATACGTCCTAAACCTCAGAACAAGGCCCAGGGAACTCATGGGCTTGGCCCAGGAGAACCTGGCAGAAGCTCAACAACAGAAAAAGGTGTGGTATGACAGGAATGCTCGAGCTAGAGAGTATGCTGTAGGGTAGCGGGTGATGGTTCTCATTCCTGTCAGACACAACAAGTTGCAAGTAGCTTGGGAGGGGCCCTACAAGGTGGTAAGAGAGGTAAGTGATGTTAACTACATGGTGGAAGTGCTAGGCAATGGCAGCAGTGCAAATTGCACCATGTTAACATGATGAAACCTTACCATGATAGGGAGGCCCTTGTGCTGAGCATTTGCAATGGATTGCAGGAGGAGTCTGAGGGAGATCTGGGGACTGATCTCCTCAGTGAGGCTTGGGTTGACACCTCGGTGGAAGGGTTAGCAATGTCCCAGCAGCTATCTCCTACCCAGGTTCAATAAATCCAAGCAGTGTTGCAGGAATTTGGGGACATGTTCACTGGGAAACCAGGGTGCACCCACCTGGTGCAGCACCAGGTGGATACAGGACCCCAAAGGCCTATTAGGCAGGCCCCTTATAGGGTGCCTGAGAGAGTCAAACATACTCTGAGGGAGGAGGTACAGGAGATGTTGGAACTAGGGGTGATTCAAGAGTCCAACAGTCCCTGGGCCTCACCAGTGGTACTGGTGCCAAAGAAGGATGACAGCACCAGGTTCTGTGTGGATTACAGGAAATTAAATAGTCACACAGAGGCAGATGCTTACCCCATGTCTAGGACAGATGAGGCCCTAGAGCAGCTGGGTGGGGCTAAGTATCTTACAACCATTGATCTTACCAAGGGTTACTGGCAGGTGCCCTTGACTCCCAGTGCTAGAGAGAAGTCAGCCTTTTTGACTCCTTTTGGCTTGTATGAGTTCACAAAGATGCCCTTTGGGATGAAGAATGCCCCAGCAACTTTCCAGAGGCTGGTAGATCATATCTTAACAGGAGCAGGAGGGTTTGCCCATGCTTACATGGATGATATTGCTATCTACAGCCATTCCTGGCAAGAGCACCTTCAGCATGTCAGGAAGGTGCTGGGCACTTTACAGAGGGCAGGGTTGACCATTAAGCCGAGCAAATGTCAGGTGGGTATGGCAGAGGTTTCAAACCTTGGACATAGAGTGGGCAGTGGTAAGATAAGGCCAAAACCTGTCAAAGTGGAAGCTATTCAGGCATGGCTTGCACCTGTTACCAAAAAGCAGGTGAGGGCATTCTTAGGTACAGCAGGGTACTACAGAAAGTTCATTCCCAATTATAGTACCATAGCTGCTCCCCTCACTGATCTGACAAGGAAGAACAGGCCATATAAGGTAGTGTGGACCCCAGCATGTGAGCAGGCATTTCAGAAAATTAAGGAAGCTTTGGGAGGACCCCCCTGTGTTAGCCAGTCCAGACTATAGCAAAGAATTTGTTGTGCATGTGGATGCTTCAAACTATGGGGTGGGGGCTGTACTTAGCCAGATTTCTTCAGAGGGAGAAGAGCACCCAGTGGTTTATCTCAGTCATAGGCTCCAACCCAGTGAGGAATGCTATGCAGCTGTAGAAAAGGAATGCCTAGCCATAGTGTGGGCACTACAAACACTTCAGCCTTGACATATTTAATTATTTATTTGCCTTTTATTGTGCTTATATTGTAAAAGTGCATTTTGCCTGTCATTGACTCATCTACTGATGTACATGTTCTGAATTCATTATCTAGCTAGCTACTAGATAAAGTAGTATATTTTTGCATTCTAACAAGTGCTTATTTTTATGTCAAGAGATCAGTGGATTTTCCATCTAGTGCACTGGGAGGTAGCTTGGTCTGTTTAGGTTGGGGAAACACTTGAGATTTCCGCATGTAGTTTTATTGGCTGGAGGGTTTATTAATTAGCTCTTCTTGTTTTAGTGGCATTATAAATTGTGTACAATTGAGTGGCTCTTGGCTTATTTATACAAAGCAAAGATTTTTATTGAATAATCACATGTTTATAAGATATTTAAAGTACACTACTGTATCTGTATAGTTAAGCTTGTTTATGGTAGCATTTCACTCCTGACACTCCTTTACTATGCTTTTAAATTAGGAGGACTGGGATTATTTATATAGTGGCAGTAGGTGTTTACCTGGTCTGTCTCAGCTGGGAAGTACACAAAAGGGTTTTAAGTATCTTTTTGCACTTATCTTATATACTGTGACTGCAATTTAACAGTTTCAAAAAACGTATTGTCTGCTGTTGCTTTAAATAGTTAATTTCACTATATTACATTGTATCTGTTAGTTGCAGGGCTATTGTAGGTAGTTTGTGTGGTCTTTTTACACTTGGGATCCAAACCAGCTATTCTACATTAAGAAGGCATTTATCTGCCCCCTTGTGGCAGAAGTATGCTAATCTAGTCCACCTGAGATGGGGTTGCTTGTGAAAGGCTTATTATACGCTTTCCTGATTAGTAGTTAATTTAAAACTTGTTTCTCTTTGCTTGTATTTAAGCCTAATGTTTGCATGCTGCTGCTATTCATGTAGTGGCAGACAGCAGTGCCCTAGTATAGAAGCAAAAGCCTAGAAGCTCATTTTTTTTCCCAAAGAGCTATCAGTGAAACCCTTCCAAGCTTTTCTGCTGCACTAGGAGCTATTCAATTGCACAATAATCAGTGTTGCCTTATAGATCAACCTTAGCCTACACAAAGTATAAGTCCCTCTTGTAGTCAGGGCAGTACCAACACAGTCCTGTCAAATTAACCCATTCCCTTCCATAATAAAACATACAGCAAGAGCCTGCTATCATGGACAGGCAGTTTCACATCAGCTGTCTGGCCAGCCTGATAGACATGGATATCCTGATGCAACATAGCAAGTGTCTCAGGTATACTGACAACCAGGTACTCCTGGAACAAATACTTTATGTGAGATATGTAGTTATGCTATAAAATTGGAGGCAAGACTCTCACACAAGGATAAACTGAATGGCAAACAGGTTGTCAGCACTCACACACACACACGCACACATGCGCAGACGTGCGCACACACACACACACACACACACACACACACACACACACACACACACACACACACACACACACACACACACACATACACAATTCCAACACTAAATAAGGACATGACACCTAAACCCACATATGCACAGTTACGCACTTGTAACTTACCAAAAGATCAGAGGACTCCCAAGTAGAAACCGCATGCACACATAACAATGCCAAAAACAACCATAATACATAATCGCATGTACACTTGTGTCAACAAATAAGCCTATAAGGCATACAACCAGAAAACCTAATGTATTGGTCATAGGTGACTCCATTGTGAGACACACAGATGTTTCCCTCACCAGGCTGGATAATGAGCAGGTTATGGTTAACTGCCTGTCAGATGCCAGGATCCATTAAGTCACTCAAGCACTCCAATGACTCAACTGCAAGTACTGGTACTACTCCATCATAGTCCATGTGATGGGTAAATAACAGGAGACATACTTCACTGGACTATATGAAGAAAGACATGACTAAGCTCTCAGAATATGTGTCAAAGGCAGGTATAATCTTAGCTTTAAGCAGCATTCTACCTTCTGCAAGGATGATGCCACAATGCATACAAAAAATGATCAACTTTAACAGTTGTCTTAGCTTCTGGTGTTAGTCCAAGGGGATCAAATATCAGTCAGCCTGGAAAGACATGGTTGACAGGCCACTGTGCTTTGCTATAGATGGTCTACACCTGTCCCCTCTAGGCTTTTGGATACTGCAAAGTCATTAATCACCTCTGTTGTGCTTTTTAGTCAGTGTCAAAATAATCAACCTCCCAACATAGCAAGTCCTCTCTAGATAAATTAAAGATACTACTGCTTAATGCTAGAAGTCTAGATAAGAAACTGCACTTCCTGGAAGCACTCCTGACTTTGAAAGATGCTGACATCTATGTAGTCACCGAGACATGGTTCAAAGGCACAGAAAGCACCCTGGCCATGCAGGGCTACAATGCCTTCCATATGTTCGGACCACAAACTGAGTTAATAAAGGAGGAGGAGGAGGTGTATCCATCTTCATTAAGGCTAAGTACACCTTGAGACTGGTCAAACAGTATGATTCTCTTGAGCTACTCCACATCTAATTAATTATAGGCAAAGCCCCCTATCACATCATTGCTAGCAATAGGTCTCCCACTATAAAATAGAAAAAACATACCGCATACCTGGACATACTTGAGCCACTTGCTATACAGCTCAATACCTTACTCATGGGTAATTCTAATTATCCTACCATTGAATGGGAAACATATATGACTACAGACATGCTTTTTAAGAGATTTTGGACTTTGTCAATGCAAATGCTCTAGAACAGCTAGTCAGCACACCCAGAAGAGGCTCAAATGTCTTCGACATAGTACTCACTAACATGGGAGAGCATTGCAACCCCCCATGTGATGTCCTCCCTGGTAAGATCAGACCATAATTCAGTCTCATTTGATAAAATTACATGATCACATACCCCGTCAACTCAAAAATGTTTAAGAATTTTTCAAAGACAAATTACCTCCTACTAAGTGATGGTATAAGAAGTTTCATAGTCTTTTGAAACATAGATAAGATGGCCTCCTGTGCAGAGGTGTACACCAATGCCCTGTATAACCACTTAGGCAGCTGTATAGAATTGTCTATACCATTCTGGATTAAAACCAGTTCTTGGCAAAAAGAGAAGCCACCCTGGTGGACCCTAGTATAAACAGGCTATATACAACAAGAAAAAGAAACTAATGTCCAAGAACAAGATGGAACTGTCTCAGGAGAGGAAGAAATCCCTCCCTAGCTTAAACAAACAAATTAGAGATCTTGTCAAGTCCTCCAAAGTTAATTATAAAGGAAAATAGCCTTCTAGCTAAGGTTAATCATAAGGCATTCAGTAACTAGTTCAAACATCTAAAAGGAAATACCCAACTATTCACTGAAATGGTTGTGGATGGCACAACTCATTCTCAACTGGAGATAATAGCCTACCTGCAAGCTGACAGATTTGGAGAAAATTTCACCGCCATGTCCCCTCCATTCATCTCCCAATGTATACCTCCCTCCAGTCCTCAGCCTATTATCTAAAGAAAGCAGGTCATTTCAACGGTCTCCAAGGCCAAAAACATGGCATCAATGGGACCATATAGCATCCCAGGTTGCCTTTCAAACAACGTAAATAGGACCTAGCAGACCCATTTGGATCCCTGTTTAACCACAGCTTGAGAACTGGCTTTGTTCCAGAAAAATGGAGGACAGCAACAGTAATCTCTCTGCACAAAGGGGGACCATCAACCAACCCTGGGAATTAAAGGCTCATAACCTTGACTAGCCTCATTTGCATCACCATGGAAAGAATCATTATGGACCTTATGAACAAGGACAAAGGTAATCTCCAAACTCTGAACCCAAACCAGTTCAGATTTATTAAAGGTAGATCATGCCTGTTAAATATGATTGACATCTTTGAGAAAGTCACCAAGGCCCCAGACAAGGGAAAGACAGTGCATACCACCTATCATGGCCTAGCCAAGGCATTTTACACAATCCCCCACTCTGGTATTATAGGAGAAACTTTCTCAATTGGGAATTAGCCCCTACATTACCAGATGGGTAGCCAAATGGCTCACCAACAGGACACATATTGTCATCATGGATGTCTTCACTTTTAGCAAAAGACCAGTAATCAGAGGAGTACCACAAGGTTCTATGCTGGGACCCTTTATGTTTCAAATTTATTTCTCAGAAGTCCAGACAAACTTCGATTGTCTGTGGCTAACCAAATTCACTGACAATTGCAAACTGGGAGCTGTCATTGAATCCCCCAAGGATGTTAATATACTGCAAATAGGGTTAATGCAGACAAATGATTGGTACACAACCATGGATTAAAGATAAATGGAAACAACGTATTTTTATTTGCTTTGGTAAAACTGACATTCCTGCTAATTAAATTATAGACAGTACCCTCCTAAGTGTACATCCAATGGTACATGATCAGGGTACTCAGGTTGATAGCAATCTGAACTTTGACAACCATGTATCCACAGTAGTAAGGAAACCCTTCTCTGTGGCATATCATATAAGTAAAGGCATCACATCTAGAGCTAAGGATGTTATAATTCCATTATAGTCTGCCCTCATCAGACCAGTAATCAAGTACAATGCTCCCTTTTGCATGTACCTCACTAGACACCTGCAATAATTGGAAGACCACAGAGGTTTCTCACCATGAAATTACAGGGAACAAAAACAAGTCTTACACGGAAAGACCAAAAGACCTTTCACAGTATTCTGTCTCCTACACATTGCTAAGGGGTGACTTGTGCCTGGCTTACAAGACAGTCTCTTACCCAGCCCTGATGGAAATGCTACACATTCATAAATCAAACTGCAGGAGGTTCACTCACTCCGTGAATCTTAACCTAGCCTCTGACATGAATAGGTTATACTGGAGAGATACATACATCTCCCAGAGACTGCCACTTCTCTAGAATAAGCTTCCAATTCACGTGAAACTAAATCTCTCCCTGACTCTCTTCAAATGCAACCTAGACCAATAGATGGGCGACCACAAATTCATTTCTGGGGTGATGCTCGTGTCCCTAATGGACAGAGTAAGTTGGTATTAACTACCATAGACCATTACTTCTGCAAACTTCACTCACCAAACCACCGACAATTGGGGCAACTCAGGATAAATATGGCTAGGCTTGTAAGGGCTCTAGGGCCATTAGTTTAGCAACCTCCTGTGAACCTATGAGCAAACACACATTGCTACACTGTAGAAAATATATTTATTTACCATATAAGAATATATTACTATCTTGTTATAAAACACCAAGTGAGTCAGCTTAGAATTAGAAATTCAAGGAGCTTCTGGGATGAAGTTAACAGCCTGACAAACTACTGCCCTTCTAGAAAGCAACTGTTGGACAGCATAACCTGGTTAACTTATACTCTGCAAGTATCACAAATCTATGTGCCCATAACTTAAAAAAAAAAAACAGTGCATATCCTCCATGCATATACCAGAAACTCCCACATAATGGTTCAACTGGTACATCTTTATTTACAGCTAAACTGTAAAAGCTTGCAGTACCTTCTTTAATTTCTCTTTTAGCATATCATTACTATATCTTTAGCTGATATTCTTTTTCTTTACTTTGGAAATTGCCACAAAAGGTAAGGCTGAGTATTTTCAGCACAGCAGTGGTATTGTAAACCCCTTCATCCTTATGAGATGTCTTACAAGAAGAATACACACTGTGAAAAGAAGAGTGCCAAAATTGAACCATGTAGCCCTCCACAATGAAGAGATTATAGGGATGTGACAAATAAACCTGACTGGATCTTCTGTGTATGGTCAGAGTGGGTAAGGACGTCACTATCAGTCCATAGAAGAGTAAGGTATTAAATGCTCAGTCAAGACAGCATGATCAACAGTGTCAAAAGCAGCTGGGAGATCCAGCAAGACCTGTAGTGAGCAGCATCACAGGTCTCTAGGAATAAAGAGATCACAGACTACCTGAATCAAAGCAGTCTCTGTAGTATGTCATGTGTAGAACTCTGACTGAAAGGATTCATGATTATTTTCAATGTTTTTCTCCTGATGGAAAAAAACAGCAAACAAATAAATAAATAAATAAATATGTTGTAGGCCAGGTCAGCGAGCATGACTTTATTTTTCTTGCACAGGGTGAAGGCCTCTGCAACCTTATGTGGGGGAGACACCCCATACATTATATATACCAATGCCGCAGTCACACTACAGTGGAGAAAAGGCAACACCATATATTTGCTGAAAGTATTTTTCAGCAATGAAGCTGTCATGCTGCTGTCTGCCTGACATGTTTGACAGGAACACACATTTCCAATTGTCATGCTCTTGTCACTCAGACAAACAGCATTCAGCAGCAACACACATTCCCAATTGAAAGACGTCCGTGAGTTCACTGAGAGTGAAGTAGAACTCAAGTTGTACAAAAGCAGCCTTCTAAATAACCTTGATGTGAAATGGAATTTTTTAGAGATGGGGCAGTAATTATCAAAAACTAAGTCAAGGGATGGCTTTTTTGAGGATGAAGGCCTTCCTCAAAGCAAAAGGAAAGAAGGCACAGTCTTCATTGACAAAACCATAAGCTTTTAAATTACTGAGCTCAGAACATAGAGTGTAAATATAGTAATCCTTGATGGACAAGGATTTAGACTGCAAGTCACAGGGTGTAAACTTCAGATCACTTATAAAATTTTATCATAATCATGAATATCAAGCACTGTCTGAGTGAAAGTATAAGCAACTCTTACACCTACTGCCAGTTCCTTGGTATCAAAAACTGACTGGATAGTGTCAATCTTGATAACAAAATATGTTTAGCCAATTTGTATTGTGCAGGAGTTAAAGCTTGATGAGTTACAAGGCAGGCTGAGCAGTATCAACAACTCAGAAGAGCATGCTGGCCAGTTAGCCACTGCAGGGCTCTCTCAGGATGAATAAGCTTTCTTTTTACTAGCGATCTGTGTCTGATACAACATATACTAATGAACAATGTCATTTTTTTGTCACCGCAAAGATCAGCATGGGGTGTTCATCATACTGATCACTGCTGCAGTAGCCTTAGCTATATGGCTTTTACCCTGCCAAGGATATAACAGCCAGCCATCTTCCAAAGCTTCAGGGCACCTTCCATGCACCCAAACTATCAGGCAGCTCAAGTGGAGCTACAAAAGGCAAGTTTGGGCATTACACACTTCAGAGCGTCACTGCTGTCAAGCAGCACACACCTCTGAGACTTTTGAGGCTTGATAGTCAGCTTGTGTTGTTCCTTCGCAGGACAGATTAGTTCTTTTTGAGGAAAAAAAACTTCCATTTAATAATTTTACTTATTATTTATAATTTCCTATTTAGGAAAGTTATTTTAAAACTAGGAGTTTGTGCTTTAATGGACTGTCACAAGAATGAACTGTACACTTAAACAAAAGTTGTCTTTTTCCTGTAAGTTTAAAAGTTGTTTAAAGTAACAGAAAAACATTTTTTTCTGAGGAGAAATTTGTTTATTTTATTTTGTGGGGCTGGCATAGTGTTTTAAAGGGATTTTTATGGTGTTTGTCTGTGGAATAATCTGACTTTTTAAGATTTTTTTATATTTTTACTGGCATTTACTGCTTATTCTCTCTCAGAAACAAGCATCACTTTTAGAATGACCATGGAACAAAGTGTTAATCCAAAAGTAGGTCTTTCTTCCCAGCCACAAAAAGAAAAAGTTAAGCAAATAATCTTTGCCACCATATCAGGCTAACAATTTGCCTCAGCTGCAGGTGGATGACTCTGCTGTGGCCATTTGCTGTACCTCAGACCATTCATCTTTTACTTTGAATCTGATGTAGCATTTACAGCCACTATGGACTAGGGGTTAGCCACATACTGTGCAGCTGTTGGGGTCCCCCTCACTGTGCAAGAAACACTCACTCTTGTCAATCCTGGGAGAGAAAACAGGGAGGGGTTCCTTGTTTTGTCAGAATGGTGTGCCCATCCCTAGAGAAGCTGCTGCTGCAAATAATCAAGCCAATTGCCTAATATTGCCTATAAAAAAGAAGAAGAACTCAGATTAGCAAGAATCTACTCATCCTCTTTAAATAGACAGTAGTAGTTTACTGGTTTGGGCTCATGGTTTAAGTCAGGCTATTGATCCTTCTTGTAAGGTAGTTTCTGGTAAAAGAAAGAGGAATACTTTATTTCCTGAAGAGATTCAAAATTCCAAATCTGAACATGAGGATAATGTGACAAGTACAGGATTTCTCATCAGATTTCTGATACAGACACAGAGGAGAGTTCAGTTTTTGACTCACCTTGTGGGGGGGGGGTGCTCTTTCTCTGAGACTAATTCTAGAATGTCCTAGTGTTTTCTGTGGGAGATCACTAAGGTTTCTCAAGCCCTCAGAAAAATACTATGAGCTGTACAGAAATAATTTCCAGAAACTGCACCCATTACTCCAGTTCTGTCATCTTTGGAGGATATGTGTGTTACAGTCTGCAATTTTCTTTGTCTTTCTTTCTTAAACTTGTTTGTGACAGTGCCCAAATTCAAAATATCACTTTGCAAGCTGTCTAGCTGCTTCTAAAAAGGCAGATATGGTGTATAAAGTTCCTAAATACATTCTTTCCAAACCTGACCTAGCAGATATAGCTTTAGTTAATCCTTCTGCAGCTAAAAGCTTAGTTAATTGCAATTGTGCTATTTTTGATAAGGGTGGGAACATTATTGATAAGTCATCATCTTTTGGCTGTTCCCGTTAGGGGTTTCCACAGCGGAGCATCTGTTTCCATTTCTTCCTGTCCTCTGCATCATGCTCTTTCACACCAACCGCCTGCATGTCCTCTCTCACCACATCCATAAACCTTATCTTAGGCCTTCCTCTTTTCTTCTTACCTGGCAGCTCCATCCTTAGCATCTGTTTCCCAATATACCCAGCATTCTTCCTCAGCACATGTCCAAACCAATGCAATCTTGCCTCTCTTGCTTTGTCTCCAAACTGTCCAACCTGAGCTGACCCTCTAATATACTGATTCCTAATTCTGTCCATCCTAGTCACACCCAGTGCAAATCTTAACATCTTTAACTCTGCCACATCCAGCTCTGACTCCTGCCTTATTGTCAATGCCACCGTCTCCAACCCATATAACATAGCTGGTCTCACTACCCTCTTGTAGACCTTCCCTTTCACTCTTACTGGTACCCGTCTGTCACAAATCACTCCTGACACTCTTCTCCACCCATTCCACCCTGCCTGTACTCTCTTCTTCACCTCTCTTCCACACTCACCATTACTCTGAACTGTTGATCCCAAGTACTTAGACTCATCCACCTTTACCAACTCTACTCCCTGCATCCTCACTATTCCTCTACCCTCCCTCTCATTTAAACACATATATTCTGTTTTAGCCCTGCTGACCTTCATTCCACTCCTCTCTAAAGCATATCTCCACCTCTCCAGGGTCTCCTCAACCAGGTCCCTACTCTCACTACCTATCACAATGTCATTTGCAAACATCCACAGGGCCTCCTGTCTGATCTCATCTGTCAACCTGTCCATCACCACTGCAAACAAGAAAGGGGGATGCACAAGCCAGTGCATTTCTTTGTGCCAGTCCCAAGCTCAGATAAATGGGGAGGGTTGCTTCAGGAAAGGCATGCAGTGTAAAACGTTTGCCAAATTACTTATGCAGGGAACATTATTGATAAGTATGAGTAAAAAAAGGGTTTACATCTGCAACTTTGATTTTTCAGAATTTTGAATTGTCAGGCTCATATCCTGAGGTTTGTCCTGACTAATTGGGAAAGTGTGTGGAACATTTTGTGTAGAGTTTCTTCTTTTGAGGAAATCTGCTTTTAATAATTAAATTTATTGTAACGTTCAAGTCACTTCTCATTGTATGCAGTATGTTTATGACACTTATGATACTTCTTCAAGGGCTATTGCACTGGTACTGTTTTGAGGAAGTTTTTATGTCTGCATTCTCAGAACCTCCAAGATGGTAAAAAATGAGATTTTACATTCTCCTTTGCATTAAGACTTAGTTTTTGTCCCCTCTACTTCAGAGGGGATCAAAAAGTGTGATGAAAGGGTAGGCTAATACAAAAAATCTCTAAGATTTTTCATCCTCCTTTTCCAAAATTTCTAGGGAATTCTCTAACTCCTCATCCAGTTTTGGTAAGAAACAAAATAAACAGTCTCAGCAAAAGGCAGGTAAACAGATATTTAAGAAGAAATGACTAGGGAGCTCCAAGAAGAATTCTGTAAACTCCCAAAACCAAGGATAGTCCAATAAGTTAGAATGACTATTTAAGAGACTTTGTTCCTCCCACTACCCTGGTACCTCCTCTGTTCTTGTATTCTAGAAAGTCTGAATCTTCAGTTTTCTCTTTGAAAACAGAGAAATTCAGACAGATGGACTCTGAAGATCATTCATCAAGTTTACAGATGGCAATGGAAGAAAATTCTTCCTTTCTAGGTGGTAATTCCTCAATTTCCAGACTCTCTTATTTTCACCTGTCCTTCATTGCATGCTGTCTGAAGGAGTGATGCAGCCAGTTCCCTTTTCCCATGTTGAAAAGGGATTTTATTCAAGGATATTTTAATACCAAAGAAAAAATGTTTTGAGATCAGTCCTGGATCTTTCTTTCCTAAACCTGTTTGTGATAGTGCCCAAATTCAAAATGATGTCACTTCCCAACTTATTACCTTTTCTTCCTCATTCAAGTTTCCTGGTTAAACTAGATTTAACAGATTCTTATTATCACATCACTATTCATTCAAATTTCAGGCATTTCATAAAGGTTTTGTGTATCTGAATCACATTATTAGTTCTACGCCTTACCCTTTGGGTTATCCACCACACCAAGAGTGTTTTCAAAGTGTCTAGAGTACAAGGTAACCACATTTTTCCATATTTTTCAAAGAGTCAGGAATCTCTCTCTCTTGGATGAGAGATTTCTTACAGAAGCTGGGATTCCAAAAACATTCAAAGGTCTTTCTGGACTCTGTCTCACAGCTCAAAAAGCTTCTCTTCCACAGGAAAAAATATATTGTTATCTAGATCTATTTTAGGGTCCCCCACTCAGACTTTGTTCACCATAGTTTTGGTCCCATGACTTCCATAATTTTCATGATAACCCTGGAAAAACTCCTCATGAGAAAGATACAGTGGTATATGAAGTCTCTTTAGTCCTAGAACCAACACTCTTTCGCTTTTCAAATCCCAGTGCTGGGGTTTGTCAGATAAAAAAAGCACTTGGTAAAGACAACAGATATCCCTAAATCCATGTTTCCCCTTCTCTCTCCATGTTCCAAAGATGTCAGTCACCACAGATGCCTTGGGCTTTACATGGGGAGAAGATTCACGAGGGATGAAAGTAAAAGGTGTGTGAGACACTAGAGGCAGATGCAAGCATGTAAGTATAAAAGAGAAGTTTGCTCTGACATGGAACTCACACCACAACTTTGCTGTACAGGCATCTTATACTCCATCAGAGCATAATTATGTGGCAGACAAGCTGAAGGACAAGGGCAGACCCTCACAAATGGAAAACAGATCTGGATGTCTTCCAAGAATTCCTCCATCTCTACAGTTTTCCAAACTAGACCTCTGTGACTGAACAATTAGCAGGTAAGCTTCTGCTCCAGGACTCCATGCAAGAAGGACTGGAAGGTAGATGCCTTTTCTTTTCCTTGGACAAAAGTTCACCTGTATACTTTTTCACCCTTTCTACTAATATCCAGGGTACTTCTGAAGATTCTAAACAAGTCCCCAAAGATCAATGTGGTGACTCCCTTCTGGCCCAGGCAACAATGGTTCTTCCTTCTTTTAGAAATGGCCAGTGGCAATTACCAAAAGCCTGCTCACAGGCTACTCACTACTTTTCCTTTTAAACCCCACATCCTATGCTTATTCTTATTGGAGTTCTACTTCTGATGCTCTTGGCCTAAAACCAGCGCAGCATTCATAAGAATGCCCAACTATAGCTCTCTACTTATAGGCTCCTTAGCTCCAGACAAGAGTTTTTAAAACACTGCATTAGTCATTGTCAATCTTTACATGTCTTTAGGAATTAAATTTCACTGTGATTCAGCCATTACTATTTAACTGCTTTTTGTAATTTGTTTCTTGGTTGGTCTCTGGTTGGTCTCTGTCTAAATGTGCTATTTTATTGCTGGCCATACTGAAACAAAAGTAAAACCTTAAATATATTCAACTTTAGTTAGTTTTTTTCATTCTGTTTCAAACCTTTTTTTATTAATTTTGTTACTTACATATTTGTTTTTATATTACTGTAATGTAACAGGCCACAGATGAGAAAGAGCTACACAGAATCTATCATTAGCTACTTAACAATGACAAAAAAATAAATAAATATTTAATATATTAGCTCCTATGCCTATTATTTTACTGTACAGAGTGACATGCGATTATAATTTTTTAACAATGCCTACACTGACTGACCACAGATAGGGTGATATGAGAATACTGAGCCCTCACTAGTGATGGAGGACTAGGACTGGTTGTAACACTCTGGGGTTGGAGTGAGACTATTATAGAAGTCCCTGCAGCTTTATAAAGTATTTAAGGTGATACTCTGACATTATGCTGGATGGTAGCTAGTCTAGTAGTACTTAATGAAACAACAGAATTAGGTTTGCCAAGAAAGATGAATAGTGGTGATTTGCCTATTGACTACTACCTGGCTACTACTAGTGCTGGTCTCAGTGTAGCTACATTCAGTCAGTAATCAATGTCCTTCTGCTCCTTTACTCACCAGAAGCAAAACAGTAAGCACTAATCTCAAACTGATCCCAGAAAGGGGATGACAGGCTCTTCCCAGATGGTGAAGGGGCCTGTAGGCTTGTAGTAGCCTTCTCTCAGACTAGCATGCATAGCAGTTCAACATAGAGATGGCAGCTTCACAATGGTCAAAAATTAAAACTGAAGATGCTTCCACTAAAACTGCAACCAGACCAATCAGGAAAGTGACATATACACTACCCAATCAGAGACAGTCTGGAATCAATGTCCCTCTGCTTCTTCTCTTAACAAGAACAAAGTAGGATCTCTAATCCATAGATAGTCTTAAGAAGCAGTTTTCAAGATTTCCAGTTATAGACAGTATCCAGAAAGACTAGACAATAATGTGTATCTGCTCCTTCTGTCTCCAAGAGCAAAGCAAAAGTACTAATCTCAAGCTAAATACTGAGAACTGAAAAGTATGCTAGCAGTGATAGGTAGTCTTGTCTCAGATGCTGAAAATGTTAAAAGTACGACAGAAAAAAAAACCTATGCACTAAGTGGTGGGAAGATATGAAAGGGAGGGTAACTGAAGATTTAGCAGTCTAAGGGGAAGGACCTCCCAGCCTAGACATTTTTTGCAAACTAAGCATAAGTCAGGCAGGAGCGTCCAAAGTCAAATGTGCAGTAGAGATGAGTCACTCAAGAGCCATTGAGTTTAACACAACAAGGTAACAGTAAAAAATGTGTTAAAATAGTCTCACAACACCAGCAGTTACAGATTAGTGGCAGCTTCTAAAGATTAGAACCTTTTCCTATTCTTAATTCTTATTCTTAATACCTTAAATAATAAATCTTACTTCTCATACAGATCACTAAACCGTAATCACTTTGTAGTCAGGTAATGGAAAACAAATGTTAAATTGTTCTAAATAATAACTTTTTAAAATTCTAAGAAACAAAGCAAAACAAAAAACAAAAAAAAAAACAACAACAAAACATTTGTTTCACTCAAGCTGAAAATCATATGGCCATTTGCTATCCTCGGGGTAACTGTCAAGAATCTGGAAGGATACCATCATCTGTGGTAGGGATTATATGTTTTCCATCTGGCTTTTTCATTACTGTCCATGGATTTCCAAACCAAATGAGATGTAAGCCCAGAGACTGCCCCCAAGAAGCAAACATCTGTGTAGATTTTCTGGGATCCACTGCGGAAAATGACTGAAGCATCTCTCACAGCAGTCAGTGGTGCAACAGGTAGCACATTCATCTTTGTTTATTCATGGGAGCCTACCAGCAAAGCAAAGGCAGTTTTATCAACTGTCATTTCATTTCAGTGAAAATGTTTTGCTGAAAGCGTGCTGACAATGCAGTGCAGCTTAAGGGGAGTGTTGCACTCCTGAGTATGTCATCCTTTGATTGAGACATTAAACTGAGGACCCATCTTTATGAGATGATGGCATCTCAGGTGGATATAAAAGATCCCATGGCACATAGCAGCAAGAGTAGGGGTCCTTTATTTATATACAAAAATAACTCTTGTTAACAACATAGTTACATGTTTGCAAATATTTACAAATGTACAAATATATGAAAATATCTTTACACATATTCATAATTTGCCTTTCAATCATATTAAATTTCCCTCACTATTAGCCCCCTACTGCTTTTTCTATAACCACCATGTGAGTTTACTTAATATTGTTGCTAAAATCAATTTACCATTAAACATCATTTTATTTATTTTTCATTCCATATAACCCATATGATATAAAGTAATTTTGCATCTATTCTTTTAACATATTCTTTACTTCTGTTATTATAACATCCATATTTAAACATACCTATGTTTATTTTATCTACTTCTTTTAAATCTTCCAAAAATCTTTTTTACATAGTTTCCCCATAACTTGTTTTGCTCTTTCACATTTCAAAAACACATGTTCAGTAGTTTCTTCTTCTTGACAATGTAAGCATGTTGTCACATTTCTTTTTATATAGCATATTGCCTTTACTGTTAATTTATCTATTACCAGTCTCCAAAAAAAAAATCTTGATATTCTACTTTTTGGTTACACCATTTGCTTCTTATTTTTATAGCTTTATTTTCTTTTAATCTGTTAGATTTTCCCATGGTTTTACATAGTAATGTTTTACCATTACTTTCTAACATCATGCTTTTCTATTGTTTTCTATATCATCACTTTTCATTTTCCACAAAAATACTTTTTGGTAACATTTTATTTCTTCATTTATATACTCTTTTTCTCTTTTAATCTTTTTTACCATACCCCAAAATTTATTATACTTATATTTATACAATCTTACTACTAAACTCTCATCTTTTCATTTATCCACTTTAACACTTTGTACAAATTTAATGAAGCAGCATATACCACTCTGTTAATTAACCCTAAACCTCCTTCCTCTATATTTACATACAAAACTTCTCTTTTTACTTGGTTTAATCTAGAAACCCATATAAACAAAACAACAACAAAAACCGAATATCTTTTATAATCCCTTTTCAAATATTGCTGGAAACACAAGCACACTTGCTAAGTATGCAGTTTTCCCCATCAATACTGAATGTATCAAATAAGCCTTTTTCGAATGATGATTTATATGGTCTACAGAAAAGACAAGTTTGTTTTATTTCTTCTATTGTTTTCCCACTGAATTCTCCTTAAATCTTTATTCTCAAATTTGAAACCTAAATCAGAAATTTCATTCATTCTAATATGTATACACCCCATCTTTACTGCATCACCTAAACATTTAATTTTCTTTTTATTTAAAGTTATCCTTATCACCTGTAGACAATGATTTGTGCAAATTATTAATTCTTCTATCAAAATGTTGTTTTTGCAATTATTAAAAGGTCATCTGGGTATGTTAATATAATTGGAATTCTTAACTCTTATATCCTCTGTCTCCACTGATTTATAATTTATTTCACATACTATCATATTCATAATGAATGTAAAGATTATACAACTCATTGGGCATCCCTGTCTTACACCACTCTTTATATGTACCTCTTGACTTTACCAGCCATTTCCAAGTATTTTACTTTATTATTACTATACTCTGACATACATCATTTCCCAACTTTCTCACACATGTTGTATTCATTCATTATTACTCATAAGATTTCATGTTCAATTTATCAAATGTCATATTAGGTCTTTTATCATGGTTTTTGTTTCTTTTCTGTATTAATTTCATCCACAATTACTCTAAATATAATTAATATTTTTGACAACCCTTCCTCTTTATACAATGTATACTATCTTCCGTTATATCTTCCATTTAAGCTTCAAATCTCTTTTTGTATTATTTTCATAAAAAACTTATAATCATTATTATTAAATACTATCATTCTCCAGTTGTTTAATTGTCTTCTATCAAAATTTTTTTTTCCTTTCTAGTCTCTTTTTTCTGACTTAATGATTCTTTTTTTTTTTTTTTTTTTCAAAAGGAATGTTAATGCTCAAATACTTTATTAACTCTTGCTTGATTGTACATGATACACACTAAAGAATTAAGACTTGATTATTTCGTACACCTACTCTAATGAAACCATACATTATTCACAATTTAATAACTTTTCTTATGTCTTGCTATGTAACTGAAACTAGTCATTTTTTTGATGTTTTGAATGTTATAATTTACTCATATTTGGGCCTCTACTGAAAATGGATATGTATCCAGCTAGACTAGCCCGGTCAACAAATATAAAATAAATAAATAAATAAATATTATCTTTCTCCATATGAATTTAAGTATTGCACTACATAATTCTTTATACTTAAAACGTTCAATTAACAGTTCATTCAAAGTCTTTAAAACTATTTTTTTGCCAGTCCCCTAAATGTTTATACATTCTAAACCTTATTCCACCTGGGCTGCAGCAGAATCTATATTTACTTGTCCTAATACGTTTTCTAGCTCATTTAAATTAATCTCATTTTCCATGTCTTTATTCTTTTTTTCTGTTAACATTTTTCCTTTCCACATTTTTTCACTACCTTCTTATTTTTCTTTCAACATTTTTAGTACATATTGTACTATACTATTCATAATCTTTTCCTGAGTTCTTTTTATTTCTCATTTACATTTTTTATTTCTCTCATTACACTATCCGCGGAGGTGGTGCTGCTGTAGCGTTGTCACCTCACAGTAAGACGCTGTCCGGCTCAATTCTCAGCTAGAGCGTCTTCTGCGTGAAGACAGGCGTGAATGGGCGTACCTTCATCAAGGTTGTGCATCAGGGCTGGCAACTCGGCATGTAAAAATCAACTGCCAATCATTAGCAGACCGGAGTTCTGCTCTGGCGACCCCTAATCGGGAAAAAGCCAAAAGACACAATTTATCTCATTACACTGCAATCTTCCTTTACTAATGCTTCTTCTCTTTTTCCCTGTAAAAATACATTTGCTTACATAACTGTCATTGTATTTTAATTGAGTTCTTTCATAGAATTTGTTTTTTGTTAAAGTACTTTCTATCATTATGTTCAAAATCTTTCAGTGCATTATATGATCAATTATATTTTCTTTCTCTACTTTTCTCACATCATATTGCCACTGTAAAAGCATTTTTATATTTTTCTTAAATATCGCCCACCATTCAGACTATATTTTGTAAAATGTTGTCATAGTAATATGATATTTCCATAACTGTATTACTAATCGTATTCCTTCTTCATTCCATGCTTTCTCATTTATTCTTTTTATTCCTTTGCATGTTTTAATATATGAATTGTTTTCTTTTATCTGGAGCCCTATTGCAAAATTATCAGAACATCCCTTTTCAACTACCTCCTCTTCTCTTATAACTAAACCTTCTGATACTATAAAATAATCTATTTCCGTTTTTATATATATATATATATATATATATATATATATATATATATATATATATATATATATCACTTTTGTAAGTTCATGAATTCTTGTCACAAAGTTTTTAATTTACCACATCTTATAGCTTCTAACATTTTTCTTATATCATTTCCTTTCTTTTTATGCTTTCCTCTTAAATCACAAGGGCTTCTGTTATTATAATATTTATATTATCACTACATAGTCTAAAATCTGATGAACTAAACTTTCCTTTTCTTTACAGTTAGTGTGGGTATATAATTTTGTAATTCTGCAGAGCTATAGAGTTGAGTTTTTAGCCAGAGTTTCAAGCCAAGACCTCCAACACTCTCTCTGTCCAGCCAGTGCTCTGTGTCCCTGCTCAAGTAGCTGACACACACTCTTGGAGATTTGATTTAACACACACACACACACACACACACACACACACACACACACACACACACACACACACACACACACACACATATACAAACATACACCTGGGAAAGGCTGGCACAAGATTACTAGCTATGTCCTCTTTTGCCCAGACTATATATAAGGTAGTTATCACTGCCGCCAGAACCCCTCGCCAGCTACTTTAAAGCCCTTAACAAAGGGCATCCAATTTTACTTAACGAATTAATATTAATACACATGGTAGTTTGATCAAGAGCAAGTCTATTAGTAGTAGCCCACACAGTGCCACCAAATAAATATGCAAATACTCTCAAAACCTAAATATCTCTACAAAGATCAGCCACAATGAAAGGTTTAAATATATTTAATAATAAATAAGAAAATAACAAGACAATACTAGATATCTATTCACATTGACATCAGAGTTCAAAATCACAGGAAATATTTAAAATAACATTGAAGGTCAGACACAGACATATTAAAAAAAGCAATATCTAAACTAAGCTTAATTATATTCCTGACTGTATATAAGAGAACCACTATTCCCCACCTACTTAATAGAGCAAGGAAGATGATGTGGTGAATGGACCTTCTTGTTGCCAGGCCCAAGATAGAATACAGAATGCTCAGTCTCACTAATAGACTTCTCAAAATAATATCTAAAATATTACTCCTGGGATAGTTTGCAGAATGACATCACTTCTGGTCATCTGACTAGTTCCCAGGCAAACCCCCATTGTTGTAAGCTGGCAGGATTTAGCACCTACCTGTAAAAATACACATACACACAAAAGGGCTTTTGTTCAGATCTGTGGCCAGTACTGGAAGTCATAAAACAATTGCATACCTCCACACTTCCAGAGTAGTAATTATTTCACCCCAAAGACAATACAGAAAGCATCCTAGTACAGACTTTTTGTCTCTGTCTGCACTAAAACCTGTGAGATAGCATCTTTATGGCGGGTCTATATTAGAATATTGAAAGTTTAATGGTTCGAATCACTAAAGGTCAACCTTTAATGATCGAACCATTCAAATTTTGAATGTTCAGAAAAAATAAATACAAAAAAAAAGAAAATGTAAAGGGTGTAGGTAGGGGGCAAGCCCCCCCCATGCACCCTCCATGTGGGAGGGATGCACCCCCTGCATCCCCACTATTTAAATATACCAACTCAGAGACTGCATTACATTGAAGTAAATGGAAATCTCCCCTTACGGAGATTTCCGTTTACCCGTTCGACGTTCTGCACTTTCGCTATTCTTGTGTCAACAATGTCAGATTCGACATTGTCGGCTTTCAAGAATATAATAGGTAACCCTTTATGGCTTAGCCTATAAAGTGATTTAATTTCAGATATATTTTAAAGTTTGCTGGACTGAGATTAACATCCTGTCTCCCAGTTTCCTCTGTTAAAACATATACATTTAAACAGTTAGAATAGTGCATGTACATTTCTGTTCTCTCCAGTAGGGCACACTGGGGATGCATTTCAATCACAAGCACTTTACAAATACCTTTTCAATACAAACATCTGTACAAATAAAGCCAAGAGGAAATCCACTGAAAAAAAACAAATAAAATAACAACAAGGTGAAACGGAGACTCCAGCAGCACCAACATATTTAATAAATAATGCTACACAATTCTAGCATGTTTTCGTCCACCACAGCAGATTTCTTCAGACAAACATCTGTACAAATCAGTTTAATATACACATGACATACAGTTCTAATGCATTTGTAACTCAAGCATCTTGTATAAAACAGTCTGATATTTACAAATTACATATAATTATTTATAAAATTCCAGCTAGCTGTGCTGGCAGTACCTCCTATCCTCACATACAAACAGAACCTTTTTTACTCTTTTTATTTCTCCCAGTTTTATCTTCTTCGTCACTTATTTCAGAACCTTTTTCTATGTCCTCTTTATTACTTTTTTCTCATCCAATATTTTTTCTATTTCTTGCTTCTAAAATTTCTTCTCTTTGCTCATTTTCCTATCCTTTTTTTGTTTTTCCTTACTGTTATTTTCATTTTTGCAATCCATCCATAAATGTTCAATTTTGTTACATTTATAACATGTTAATTCACATTTTTGTATCATGTGCCATTTCCCCACAAATATATTTTCTTTTGTCACAGTTGCTTATTAAATGCCTTTCTTTTCCACAAAAAAACATGTTTTGGGTTGTTCCTAGTGTTTTACAACACCCCTATTCCCTTCCACATTTATTATACTTGGTGGATATATATTTTGTTCTCCTTCTGTGTTAACACAATATTACAATCACAGTCACCAATACATGAACCCCTTTTGTTATAAACTTTTACAATGTCCAGTACTTTGCATAAAGCTTTCAAAAGTCTTTTCAAAGTCTATTTTTCTACTTATGTTTGAAATTGTATGTGAATATATTTATTGTTTCCCTCTTAATGCTTTTATCATAGAAATATTTCATGGGTAACAGTCTTTATTTTTTTCAAATTCTCCAAGAAAATTTTCCATTGAAATAACAGTCTCAAATATAATATCATAAAATGTCTTTTTCTTAATAAGAATAAATGTTCTTACCTCATGCGCTTTTATAGCCAAAGGAGATATTAAATTGTCCCACACCTCATGCCTGTCTATTTCTTTGTCTTCTTTACTTTGAATCCTTATCACTTACTTCCATTTTTCATTTTCTTATGCCTTCTTTTCTGCTACTCCACTTTTGCCTTCTTTTTACTTTCTCTGCATATGTTTTCTTTTCCATCTCAACGCTATTATTCAGGATCATCTCTGCATTCTCTTTTTTTCATTTTCTCTATAATGTCCCCCCAGAAAACATCTCCTTCATTTTCTAGCTGACTCTTCTCTACCATTTCTTTTAGCAAATCATCCCACAACCTTCCCGACTGGATGGCTGTAATTATACATCCATTATTTGCTATGTCATCACCATCAAACAGGTTTCTTTGAAACATTTCCTCAGAATCCTGCACATATTCTTCAGTCACAATATTTGCTTTCAACTTAATTTCTTTCACTACTCTGCCATCTCCTTCTTTCTGCATCTACCTCCATGTTTCTCCAGGCTGCCTCTGTGCCTGGAATAGAAACAGAAAGTGCTCCTCCATAATGGGTCCCACTCACAACAATGAGTATGGGAAGTTTCCTGATTCCTTGGTCGAATTTCCCCTAGTAGAATGAATTCTACTGCAGGATTTTCCTGAAAAGAGGTTGTTAATGTAGTGAGAGTAACCTGGTCAGCAAAGGATAAATACAATTAAGAGTAGATAAAAGCATATGTTTCAGAGCTCATATCCCTCTTCTTCTCACCCCAGGACAGGAGAGGGGAAAAGACAAAGTAACTTAATTCCTTTCTCACACCCAGTCAGTTTCTCTAACAATAGCCCCACTAATTGCTCCTGGATTATATGGTTTGCAATTAGGGATTTGCCCCTCTATCCATGGAGCTGGATTCATATGTTTTTACCATTACTGTCTACCATTAAACAGATTTTAGTTAAAGTAGCTTCTTTTAAAGTCTCTCCACCTTACTGTTTTGTCTATAGATTTCCTCTTTTCTTCACATTCACTCTAGGGTTGTATCTTTTCCATCTTAAAAAAGAAACAGGTTTTGCATTTGACATTTTTCCAGATGTTAATTATAAAAACATAGACAGAAAAATGAAGCATTCTAGCAATTATTATTTGAGAAAATCATTTGTTTCTCATGAGTTTTAAACCTTCCAGTCAGCTGCCACTCTATTTCCTCTTTTCTAGTGTTCCTGCCAAGTAGCTCATAAAAGTAACACTAAATTAAGCAAGGAGAAACTAAATGTATGCATTCCCAGACATGTGATCAGTACATTATGATTCACTTATCACAGATTGTAATGACTTCAAAGATACATAAAAAAAAGAAAGAAAAAAGAAAATGCTTTCAACAGATGCAGGCACATCTTCAGTAATCCAAAAAAATGTTCAAAAAATATAAACGCCATCATCTGAATATCACACACTAATGATGATTTCTCATATATTATGACAATAAAACTTCACTTAATAGCTTTGATTCAGTTTTAATCCCTAATACACTAAAGTACTCAAAAAGTCTCAAAATGAAATCACATTATGAGGACAACCTGGCATCCTTCCCTTTTCAAATCTGTAAATCTTCGGCCAAATAGGTAGAAGAATCCCAACAATGGATCTTTTGATGATGACAAATTATATATTATGTTTATTAAGGCCTGTAACTGTCAAATAGCTATATTCCTAGATTTCGGTATATCCATTGGTTCAGGGTCATTTCCTGAAGTATGGAGAATACTCACGTAACTGTGACATCATATCCAGAATGTGGCCATACCAGTTACAGTTACTATTTACTATTATAAAAACTGTAAATAAAATCTCCTAATAATTAGAAAATCTAAACAAAAACTGCCTGGAACTTCAGGCCAGCATGGTTTCAGAAAAATGTTACAGCACTGCAACCACAGTTGTTCTTCTGGTCTCTCACACAATATGCACAATCTTACAGAAACTTTCCATACTGGCTCTGTGAAAACAGGAGCTTCTGCTCACATTTCAGGGGAGATAATATAATGGTTAAGTGTTTATGTCACAAACACAAAGTACAGTGTGTGATGTTCCACCAACGGACCAGTAATCAAGGATCCTCAATCCTCACCTCTGGCAATAGTGAGGGATGTTCCATGAGAGGATGACAAGTACACACACAGTATTTTCAGATGCTGTTCTTTGCATCAATTCAATTTTGCTTAAGAGCACACAGAGACCACAGTCAGTCTGGGGCTGGTTTCTCCCTCTTTCTCCAGATCCCCAATAAGACTCCCCACTGGCACAGCTATAGAGTTGAGATCTTAGCTGAGTGACCAAGCCAAGAGCCCCAGCACCCTCTCTGTCCAACCAGTACTTTGTGCCCCTGTCCAAGTAGCTGACACACACACACTTTGAGGTTTGATTTACACACACAGCTGTGAAAGGCTGACACAGGTTTAGTAGCTATGCCCCCCTTGTGCCCAGATTATAATGTAGTTATTACTGCCACCAGTCACCCCTTATCAGCTACTTTAAGACCCTTAACAAAGGGTGTCCAATCTTACTGTGTAATATTAATATTGACACAAATGGTAGTTTTACCAAGAGCAAGGCTAAGAGGAGTGGCCCAGACAGTGTCACCAAATAAATCTGCAAGTACTCTCAAAACTTAAATATCTCTATACAGATCAGCCACAATGGAATATTTAAAATATATTTTATAATAAATAATAAAAGAACAAGTCAATACTAAATATATACTCACAGTGACATCAGAGTTTAAATCCACAGGATATATTTAAAACAACATTGCAGGGCAGTTTCAAATAAATAAAGAAAAATATCTATTCTAAGCTTCACTATATTCCTGACTGAATCTAAGAGAATTGCTATAACCTAAGAACTTGCTAATAGAGTAAGGCAGATGTGGTGAATTGATCTTCTAGCTGTTGTCAGTTCCAAGACGGAATGCAGCATGATCTGTCTCACTAAGAGACTTCTCAAAATAATATCTCAAATATTACTACTAGGATAGCTTGTAGAATGACATCACTTTTTGTCACCTGACTTCTAGTCCCCAGGCCAAAACTCCCATTGCTGAAGCTGGTAGTATTTAGCATCTACCTCTAAAAATATACAGACAAGGGCTTCTACTCAGATCTCTGCCAAACACTAGAAGTCATAAAACAATTGCATTCCTTCATGGTTTCAAGATTAGTAATTAATTCACCCTAAAGACAATACAGAAAGTTTCCTAGTACAGACATTGTGTCTCTTGCTGCATTGAAAACTGAAAGATAATGGGGGAAATTTAATACAGCCTACATGGACTTTTATTCCATGTAGGCATCATGGCACACTGCTTACACTAAGCAGGTTTGTGATCTAGTAAACAGAGCTGGGCAGCACATACGCACACTCCAACATGGAAGTATCTGTGGCATGCAAATCACATCATAAGCAGGTGAATTGCATGCAAATGTGGTAGGTAGAATGATCCAGCAAATAGATAGGCAGTCCTGCAGACCCCGTGTTGGTGTCCATAGTATTCATGGAAAGATTCCATGTACAGGAATTTAAAAAGAAAACAGAGGCTGCAAAGATGTAGTTTTATGGGCAGTAATAGGACAGCAGACACAGATATGTGCAAAATTATCCACCATTTGTTCAAAACCATATGGAAAATACTTTAAAATAGTTTTATTTTTTTAATGATCTATGTATGTTTGCATAGTGTGCCTCAGTGCGCAAACATACAAAAAAAAAAAAAATATATATATATTGTAAAAAACAAATTTAGTAGTATGTGACAGTAATGTATTATAGGACCCTGCGTGGAATATCTACAATGGTGGAATGGCACTGTTGCTAATGAGGCATGGCTTGGAATTGTGTAGTTTCCAGTCTGTGTGCATGGATTTTTATGCAAATGAGGTGGGATTACTGAATAACACATATGGGTATCCATGTCAGCAGATCCCATCTGTGTAGGCACAGAACTGTGTTGGTATCCACAATAGACATAGCTGACATCAATAGGGGTTTGTGTCTGAGGACTTGTAAGCTCATTGGAGCTCAACTGCACCTGTTTATGTGGTGCACCATTGTGCTTAGCATGGGGGGGGGTGTACACTGGCTCTAAGCTTTGTTTACCTTCAGGACACGTGATTCACCATGTTTGTGTGGCATGCTGCCGTGCTGAGCATGCCCTTTTGGGGGGGAGTGTGCAGTGACTGCTGAGCATTGTTTACCTTAGCAGCATGTTTTTGCATGGCATGCCACAATGCTAACCAAGGAAGGCTGTCCAAAATAGACTGGCTGAGAAAGCCAGTGGTATGTCAATTTCTGATGATCCCTGTTTTTCTTAAACTAGGGCCATTAAATCTTCTTAATGATGTACCTGGCAGGTGGAATGCATAATTGGTAGCCAATCACACAGTCAGTACATATAACAGAGCACTATACAGGTTGCATACACCCTACAATCTGATTTCACCCCCATACTCTGCACCAGTGGAGTACAGTCTTGAGAGCTTTAACTGAAGGAATGTTAGGGGCTGCTGCAGGTCTGCTACATCTGTATGTGCTAGATGCTGAGGTCAATGCTGCTGCTGCAGCTGACATGAGACTTAAACTGAGAAGGAGAAGAGTGTTTAGGCCCAGTGTAACTTGTCAGGAGCTACATGAGGCGGAGGTTGTAGAGTGCTACATGGTGGACAAGGACATACTATAAGAACTGACTGAGCTCTACCACCCTTAACAAAGAACCATTGCCAACATAGGGGAACCCATACCAGTGGAAAAGAAGGTATGTGTAGCTCTTAGTCTACTAGCTACAGGTACATTCCAAAGATCAACTGGGGACATGATGTGGGTCTTGCAGGCATCAGCATTCAGGGTACTCCACCAGTTCCTGGATGCCATGCTACTTCATGCCAGTGAGCACATTTATTTTCCCCACACCTCTGAGGAGAGGGCCAGCAAAATGCAACATATCTACCATGTAGCACACTACCCTGAGGTAGTGGGTGCCATAGATTTCACTCATGTACACATCAAGGCGCCACCTGGTGAGGAGGGTAAAATCTACATCAACCGCAAGGGGTATCACTCCATCAACTGCCAGGTCATGTGCAATGCCCAGGGTATTATCATGAATGTGTGTGCTGGCAGCCTTGGCAGTTATCATGACTCCCATATCTGGCATGCATCACAGCTGTACCAGATGTTTTCTAGGAAGGACATTCCACATGGCCATTTACTGGGGATACTAGCTATGCACTAGAACCATGGATGATGACACCCATTAGAAAGGCACACACACCCATGGAAGAAACACATAATGAGACACACACACAAACTAGGAACATCATAAAGCATGTGTTTGGGCTGCTGAAGTCATGATTCCAGTGCCTCAGTATATTTGGTGGAGCCCTGCAGTACTCTCCAGCCACTTGTGCACAGATGTTCACCGTATGTGCCATGCTACACAATATAATCCTGTGGAAAAAACTGCAGCCAGGATCAGCAAAGAGAAGGGATACACAGCCCCCCACCAGTGCTTAGGTTCCCACAGCCACACCCACAGGGGGACTCAGAGGAGTAACCCCCTGAAGATGTCCTTGTAGGCAGATGTAGGTGTGCCGAGTATGCCCTGGCCTTGGCCAAGAGACAATGCATAGCACATGCGCTGACAATCTAGGGCCCAAGGGATTGACACCTTACTCTAACTCACATACATATAATAAAAATTATGCCAGGCAACCCACATAACCTGTACCTAATCATGTATTAGCTGCATACTGCATGCATCAGACAGAATTAGCCCTGAACTACAGTTCTGTCAACTACTGCATTTGCAAGGTAAGTCACTCACCTAATCACCACTTGTAAGGAGTACTATAATATGCTATCGTATGTATGGATTTGCTGCATTAAGCAAGGGAATCTAGCAAACTATTATAGCAATAACCCAAGCCTGGGTGTGGGTAATACTGGATTTACCCACGGTTGGTGTGGTTTGGTCATGAGGGCGAAGACTGAGTGGCCAAACAAAGCCAACTGTGGGTAAATCCAGCATTACCCACACCCAGAAGTGGGTTATTGCTATTATACAATGACATTATTTAAGAAAACAAAATTGTTACTTTTCTTAAATAATGGCATTGTATAATGCCTCCTTGCTGCCCTTCTGCAGCTGTCTGGTATTCTGCGGCAGTTCTGATGTACTGCACATGCATATGCCTATGCAGTACATCGGAGCTGTGGGCAAAAGCAACGTAGAAAGCAAGATCTCCGTTGCTTTTTACAAACTGTCTCACTATGTTAAATGGGTTTAACATAGTGAGACAGCTTTAAAAAAGCAACAGAGTCTCCGTTGCTTTTTTTAAAGCTGTCTCGCTATGTTAAACCCATTTAACATAGTGAGACAGTTTTGAAAAAAGCAACGGAGAAAGCAAGATCTCTGTTGCTTTTTTCAAACTGTCTCGCTATGTTAAAGGAGTTTAACATAGCGAGACAGCTTTAAAAAAAGCTACTGAGAATCTCCATTGTTTTTTTTTAAAGCTGTCTCACTATGTTAAATTCGTTTAACATAGCAAGACAGTGTGAAGCAATGGAGATCTTGCGTTCTCCGCTGCTGTAAAAAAAGAGTTATAGTAAGTAATGGAAAAATCTGTGCGACCGAACCTTTTTCCATTACTATAACTCCAATTTACAACGTGCATGCTGACCAATTAGTGTGCATGTTTTTGAATATTAATTGGGGGTCATTGTATAATTGGAGACATGTAATATCCACATGGGATTACAGATACCAAGATATTCACTAGGCCTCATGGTTGCAATATTCACTACAGCAGTCAAGGAAGATGTTAAACAGTGGGATCACATGATATTTGCACTACTGTCTATGCCAGCAGATCATGTGCTGTTCTTCCCCCACCCCAACACCCCAGTGTTCCCATATGACTGATGTAA